>NC_135580.1:47931757-48237893 GCF_965152235.1 Eretmochelys imbricata | reverse complement strand
AAAACTGAGCAATGGTCTCAAAGAACTCAAGTGTGGACCATAGTATTGGGGAACATTTACATTACTCATAACAAGGTGTACAAAGTCTGCCATCAACAGTTATGATAGCAGGGAGGGGGACAGACAAGTAGACAGAGGACAAGAGCTGTTTGACATCTATCATATGCTAGGTCACCATGGATGAAGAGCAGGCTCAGCTGCTTGATAAGTTAAGGCACTAAATGAACACTGACCATCAGTGAAAGAGGGCAATCAAGGAGTAAGAGAGAGTGTATGGCACATACACAAACCCAGCTAGAAAGTGTGCAAAGACACACACTAGAAATGTATTCAGCTGTTCCCCATGCACCAACTTAATCCTAAAAACCTAATGCTGGTACTCTATAATTGCTGGGGCAGAAGCAGAGATGTCACATGGTATTACAGCAGCTGATGCAGGCAAGGAAAATGGTAGAGGCGGAGACAATGGAAAAAAGCTAGGAAAGAGCATCAACCTCTCTGAAGGAGAAAGAAGAGGGTATGAGGTTCTTCTAGACCCCACTACCATGAAATCTGTGTCTTCTGAGAGAAGTAAAATATGTGAGGGTTCTTATTTCCCAACACTATCACCCCTTAATTTAGGGAGCAACATTACTAAAACCCTTAGTTTCCTTAGTTCCAAAGATGAACAGCATAGCAATACAATTACACACATTTTTATTTGAGTAAAATGTTACTATGTTTATTTATGTTACATGATGGAAAGGAAACCAGCTTTTTCTATTATTTTGAGAGAGAGAGAACTTTATGCAGAAGCCAGATTTTTTATTATTCTGGGGCAATGTCTTGTGCAAGTTTTCTTCTGGCTTAAGACACTACTTTGGAAAGGTTAGCTTTACAGGGAATTTCTTTAAAATTAGTAAGAATTCCAGTTTTACTCATAACTGGTTTCTGCACCCTAACAGTGGTTAGAAAACAATGGGAGGAAAGAGAAGGTGTAGTCTCCAAACAGTTGGGTAAAGCAACTCTTTAAAGGAATTCTGCCACTTTTCAAGATGCTATAAATGTAGGACCTCAGAAGGTCCATGTGCAATTTCTAAATCAGCAACAAATGCTGACACCCCCAGGTGGCATACGCTTACCAGGTTTCTGCTGTCAGCTGGCCAACGAAGAGGGTCAAGGAGGATAATTATATACCAGAAGTCACAGAGTTAGCATGAGATAAGCCAACACACACTGATGAGCCTAAACCAGAACCCTTGTTCAGAAATGCCCCCCTGCTCCAGTTAATCCAGGAGAGCAGGAAGACAAGACTAGCCATCAGTGAGACGCTTGGCACTCAGAGTTTCTCTCTGGCTTTGTGCTTTGGCACGTTTCATAATGAGAAGCCTTGGCTTCGAGAGGTTTATCAGCCACTTAGTCGGTCTCACTCACTCACACACACACACTCCTTGAGAAGTCTTACATAAACTATTGGATCTTCTACTTGCAAAATAAAACAAGGCAGAAAAGTTTGGCCTCAAACTAAAATATCAGTTTTGTGCTGCATCATTACATTTTGCACTGGTATTTTCTGTGTGGATTCCCATTTGATTTAAAAATATGTTCTATGAACTGGTAGCGTATTACTTTCCCACATCAGTGTTTCTCAAACTGAGTCCTCAGTTCAAAAAAATGAAATCAGTTCTACCCCTCCTCCCCCCGCAACCTCACATTTGCGTAGGTGAAGGGATACCCATCTTAATTTGGTCAACTTCCCTGCAACCTGCCTCATACTTTGAAAAATGCTTGAGTATATCTGCATGATATGATACTTCCTCACCTTTCTTACATCCTTTGATGAGCAGTGAAACAGTTAAAGTTGAGGTTTAAAGTATCAGTGGCATCTGAGTTAGCACCCATAAAAATGAATGATGCAGTTCACACCTGAGAGCTATTCTTTCAGTCTCTCTACAAACTCAAGCATATATCTATATATCACTTATACCCACTTCACACTTTTGAGGCTTTCTTTGCAACCATAAGAGCAAGAGACTGCTTTTTTCAAACGAAAACTAAAACTCTAGAGAACATTTAAAAGCTCTCTTCCCACTTCTCTCATCTAATATTTTGTGCCCTCCCACAGCACTGTCTCGCACACTTTGGGAAATGCTGCTCTAATGATGACATAGGTATTCCTCACTCACATATGTTGGAGTTTAAAAATTGTTTTCAGAACTGAAACTGGCTGAGACCTGATGTGCGTCTCCTCTACCCATGTAGCCACATGAAATTTTCTAAAGCTTACCATGTGACATTGTTTCACAACAATCAACACAGAATCATAGGACTGGAAGGGTCCTCAAGAAGTCATCTAGTCCAGTCCCCTGAGCTCATGGTAAGACTAAGTATTATCTAGACCATTCCTGACAGGTGTTTGTCTAACAAGCTCTTAATTTATTTTAGCCTCCTCTCATTTTCATTGGCATTCACTATGTTAGACAGCCAATCACCACCAACCTTCCTGGTGAAAACCGAACCAAAGAAATCATTAAGCACCTCTGCCATTTCGACATTTTCTGTTATTGTTCCCCCCCTCGAGTAACAGGCCTGTCCTTGGTCTTCCTCTTGCTTATAATGTATTTGTAGACTGTTTTCTGGTTACACTTTATGTCTCTAGCTAGTTTGATCTCATTGTGTGCCTTGGCCTTTCTAATTTTATCCCTACATCAGAGATGCAACCCTGTGTTCTGGGTGTCCCTAAGCCTCTGATTGCCAGAAGCTGAAACTGTATCACAGGGGATGGATCACTCGCTAATTGCCATGTTCAACAGACCAGTCTTATATCATTAGAACATAAGAATGGCTGCACTGGGTCAGACCAATGGTCCATCTAGCCCAGTATCCTGTCTTCTGACGTTCACTAATGCCAGATGCTTCAGAGAGAATGAACAGAACAGGGCAATTAACGAGTGATCCATCCTGTCATGCAGTTTCAGCTTCTGCAGTCAGAGGGCTTGTCTACACTGAAAAAACAGCCCCCGAGCGCAGCAAGTTTCAGCACTGTAAACTGCCAGTGTAAACAGTGCACCAGCAGTGGTAGCTACGCCTCTCGTGGAGATTTTTTTGATTTTTTTTTTTTTTTTAAGAGTGCTGGGAGAGCTCTCTCCCAGCACTCTGCCATGACTACACAAGCCACATTAAAGCGGTGCCATGGCAGCACTTTAGCATTGCCAGTGTGGACTAGCCCAGAGGATTAGGGACACCCAGAGCACAGGGTTGCATCCTTGATCATCCTGACTAATAGCCACTGATGGACCTATCCTCCATGAATTTATCTAATTCTTTTTTGAACCCAGTTATATTTTTGGCCTTGACAGCATCTCCTGCCAATGAGTTCCATATGTTGACTGCCTTGTGTGAAGAAGTACTTATGTTTGTTTTAAACCTGCTGCCTATTAATTTCATTGGGATACACCTGTGTGAAGGAGTAAATGATACTTCCTTATTCACTTTATCCACACCATTCATGATTTTATAGACCTCTATCATATGCCCTGCCCCCCAGCACCCCACCAGCCCTCTCTTTTCAAAAAATAAGCAGTCCCATTCTTTTTAGTCTCCTCATACAGAAGCTGTTTCATACCCCTGTCAGGGTTCCTTCCCCACTCTGAACTCTGGGGTACAGATGTGGGGACCTGCATGAAAGACCCCCTAAACTTATATTCCACCAGCTTAGGTTAAAAACTTCCCCAAGGCACAAATTCCTTTCCTTGTCCTTGGACAGAATTGCTGCCACCACCAAGTGATTTAAACAAACATTCAGGGAGGGGCCACTTGGAGCCCTATTTCCCCCCCCGGGCAAAATATCCCCCCCAAATCCTTTTACCCCCTTTCCTGGGAAGACTTGAGAATAATATACCAACCAAATAGGTTAACAAGGTGAGCACAGACCAGATCCTTGGGTTTTTAGGACACTAAAAACCAATCAGGTTCTTAAAAGAAGAATTTTATTATGAAAAAAAGTAAAAGAAGCACCTCTGTAAAATCAGGATGGAAGGTAATTTTACAGGGTAATAAAAAGATTTAAAACACAGAGGATTCCCCTCTTGGCTCAACTTTAAAGTTACAAAACAGGAATAAACCTCCCTCTTGGCACAGGGAAAATTCACAAACTAAAACAAAAGATAATCTAATGTATTTCCTTGCAATTACTTACAATTTCTGTAATTTTAGTTGTATCATTTCAGTAGGAGTTGGATTACCTGCTTGGTCTCTCTCTCTGTCTCCAGAGAGAACAAAATAAAGAGCACGAACAAAACCTCCTTTCTGCTGCCCTCCCCCGCCCCCAGCAGATTTGAAAGTATCTTCTTTCCCTATTGGTCCTTCTGGTCAGGTGCCAACTAGGTTAATTGAACTGATTAACCCCTTACAGGTAAGTGATTCTGTACCTCTGGCCCAGAGTGATTTTATCTTACTGCATACATAAAGGTTGTTATCCTTCCCTTTATATTTATGACAACCCCTAATTATTTTTTGTTGTATTTCTCTCTATACTTTTTCAAATTCTAACATAGCTTGTTTGAGATGCGGAGACCAGAACTGCACACACTATTCCAGATGAGGATTACCATGGATTTATATAGTGGCATTATGATCTTTTTGGTCTTATTTTCTATCCCTTCCCAAACGTTCTAACTTTCTGTTACCTTTCTTGACTGAGCAGATGTTTCCAGAGAACTATCCACAGTGATTCCAATATCTTTTTCTTGAGCGATAACAGTTAATTTAGACCCCATTATTTTGAATGTATAGTTGGGATGTTTTCCAATGTGCATTACTTTGCATTTATCAGTACTGAATTTCATCTGCCATTTTGTTCCCCAGTCACCCAGTTTTGTGAGATCCCTTTGTAACTCTTCGCAATCTGCTTTGGACTTAACTATCTTGAGTAATTTTGTATCACCTGCAGCCTTTGCCCCTTCTCCCCCATTCCCCCAATTGTTTACCCCTTTTTCCAAATAATTTATGAATACGTTGAACAGTACTGGTACCAGTTCAGATCCTTGGGGGACATTACTATTTACCTCTTTCCACTGTGAAAACTGAGCATTTAGTCCTGCCTTTTCTTCAGACAGTTACTTATCTATGAGAGAGTCCTTCTTGTCCCATGACAGTTTACTCTGCTTAAGAGTCCTTGATGAGGGACCTTGTCAAAGGCTTTCTGAAAGTCCAAATAAACTATATCCACTGGATCACCCTTCTCCACGTTTGTTGACCTTCTCAAAGAATTCTAATAGGTTGATGAGACATGATTTCCCTTTACAAAAGCCAAGTTGACTCTTCCCCAATATAACATGTTCAACTCTATGTCTGATAATTCTGTTCTTTACTATAGTTTCAACCAATTTGGCTTGTACTGAAGTTAGATTTACTGGCCTGTAATCGCCAGGATTGCCTCTAGAGCCTTTTTTAAAAATTGGTGTCACATTAGCTACCCTCCAGTCATCTGGTACAGAGATTGATTTAAGTAATAAGTTACACATCACAGTTAGTCGTTCTGCAGTTTCATATTTGAGTACCTTAAGAACTCTTGGGTAAATGCTATACACTCCTGATGACTTACTAGTTTAATTTATAAATTTGTTCCAACACCTCCTCTACTGACACCTCAATCTGTGATGGTTCCTCAGTTTTGTCATCTAAAAAGACCCGCTCAGGTGCGTGAATCTCCCTCACATCCTCTGCAGTAAAGACAGATGCAAAGAACTCATTTAGCTTCTTTGCACTTGCCTGGTCTTCCTTGAGTGCTCCTTTAGTACCTTGATTGTCCAGTGTCCCCACTGATTGTTTGGCAGGTTTCCTGCAGCTGGTGTACTTAAGTTTTTTGCAGTTAGTTTTTGTGTCTTTTGCTAGTTGCTCTTCAAATTATTTTTTGGCCTTTTATACTCGACTTGCTAGAATTTACGCTCATTTCTATTTTCCTTCATTGGATTTGACCTCCAATTTTTAAATTTTTTTTTTCCTCTCTAACTACCTCTTTCTCTCTGTTGTTTAGCCACGGTGGCATTTTTTTGTTCTCTTTCTTTCTTTTTTTTTTTTAAAATATGGGCGTATACAATTAGTTTGAGCCTCTATTATGGCACTATTCACAGACATACACCAAAGAATTATCAGTGGAAAAAAATCTTCTATTCCTTCTCATGCAGGGGGATATTGAATGCCTATCAGAGAAAATAACTTACAGGTAAGATTAAAACCTTCTGTCTGATGAGTGCGTAGCCAGCAAGCCTAACCAAAGGGTTGGTGCTAGCAGTAAACAAACATACCGAGCATGAAGGCACCGCTAAACAGATGGAGGGAAAAGGCCTTCACTTAACATTTTAATAATTATCCTTTTTGCAGCTTTAATTTTTGTTTACTATAGCACATGGTTTTCTGCTACATGGTCCATACCTTGTGCAAAAATCAGCAATAAATCTTAATCTGCCCGGGCGGCTTGAAGGCAGAAGCAAGTGCCCTGATACTTAAGTGCTCTGGTGTCTATTTTACTCCCTGTAGACCTGGAAAATGGTTACTTACATGTTAATTAGCATAACTCTTGGTCTTCAAGATGTGCTGTACACATATCTATTCCACTTTAAGTGCGTGCATGCCCAGTGTATTCAAGTCGGAGAGTTTTCACTACCAGTCCCAAAGAGGTGGCTCTTGAGCCCCACATCTGCTCATAGAATCAAGAATCATAAAAATCCATGTAGGGCTGGACGGACCTTGAGGGGTCATCTAGTGCTAACCCTTGCGCTGAGGCAGAACCAAGTATACCTGGGCCATCCCTGATAGATGTTTGTCTAACCCGTTCTCAAAAACCTCCTGTGACAGACTCCATACCTTCCTTGAAAACCTATTCCAGTGCTTTGGTATCCTTATAATTAGAAAGTTTTTCCTAATATCTAACCTAAATCTCAATTGCTGAAGAGTAAGCCCATTACTTCTTCGCTTACCTTCAGTGGACATGGAGACCAGACTGTTATCCATCACTGTCCTCTTTAGAACAGCCCTTAACATACTTGAAGACTTATCAGGTTCCTCCCTCAGTCTTCTCTTCTCAAGACTAAACATGTCCAATTTTTTTTTAAACTTTTCTTCAGAAGTCAGGTTATCTAAATTTTGTTTATCATTTGTGTTGCTTTCCTCTGGACTTTCTCCAATTTATCTACATCTCTCCTAAAGCGTAGTGTGCAGAATTGGACACAGTACTCCAGTGGAGAACTCACCAGTGCCGAGTAGGGGAACAATTACCTTTCATGTCTTACATATGACACTCCTGTTAATACACCCCAAAATATTAGCCTTTTTTGCAATGGCATCACATTGTTGACTCATATTCAATTTGTGATCCACTAGAACATCCAGATCCTTTTCAGCAGTACTACCCTCTAGCCAATTATTCCCCATTTTGTACCTGTGCAATTGATTTTTCCTTCCTACATGAAGTACTTTCCAGTTCATAGAATTTCATCTTTTTGAATTCAGACCAATTCTCCAATTTGTCAAGGTGATTTTGAATTCTAATCCAGTCCTACAAAGGGCTTGCAACTTCTCCCAGCTTGGTGTCATCTGCAGATTTCATAAATTCATCATAGGGTACTTAAGGATCCACTCCATGATCCAGGTCATTAACGAGAATACTGAACAGTATTGGACCCAGAATCGACCCGTGTGACCTCACTAGATATGCACTCCCAGATTGATAGCAAACTGTTGATAACCACTCCGAATAAAAGATTTCAACCAGCAGTGCACCCTCCTTATAGTAATTTCATCTAGATGGCATTTCCCTAGTTTGCTTATGCACATGTAGGACTGTATCAAAAGCCTTACTGAAATCAAAATATATCACTGTTTCTTCTCCCTATCCACTAGGCTAGTAACCCTGTTGAAGAAAATTAGGTTGGTTTGGCATAATTTTTTCTTAACAAATCCATGCTGGTTATTCCTAATAACCCTATTATCCTCTCGGGGCTTACAAAATGATTTTTTAATTAATTTGTTCCAATATCCTTCCATGTACTGAAGTTCGGTTGACTGTTCTATAATTCCATGGGTTCTCTTTTTTCCCCCTTGCTAAAGGGGGGTACTCTACTTGCTCTTCCACAGTTGTCTAGAACTGCACCCGTGCTCCATGAGTTCTCAGAGATAATTGTTAACTGTTCCACGACTGCATCAGCTAGTTCCTTAAGTACCCTATGATGAATTTCATCAGGTTCTGCCGACTTGGATACATCTAACTTATCTAAATATTCTTTTAAAAGAATTCTTTCCCTATTTTGGCTTGTGTTCCTTCCCCCTTGTTGTTAATACTGTGTTAAGTATCTGGTCACACAACTTTTTTAGTGAAGACTGAAGCAAAGCAGGTTTCAGAGTAGCAGCCGTGTTAGTCTGTATTCGCAAAAAGAAAAGGAGTACTTGTGGCACCTCAGAGACTAACCAATTTATTTAAGCATAAGCTTTCGTGAGCTACAGCTCACTTAATCGGATGCATTCAGTGGAAAATACAGTGGGGAAATTTATATACATAGAGAACATTGTTTCATGTTCAAATAAATTTGTTAGTCTCTAAGGTGCCAAAAGTACTCCTTTTCTTGAAGCAAACATCTCAACCTTCTTAAGGTCATCCATTATTAGCTCTCCTTCCCTCCTAAATAGCGAAATTACACTTTCCTTTGTCTCATGTTTCTAATGTGTTTATACAACCTCTTATTGCCTCATCCCACCAGCTGAAGGTAAAAAGGGGCAGAGCCACACAATCATTCTTCAGTTCCTTCATCTGAGAAGCATGATGGAAATAAGACTAACACAGAAGGAAGGAGGGGGGGCATGTTGTGGAATAAACATGTGCACAACACATCTCAAATTACTAGAGTTACAGTACAGGTAAGTAAGCATTTTTTCTTCAAGTACTTGTATACACCCAAAATGGAACAGATATGACTTTCAAATAGTATTCCTTCTGATGATGGGAGCTGAAGGTTGCATAACAATTTTCCAATATCTGGATCAGCCCTCGAACCAGTTGTGATGGTATAATGCTTTACAAAAGGTATGTACTGTGACTAAGTTGTCTCTTTGCAAATGTCCATGTGCACATAGGTCTTAGAAATGCTCCTGAGATCTGGTGGAATAAGCCAATAATTTTTGAGAAGGCAATACTTTAGTTACATCATAATAGGTTTAAGAACAGGAAGAACCAAGAACCACCAGGTTTAAGTCTCAAGATAGAACTGAATCTCTAACTGGTGGTTTCAGAGTAGCAGCCGTGTTAGTCTGTATTCGCAGAAAGAAAAGGAGTACTTGTGGCACCTTAGAGCTGTAGCTCACGAAAGCTTATGCTCAAATAAATTTGTTAGTCTCTAAGGTGCCACAAGTACTCCTTTTCTTCTAACTGGTGGGTAAATTCTTATAATCCATTAAAAAAACCTACCAAACAGAGTGTGGAAAAAATGGAACATCCTAGCATAAGATGGCAGTTAACAGAACTGATTTGTCCTAGTTTATTAATCAACCCAGCTGAACAAAAGGGAGTGAGTTCACTGCACGTTATCCTCCATTTCTTGACTGAACTGGCGGTAGATCAAACAGATAGTGGGTATTTCTGTATTTCCAGATACAGAAATACCTACCAATTCTCTTGAGGTGAGCCATTTATAACTGACATGCACTTGATGAAGACCCTTGGAGCCAAGGGCAGACCAAAGGAGAGAACAGTATATTGGTAGTGGAGACTTGTCACTATATACCTCAGATACTCTCTATGGCTCGGTTAGATGCCCACATGATTTGCAACCCTGCAAATCAAGAGAAGCACATCAGTCATCAGGATCCAAGGGAGGAATAATGGAAGCAAGGGATACCATCCGAAATTTCATTTTGCTGATAAACGTGTTTAGCTTTTGCAAATCTAGGACAGTCCTCAGACCTGAGGCATAAAGTAGTACTGAGAGTAGAAATCCCTCCCCCATGCTGAAAGAGCACTCCCTCTCTAGCTCAGATACAGAGGAATCTGCACCTCCCAAAGTGCAGACCCATGAGAGAGGTCGCTGAAAAGTGACGGGGTTGGTGGATGGCAGATAAGACAGACAAATTAAATCATGTAACCTATCTTCACAGTTCTCAGAATTCACTGATCCAAAAAAAATGGCACAACTTGTTTCCAAGGGAAGTGATTGGGAGGAAAGCAGTCACAGACTGCTTTGGAACAGATGAGTGTCGGTGTGATGTGTCTAGAGTAGTAGGATCTGGTGGCCTTCTGAGTTTTAAGATGCCCCTGAGACTTATCAGCCTGTCTGGAAGTGTACTAAAGCTGTCTATACAGAGATGTGTATTGCCTCCTCTGTAAGGCTGCTGTACAGAACCCAAGACAACAAGCCAAGTAGTGATGCTTGAGAATCCTTGAGAAAATGCAACGCTTCATCAGTCTTGTCAGAGAAGAGACTGCATTCCCCAAAAGGTAGTTCCTCAAGAGTCTGTTGTATTTCTATAGGGATCCCAGACAACTAAAGCCATGAGGCTCTACGCTTTGTGACAGATGTCACCACTGCCCCAGAAGCTGTGTCACCAGCAAAAAGTGCTGCCCGAAAAGAAGTCCTTGCAACAAAATGGCCCTCCATAACCAAGGAATTAAACTCTTCTCAAACATCCTCTGGGAGATTGTCAAATACTGTAATGAAATCCCAGTTTAAAAGGTCATATTTTGAAAGTAATGCCTGGTAGTTAAACACATACATTTGAAGGCAGTTTACCTCTTGCCCAAACAATAGCGGTATCTTCGGCAACAACCATCGCTGTTCTCATCCCAAAGTCTATGACAATGCAGAACAGAAGTGGAGATAGTATGGCAACCTTGACTTACACCAGAAAAATCTTAAAACTATTCTTTGTGTCTGCTCTCTAGCCTAATGCAGCATGCAGACTTGTCATACAAGACATATCAAAACAACAATCTTTGCTAGAATTCCGTAGTGTGTCAAGATCTTCCAGAGTGCTTCTCTGTGGACACTAACAAATGCTTCTGTAACATCAGTGAAGTTAAAAATAATCTTCGGCAGGTATTCCAAGCTTTTCTCAATAAATCTTCTCAGGGAATATAGGTAAGTTTGCTATTTCTTCGCATCACTGAATGTGTGTTAATGGTTCTGGCTGGTTGAGCACAGCCTTGTCATGTTTCATCCAACAGGTTTCCACTATGTTAAAAGTGTACCGTCCAAAGCCTTCACAATGCCTCAACAATTTGAGAACTGTGATGTCAGGTGTTTGGATACTAGAAAAAGCTTTTTATAATCCCTTCTCTTGTATACCTTCTCAGCTTCTCTTGCTTTGCTTTCCATCTATTCTCTCATCTCTTCTGGCTGATCTTTTAACTTCCTTGTCTTTATTGGCATATTTTTGTTCTAGAATAGCTGGGACAGTACCTTGACATGATGGGAAGGCTTGAGAGCTCTGAAGACCCTGAAAGCTATGCTGGACGGAGTGTAATTCTTTGTAGGGTCACCAAAGACAGATAGGTCAAAGGGTAGAAGCCAGATTAAACATACCTTCCTGGTAGGTTGTTGAGAGTCAGGCTAACAAATGTAAAAAATGCTGTTACAGAAACAAAAATCATAGGCAAGTGTCAGACTTGCAAATACAAACACCAGCTGTGGAGAACTACAATCCACTGGACAGAAGACAAGATAGTTCTGGCCAACCAGTAAATCTAGCCAACACTGTAATAATGGAGAATCAAAGCCACAAGGAAGCTCTCCATCTGAAACAGGGTATCTTCACAAGTAAGGTTAAGAAAAGAATTCGGTGTTAGAATGTTAGATCGCTTTGGAGCACATGCAGACTGCCATGAGTTATCAGAGAAATAAAAATCTTTGGCCTAATTATACTTGAACTGAGTGAGATGAGATGGACTGGAAAAGGCAAATTATCATCAGTGTGACTGTTCCCTATTCGGATGATAAACATCAGGAATAAGAAGGCTTATTATTGAGTAAGGAAGCTACTGAAAGAATGGGAACCTGTTAATTTAAGAATACAGACTGCTCACTGACGATCCATGCAAAAGACACAGTTGTTCAGTACTAACTAATAATGACAAACTGATCAAAGACTGTTTTTATGAGAGACAGCAGAGTATCCTTGGCAATACCAAGGAATATGACATCCTTATCCTGATGGGAGATCTAAATGCAAAGGTTGTTGTTGATAATACTGGATATGAACACATGATGAGCAGATATGGCATCCTAAGGCAGAATGAAAATGGTGAATATTTTGTTGAACTCTGCAGACAAGATCATCTTTGCATTTGGGGAAACACTATTCTCACACAAGAACAGACAAACTGACATGAAGATCAAATGATGTCTTCATCCAGAAGTAGCTTGAACACGTTCTCATTAGTAGGTCTTGGTGAAGATAACTGTTGCACACCAGGGTGTATACCAGCTCTGATGTTGGAAGTGACCATCTTGTCACTGGGACAATCAAAATAAAACTAAAGATGACATATTCACTCAAGGCAGTGAGCATAATAGTAGAAATTTAGCAGATGTGTCAGCAAAGGTGCGTTTCAAGGTGCAACTCCCCAGTAGATTCGTAGAGTTAAAAACACTGACAGATGACATAGAAAAACTAGAGTCTGAAGAAGACCTCTGTGTAAGCTCGAACGCTTGTTTCTCTCACTAACAGAAGTTGGTCCAACAAAAATATTACCTCGTCTCTCTAATATCCTGGGACCAACATGGCTACAACAACGCTGCATAGAAGAACAATGGAAGCTTTTCAAAGAAGCAAGTGTGGATGCAGCCAGGATTACAGTAATGGTGAGAACATATAAGAAAGAAGAATGCCTCCAACCAAATGCATGTAGGTTTGTTGGCGAGAGGAACAAATTAAATAAGAGAATTCAACACCGCCACATTCCCATTGCCAATGTCCCGCACATCCTCTTCCCACTCCCTCTAGTCCCCTTCCCTATCACCTGACCAACCAACCCCTCCCTCCGTCTACTCTTCCACTCCTAATCATCCTCCCCTCCCAGAGAGCATTTGCCTGTATAGTTTATGTTTTCTTTTTTAAAAGTTTTCGCACCTTCTGAATGTTATGCTTTTCTTGGATTGCACTTCCTCAAAATAAAAATTGTCTTTGCTAGAGGATCACTGGTGCAATATGCCTGCTTCCTTTTTTTAATTTAGATTTCTGCCCTGGGTTGGACTTCAGCTCTCAATGCCAGGGGTGAACTTGGATTCAATGATCAGGACATTCCCTAACAACCAACCCTGGACCTGTGATAAAGAGGCAGTTTTCCAGTCAGCCCAAATTGGGATCACTATCAGAACCCCGCATCCCTATGAGGCACACCAGGTATTAATACAATCCAAGTAACTGTAGATTTTAGAGCACTTAGAAAAGTGAAGTTGAAACAGAAAACCAGTCTCAACGTTCTTTTGCTCTCCTATAACAATGGTCACTTTTGGATTCAAAAATCTATGAAAACCAGACCACAAAAAGGTCTGAGTAACTTTGGACATGCCCAGTCAACAAAAATGTGCAAAAAATATAGTCCTTTTTGAGATTTGTTAATTCTTCCATACTTCTCACAGACCGGTAAACCCCTGAAAAGACTGACTAAAAAAGATGTAGGATGGTGTTGGGAAATCCATAAGCTAAAGACTTTCAAACAGGTCCAAAAGTGAGCAATTAACCATCTGATCCTGAAATATTATGGTATAATTTAATATAATGCTACTGAATGTGGAATGGGTACAGCAATATTACAAAATGATCAGTCAAAGCAAGTCATCACTTGCTTCCAGGACACACTTTCCAACAAAGCAAACCCATGCTCAAATACAGAGCGAATTCCTACTCACTACTTTTTCATATACCAAGTTTGACCAGTATCTCCTGGGCCATGATCATATCCATGCAGAAAAAGACAACAAACCTTTGGAATCAATATTCAAAAAGCTATTGTTAACAGCTCCAAAGTATCTTGAAATATCAAAAATATCACTTGAATGTACGATGCAAAAGACCGTCTTCGATGTTCATCCTGATGTTCTGACTGTGCATACCTTTTGTCCACAGCACGAATGCCAAAAGACAGCTTGACAGCCCTTGCATGTAGAAGATTATGAAATCTTCTACATGCACCAGGAGGTGGAGTTTCATCAGGAACATCAACCAAGCAGATTTCTATTGTGTGACAGATAAGCAAGTGACCCAGATACCGACATACCCAAATGCACAGTCAATTTTAAGCATTTGGAACAGTCTTTATGTCAGGATGACCAGACAGGAAGACATCTGCTAAGCCACTTAGATTTTCTTTGTCTAGCCAATATTCACTTCAAATATACTGACACTACAAAATGGTATTCTATATAAAGGCAGTAGGGTAAAGATCTAAAGGTCTGAAATCCTGAAACGCTAGCTTTCATTCACTGAAGCCTGTTGGTGTTGAAACATGTTTACATTAGGTTAAGATGTCCTGTGTTGGCCCAACATAAGCAGGGAAGTCAAAGATTTCATACACCAGTGAAGTATCTGCAATGAATTCCTAGCAAATCTCTCATGATACACTAAATATTTGGTCTACCGCAGAGCAAGTCAGGCATGGATCTATGTTTATTAGGAAATCAAGTATCCCTCCGAATGCTTGATTATAATTTCTGATTTTATTAGGAAAAAATCCCATGCACACAAGAGCAGTTTCTACCACTTAATGCTATGAAGAATCAGCACAAAATCCCATAAACTGTAGCTACAGATAATGGATCTCAGTAGACCTGTAGGTAAATTTTTAGTTTGCAGCATAAGCAGGATTTGAACACATCACATCCTTTCTGCATCACAGCCAGTCTAATGGTAAAGCAGAAGCAGCTCTCAAGATTGACAAGTAGTTGCTAAAAAAGGCGCACAGGCATGACAAAGACCCATTGACAGCATCACTTGACTGGGAAAATACACCAACAGAAGGCATGGAGAGCAGGCCAGCATGGCATCTCATGTCACACCACATACAGACTGTTACTTACAGAACAACTTTTGAACAAAGCTGCAGTGGAAAGGTTGAGAGAACAAATTAAACAGCAATGACAACAAGCCAAATACTACTATGACACAGATACCAAAAAGCTCTTTGAACTCCACACAGAACGGTCAATATGAGTACAGGCAGCACCTAACAAAAAAGACAACAGACAGTGGCAGGGAATATTTGCAAAGAGTAGCACATCGTAGAAATACAAACAACTCTACGTCTTCAATTACAATTCCCTTAGAAGAACCTTATCCTGAACAAAAGACACAAATGAATCCTACCACAGATCAAGATACAGGGAAGGTCTGCAATGAATGTGAAGTGAGTTCACTTGAGCTTGATGAGTTCGCAAAGACAATGCCAGAAAAATCTAGGAGCACAGAGATCTCCTGAGGGTAAACAGTAACAGGAGGACGGCCTGAAAATAAAACTACATGAAGCAAAAGAGCAGTAAAGTTGCTTTGTAATTTCAAAGACTATGTTATTGATTGAAAAGATTCAGTTTCCATTATAGGAAGAGAGATATTACCCAGCACTTTTTAAAAAAAAAACACATCTGTGCACATGTATATGTAGATGGAGTGCCATCTTACCAACAAAAGAATATGTAGCGTTTTCTGAAAGTTGGTAGGTTCAGTAATGTTACTGTTGTGCACTGCAAAGATCTGCACAGAAAGAGCCACTAACAACAACTCTGTCCATTCCAAATGATCGTGTCACGAGCTCTATAAGAGAGACAAGGTGGGTGAAGTAATATCTTTTATTGAACCAATTTCTGTTGGTGAGAGAGAAGCTTTCAAGCTTACATAGAGCTCTTCTTCAGGTCTGTGTCAGCTTGAAAGCTTGTCTCTCCCACCAACAGAAGTGGTCCAATAAAATATATTACCTTATCCACCTTGTGTCTCTAATATCCCAGGAACACCATAGCTACAACAACACTGCATACAACAATCTCTACAAGTCAGCATGGAGGCCCTCAAAAGGAATGAAAGGGGAGAAAAGGCATATATATATATCCAAGTCTGACCAGTTTTTAACTGTGGTTTCAGAAACACTGGTGAACGTGGTTATTCTCTGTCTACACTTGCAACTAAACAAGTGATATGCATAATTTCAGATCTATGTGTACTAACACCCATTGTCAGTAATGAGTCATTTCTTACTGTTGACCGGAGTAAAAATTTCACCTAAGTGCCTAAGCTACTATTGAAAATGGGACTTAGGCATTTTTGAAAATTTTACCGCAGGCATGAGAGCGACCTCGCCCACACTACTACTTTCTTCATGTGCCCAGGGCTCCTGCCCTCTAACAAGTCCCCTCTTCCAACAAGCTCAGCACACGTCCTTCATGAGAGAGAGAGAGAACGAACTGCTACTTTCCCTATCTCAGTTTCTTCTGAATTGAATCCCAAAGTGTCACAACACACACACAAATTTCTCCTTTGAAATTTGCCAAGAAGAGGTTGTACCATTGGAGTCTGTGTTCCCACCACCTTTATGTTTTGCTATATTTATGGATCCTATTCAGAACAGAAGCAATGCAACTATTCTTAAACAACTGAGTTCCACTCACAAAGGCACTCACAAAAAAAATTTAAAAAATCTCCACCAGCAAAGCAGTCATTTGTACCTTTTCTCTGGCTTCCATTTATATCAATGGCTCTCAGATAAACACCCAACACAGATCATATCATATTTCCTACCTCATAATAAAACTGAAAACAAATTCCAAAATAATCTTGGAATCCTGCCAAAGAAAAACTGAAAATGTGTTGAAAATGAACAAAAGTGATAGCTCTGATGCAGTAAAACAAAATGAAGAAAATGCACCAGGAAGATTTCCATAGTTCTGTTATGAGAAAATTTGTTCTGTCTTCACCTACTAGATAAGAGGAGGAACACCTACATCCCCAAATTTACAAAATGTAAAAGATTTTAGAATTCTGATTTTCTTCAGGTTTACTGCTACATTCTCTACTTTAATCCACAATCCAGTCCCATCATGGATTTATGTCTGGTGCGTAAAATTTTCAAAAGGGCTTAAGTGACTTCAGATGGTCTCATTTTCAAAAGTGACATAGGCACTTAGGAGCCTAAGTGCTAGTAAAAGTCATTGAGACTTAGAGTCCTAAATTCATTACGTGATTTTTGAAATTAGGACTTTGCCTAAGTCATTTAGAATAAAATTTTCAAAAGCACCTAAGTGGTTTAGCCTAAATCTCCCTAAGAGATGCTCATACGTATATAAGCATCAGACCAAGCATAGCATTTCTCTCATAACCTTACCTTCCTTCCCAATATCTAAATCCTCTACTACTCAGTTGTCAAAATACTTCATTCCTACACTGCACAAGGAAGGTTACTGCAGTCCTAGGGGTCCACAGTGAAAATCAACGCTCTAGTGCAGGGGTAGTCAACAGATGGATGGCAGACCAAATCCAGACGCTTTTGAATGGACCCCGAAATCTTTTTATTTACTTATATTATGATAATTTAAATTATTTTCTCTGGAGTCTGGATCTTGACAAAAAATAATTGACTAGCCCATTCTAGTGGAATGATTCCACTAGCCAAAGCCTGTAATCCTGGAGGTGAAGGCTGTGAATCCTTTTCCCTAGAATTGAAAATGGGACTTGGGCTTTAAGCCAATTCAGTACTTTTGAAAAGTTTACCTGCTGTGATTAAACATCTCACATCTTTTCTGCCTTGCTATACTTAATACATGATAACCTTCATAAAAAGCTGCTTTAATATATTCCCTAATATTCGTACTCACTTGTTTTTCCATTTTAAAATAACAAAATAGTGAAGAAATTAACTGAAGTAGAAGACTTCTTCTAGGACTATGGTTATTCCACATATAATCTCCAGCTTGATCACATTCCATATTTCTTTCTTTACTTCAACATACAAGCTGATGGGAAAATCTTAACATAATACCTAGAGATTCCGTCAGTCTGATACAGGTCATCAAAAAAACAACTACTACACACTAGTTTACAAAAGTTGTTTGTTACAGTTTAGTGAAAATATTGAGTGATCAAGCTGTAACAAAGATGAACAAACACCACATTAGTTATTTTACCTGCATCGCACTTTTCCCCAGTTTCACCACCTCAAACAAAGTGACAGGGTCCCCGCCTTCTCCATTCTGTTGAGGGTGACCATTAGCTCTTCCACGACCTATTCCTCTAGTTCCAGGTTCAGAACGGCTCTTATCTCCTGGAGATTTTCGAGGTTTCTTATTGGCAGACTAGATAAAGGGAACAGCATAATGAAAATTGGGTGTAGTTATAACATTTGAATGAATTAATTCGAAATGTCTTGTAAACCATTTATACATATCAATAAACAACTGTTGTGATAAGTACTTAGTAGGCATTTTATGTGTAATGTCAAGTTATGAAGTACGAATTCCTAGCACCAAAGAGTTAACAGGACATATTCCATAATACTAGTCTTAACCAATACAATAAATACATAAAACAATGCAATATCATGCTTGCAATTATTCATAAAAGACAAGAAATTTAAAAATTATGGTCAATGCAACAAAAACATCTCTGTCATATACTCACACAATAACTAGTGAATCTTATTTACAGAATTACTGCATCCTATTTACCTTAGGACACAATTACCAAGTTCACAGGGACCAACCGCACATTGTTATTCTGAAAATGCGTTCTTCCCCTTCATCACCATCCAACTACAGCTTGTTATTAGCTCCTTATTTGCCCATAAGAAAGGCTTAGCTCAGTGGTGACCAACCTGAGCCTAAGAAGGAGCCAGAATTTACCAATGTACATCACCAAAGAGCCACAGTAATACATCAGCAGCCCCCCATCAGCTCCCCCCCACTCCTCGCTCCCAGTGCCTCCCGCCAACCAGCAGTCCCACTGATCAGCTCCTCCTCCTCCCTCCCTGCACTTCTTGATCAGCTGTTTCGTTGCGTGAAGGAAGCTTTGGGGGAGAGGGAGAAGAACGAGGGCAGTGCCTCAGGGGAGGCTGCAGGAAGGGGTGGAGTGGGCACAGGGCCTGTGGCAGAGCCTGGGATTGAGCACCCCCCAGCACATTGGAAAGTTGGCGCCTGTGGCTCCAGCCCCAGAGTCGGTGCCTATACAAGGCATATATTAACTTCTGAAGACCCGCATGTTGGCCACCCCTGGCTTAGCTGTTCTCTTTCCACACCACTAAAATTAATCAATAATTGGATTTATATGGACAAATACAATTGATGATATGGTCGCTTCTTGCCACTAAATTTGTGGTGGAAATCCTGGCCCTCCTGAAGTCAACAGGAGTTCTACCTATGAATCTATGTCATTTAATATAAGATTTCTTTAGTTCCTTCATACCTATAGCTCCCCTTTGTGTGGTCTACCTGATCCAAACAGCTTGCAGATCAGCCTTGCCATGTACGTAAATCATTTTGCTCAAGACAGTTAGTCCCTTATAAAGAGTTAATCTTCTGATGGCATAATTGTACACAGGCCACTCTCGTTCTGTTATCACTTGCCATGTGAATGGTAAAACTGTTTTGGGGAATTTTGTGAAGAAAGTTCTCTACTGAGCTTACTGCTGCTCAAAGCTCCGGAAAAAACGGTTACTCACCTTTGTAACAGGTGTTCTTCAAGATGTGTTGCTCATATCCATTCCAATTATGTGTACGCATGCCGCATGCATGGAGTTTTACCCTAGTAACACCCAGTGGGTCGGCTGTGGAGCACCCTGGAGTGGCGCCTTCATGGCGCTCGATATATACCTGAGCCGACCCACCGCCTCTTCAGTTCCTTCTTGCCGGCTACTCCGATAGAAGGGAACTGGGGCGGGTTTGGAATGGATATGAGCAACACATCTCGAAGAACAACAGTTACAAAGGTGAGTAACCATTTTTTCTTCTTTGAGTGCTTGCTCATATCAATTCCAATCAGGTGACCCCCAAGCCTTACCCAGGCGGTGGGGTCGGAGTGAAGTAACATGGACTGCAGTACCGTTCTACCAAATACCGCATCGTCTCTGGCGTGCCGGACAATGGCACAGTGCGAGGCAAAAGTGTGCACTGAGGACAAAGTTGCTGCTCTGCAGAGCTCCTGGCAGACGAGGCCTGAGCCCTTGTGGAGTGAGCGGTGAGGGCTGGGGTCGGTACACGAGCCAGATCATAGCAAGCGCGGATGCAGGAAGTGATCCATAAAGAGATCTGCTGAGGAGACCGGGAGGGCTTTCATCTGGTCCGCCACCGCAACGAAGAGCTGGGTCGTCTTCCTAACCAGCTTCATGCACTTAATGTAGAAGGCAAGGGCCCTACAGATATCAAGGAAGTGCAGCCACTGTTTCCAGGGACTGGAATGTGGTTTTGGATAGAAAACCATGAGAAAAATGTCCTGGCTGGTATGGAAGGCTGACATAATCTTTGGGAGAAAGGCTGGGTGAGGCCGAAGCTCCACCTTATCTTTATGGAAAACTGTAAGGGGGTTCCGAGGTGAGGGCTCTCAGCTCAGAGACACTCCGCGCTGACGTGATAGTGACAAGGAAAGCCATCTTCCAGGAGAGACAGAGAAGGGAGCAGGTGGCCAGCGGCTCAAACAGGAACCCCATGAGTCTGGAAAGGACCAGGTTAAGGTCCCATGTGGGGACCAGCTGCCGAACCTGGGGGTAGAGGTGGTCCAGGCCCTTGAGAAACCTGCCAACCATGGGATTGGTAAAGACAGAGTGGCCATCCGCACCCAGGTGAAACGCCGAGATGGCCACAAGATGAACTCTGACAGAGGATGCCAACAGGGCTTGCTGCTTCAGATCCAGGAGGTAGTCCAAAATGAGAGGCATGGTCGCCTGGAGAGGGGGCAAGCTGCATTGGGTGCACCAGCACAAAAACCTCTTCCACTTAGCCATATATGTGGCCCAAGTGGAGGGTTTCCTGCTGCCCATCAGTACTTGCTGTATGGATTCCAAACACAGATGCTCTGAAGGGTTCAGCCATGCAGCATCCATGCCGTGAGGTGGAGAGACTGCAGGTCAGGATGGTAGAGGTGACCGTGATCCTGAGTAAGCAGGTCAGGAAGAAGAGGCAATGGGACTGTAGCGTCCACGGACGTCTTCAATAGCGTGGTGTACCAACGCTATCTGGGCCACACTGGAGCCACCAGAATCACTCACGCCCTGTCCCTGTGCTCCAGCCCCGGAGTCAGCTTGAGCAGGACCCTGAGCAGGACCTTGTACACAAGGGGGAATGGGGGACAGGCGTAAAATAGACGACCAGTCCATGGGAGCAGGAGGCGTCTGTGAGAGAGCCCGGGGAGCAGAAAGCCAGGCATTTCTGATTGCTGCAGGAGGCAAACAGGTCGACCTGGGGAAACCCCCACCTTCGGAAGATGGGGTGGATGACATCCGGTTGAAGCGATCACTCGTGGGAGCAGAAGGACCTCCTCAGGCGGTCCACCAGCATGTTCTGGACCCCAGGCAGAAAGGATGCCACCAGGTGAATAAGATCGGGCTATGAAGAATTCCCACAGTCCAACGGCCTCCTGACAGAGGAGGAAGGAGTGGGCCCCCCCTGTTTGTTGATGTAAAACATGGCCATGGTGTTGTCTGTGAGGACCACCACACAACAACCCTGCAGCCGCTCCTGGAAAGCTTGACAGGGAAAGCGCACCGTCATCAGCTCCCAGAAGTTGATATGAAGGGAGAGCGCGGACGGAGGCCATAGGCCCTGCATCTGACGGTCCCCAAGGTGGGCGCCCCATCCCAGGGCTGACGCATCCATGACCAGAGACAAGGAGGGCTGCGGGCTCGAAATGGGACTCCTCTGCATGCCACCCGGCAATCTAGCCACCAGCAGAGGGAGGCCAGGACCCACTCCGGGATGGTGACCACCAAGTTCAGGCTGTCTCCACCTGGAGATAGAATGATGCTAACCAGGCTTGCAACGGGTGGAGTCGAAGTCTGGCACGCCTGGTTACATATGTGCAGGAAGTCATGTGGCCGAGAAGACTCAGGCAACTTCTTGCCGACGTGGTCAGGAAGCTCTAAAGGATCCAGACGAGCCCCACTATAGCCTGGAAACGAGCATCCAGCAGGAGGGCTTGTGCCTGCATGGAATCCAGAACCGCCTTGATGAATTCTATTCTCTGGGTCGGTTCTAGAATCGACTTTGCCACATTGAGGAGGAGGTCCAGCTGAAAAAACGTGTCCATGACCAACAGGTGGGACTGCACCTGTTCCCTGGTGCATCCTTGGATTAGCCAGCCATCGAGGTAAGTGTATACCTGCACCCACCGTCGACGGAGGAAGGCCGCCACGACTGACATATATTTGATGAACACTCAGGGGTCGCAAAGAGACAGAAGGGGAGGGCCATGAACTGATAGTGTTCGTGGTTGACCACAAAGCAGAGGAAGCGTCTCTGTGCTGGATTAATAGCTATGTGGAAATACGCATCCTTCCTGTCGAGGGTGGCATACCACTCTCCAGGAAAGGTATGATTGTGCCCAAGACAACCATGCAGAACTTCAACTTTACCATGAACTTGTTGAATCTGTGCAGGTCCAGAATGGGCCGAAGCCCGCTCTTTGTCTTGAGGATTAGGAAATATCGGGAGTAAAAACCTCTGCCCCTTAGTTCCCTCTGAACCTCCTCGATTGCCCCCATGGCAAGGAGTGTCTGAACGTCCTGAATAAGGAGTTGCTCATGAGAAGGGTCCCTGAAGAGGGATGGGGAAGGAGGGTGGGGAGGAAGAAAATTGGAGAGAGTATCCCACTTCCACCATGCAGAGGACCCAGCGATCCGTGGTTATTTGAGACCAAGCATGGTGGAAATTGGATAAACGCCTCAAGAAAGGTGGGGTAGGATCCTGAGTGAGGTCCGGTACACCATCCTCGGGCATCCCTTCAGAAGGCCTGTTTTGAGCCCGACGAAGGCTGGGTCGGGCCCTGGCCTTGTCCTGATGGGGGGTTGGAGGGTTTCCTCCTGCCATTATGTCCCCACCTCCTAAAGAAGTCCTATCTCAGCTGAGGACGATATGCGCATTGTTGTGGCTGTTGAGGCGTGAAGGGTTTCCGCTGGGTAGCCGGTGTGTGCAGGCCCAGGGACTTCATTGTCACCCTTGAATCCTTAAGGCTATGTAGCCTTGAGTCAGTCTTTTCCGAAAACAGGCCCTCGCCATCAAAGCGGAGGTCCTGCAGTGTTTGCTAAAGCTCTGGGGGCAGGCCAGAGGCTTATAGCCAGGAGATACGCCTCATCGCGATCCCTGAAGACCAAGTACTTGCGACAGAGTCCACAGGGTCCGGCGAGGCCTGCAAAGAGGTCCGTGCCACTGTTTTGCCTTCATCAACCAGAGTCCCAAACTCCTCTCTGGACTCAGGAGGTACCAACTCCTTAAACTTCAGCATGAAGTTCCAGGAATTAAAATTGTAATGACTCAGGAGCGCCTGCTGATTAGCAATCCTGAGCTGAAGTCCCCCCGAAGAATAAACTTTGCGTCCAAACAAATCAAGGCACTTGGCGTCCTTTGATTTGGTTGCTGGGGCCGGCTGGCCATGTCGTTCCTTTTCGTTCACGGATGCAACCACGAGCAAACAGGGGACAAAGTATCTCCGCTCCACCCCCTTTGCAGTCAGGGGGATGGACGCAGGGGTCTGCCAGATTGTCCTGACATTATCTTGGATGGTCTGACTAAGGGACAGGGCCACCCCGATGGAGCTTCTGCAGTCCGAATGTCCACAATGGGGTCCTCCACCTCTACCTCCTCTTCCGCCCGAAGGTTCATATTCTGTGCCACCCAGCACAGGAGGTCCTGGTGGGCACGGAGGTCTATCGGAGTGGGACCCGAGACAGCAGTGCCTGCTACTGCCTCGTCGGGTAAGGAGGCGGCCACGCGGGGGAGAGGGTCGTGTAGGGTTCCTTGAGAGCTGGGGCTAGTTGTTCTGTGCCACTGACTTTGGGGGCCAATCCAGGAATTGGTGTCTGAGGAGGTCCTGAAGCGGGGAGAGAAGCCACCACAGTCTCCGTGCCCCCCGGGGCAGGCTGGCTGGCAGTAGCCTCTGGCACTCGCAGCTCGGATGGGACTGAAGCCCTAGACGGAGAACTCTGGGCCTGGTGGTATGCCCATGGCATCCAGAACGGCCACTGACTGGGCCCCTGCGCCCGCCAAGACCCTACCCCTCCCTCCAGGAAGCTAAGGTCCAAAAAACATGACCTCGCCTCTGATCCCAAAGAGTGAGAAGCAGAGTGTGATGGCCAAGCCGGTGCCAAGCAGATCTGCGCCAGTTCACGGCAACGGTGAGTGAGGCTGGGGAGCGGACTGGTACCGAGACCTGGAACGGCACCTGGATCTGGGCAGAGATGTTGAATGGCGGCAAGTCCAGGATCTGCTCCTTGACAACAACCAGTGGGCAGAGCGGTACCTGGACTGGCGACAGGAGCAAGAGCAGCACCACCGCGAGTACAACCGGCGCCACAAAGGAGAGTGGTGCTGGGACTGCAAGCGGCGGGACTGGGAATGGTGCCAAGAGCGGGATCAGTGACGTAGCTCAACCAGTGGTGCCGACGGGTGGTTCAGGGTCGGCTTGCCCTGGGATGGTGCCACGGGAGGGATGCCGATGCCGTCATGGCAATAAGATCCTTTGCAGATGCAAAAGTATCTGGGGTAGATGGCAACTGGGTCTCAACCATGCTGCACGCCAGGGAGTCCAGCAGTACCGGACTCAACGGCTCTCCCCTCGGGGCCACTGTCAATAGTGTCAGGGTAGTAGCCTGTGCCCCCAGATGCTCCGCTCCAGGACGCATCTTCACTGGCGGTTCCAGGGAGACTGGTCTCTGCAGAGGCGGGCCACCCTTTTCCTGCTTCCAGTGCTGCTTCTGGTCAGGAGAATGGGAGCGGTGCCAGGCCGATGCCGCCAGTTGCGATGCTGGGGAGCATCAGTGCTGTGGGTCTCGATTAGAGTCCAACTGCGGTGCCACTCCTGCTGCTGCTGCCAGGTCGCTGCTCACCGAGGTGCACGGTGCTGGTTCTTAGCACGCTGCAGGATGCTGAGGGCTAAGAGCCACCTCCATGACGAGCTGCTTTAAACAAAAATCCCACTCCTCCTTAGTCTGGGGACGAAACCCTTTACAGATCCTGCACCTCTCTGCTTGATGAGCCTCCCCGAGACACTTCAGGCAAGAGTCATGGGGGTCACCCGTTGGCATGGGCTTAGAGCAGGAACCGCAGGGCTTGAATCCTTGAGCTTTGGGCATGAGACCAAGAGAAGAATCGGGGAGGAAGGGCAACGCCCCCCAACCCCACTAACACGAAGTAAACCAACTACAACTAACGACAACAACTATAAATTATTAACTATTAGATAAACACTAGGGAGAGTGGAGAGCAAGTGAAGCAGGACTCCACAGTTCCAGCAACTGTCAAGGGTGGTAAGAAGGAACTGAGGAGGCACTGGGTAGGCTGGGGTATATATCGAGTGCCATGAAGGTGCCACTCCAGGGAGTTCCACAGCCAACGCATAAGGTATTGCTGGGGTAAAACTCTCCGACAGCCGTGTATGCAGCGTGTGCACATCTAACTGGAATTGATATGAGGAAGCATTCAAAGAAGAAGATTTATTCTGTAGAAAGTCTCCTGGTGTGACTATTTGCCTTGAAACATAGAAAAATATTCTGTTCATCCAGGCCTTGATAGAGGCTCCACCAGGGGTTTACTGATGCTGAGTAGGTTGTGCCTAGACTTCCACAAAGCATAGAATGAAGCATTAAGGGTCATAGTCTGTGGTTTGTTAAACCCATTTGGCATGGTTGAACATAGCAGCAACATGTGGACTTCAAATGGCCAGATATGCCCAGCAGAGAATTCCCTCTGCACAGGGAAACTCACACCTGGAAAAAAGCTAGGGCAGGCTGAAGAACTGACTTCTGTGCCAGCCTTCTCCATACCCCTGGCATAAGAGGAAGAAAGGGTGAGTCAGATGCATGCCAGCGGATGGGCTAGGAGAAAGGAGGAGGAGCAAGGCAGAGTAAAGCACAACTGTGCCTCATACCCCATGGTTTAAGGTCACTGAGGGACCTTACACCAGTGGCATACATTAGGGCTGTTTGTTCCTCAGAACTCTAACTTAAATTGAGGCTAGGCGGCATAGGATCAGAAAGTTGCGAGCATATGGACTCGAGATGCCAGCCCCGACCCTACAAGAGATAGGAAGTTCCCATTTCTTATGAGAACATTATTCAGACATATACAGAGAAAGCACTGCCTATGGGACTATGTTTACATATTAGACTACCAAGCTAGTTAACCAAAAGCAGCTCCATGTCAAGACTGTGGAGTATTGAGAAACTGATCTATTGTGTACTATATGTCTTGAGGCTTTTTTCACAAAATAATTAGACAAGGCCCAAGATGGACTTTATTTGGTCCCCAGGTGGCAGGTGTTTTGAAGTGGCATTAAGGAGTTACACTGTAAGTTAAACTATGAACCTGAGTTGTCCTGGATTTGTGCTGGACTGCTGATTCTGTGGACAAAGCTTTTACCAAGAGGTTAAATAGGTAATGAAAGATATGAGTCCCTCCTATGTGCAACTTGGTACTAGGATCTTCATCAGTTTCAGAAACATCCGAGTGGCAAGTGAGAGGCTCAGTGGCAAAGTCTTAATTTGCAAACATTGATTCTGGATAGCAAACTGGAGAAAATATTGATTAGCAGGAGTTAATGGGGACACAGAGAAAGACTTCTCTTAGATCAGCTGAACAAAGGATATCACGAAGGGGCAATTTCCAAAATACGGAGAGCTAACATTTCCATCCAAATTGTGCTTTCCGTATCTGCAGATCCAAAGACAAGAAAGTGAGTAATGGGTGGAAGCCTCCAGTTTTGTTTTGTTTTGTTTTTTAGTGATAATACAGAATTTGAAGTATAAACCTGCTCCTCTCTTCTGCTGATGGATATAGTAAGTTCTGAATTGAGTCCAGTATGACTTACTACTTCTCTGGGTGGGGAAAAAGGAATGCAATAGGAGGAGAACACTGAAAATCTTTATGGTATCCCTTTTTGATCATTTCTAAAGCCTACATGGCTGTACTGGTCCAAGCATGAACATTTTTTTTCAGCTTGACCCCAAAAATCTTGGGCAAGCTGGCTCAGCATCCTCACCACCACCCTCCCACAAGAAGAGCCCTTTTCACGACTGCTGGAGAAACATTTTCAGTGCCACAGGAATAGAGGGATTAAAGAACACACAGCTCTGTCTGCATTAGAAGCACGTGGAATTAAGGTGGGTTGTTCTGTAACTGCTCCTAGGTTCTCTGTCTGAGTTTTCTGGACTTACTTCATTGAGGAATCCTTCAAGGTTTTAATGAGGGATTAGCAGAGTAGTTTTGTGCCATCAGTGTTGCTGGGATGAAGTTTTCTCTAGGGGATATCTGTACCCAAATTAGCAACTATATATTTCTGTGATCTAGAGCGAAGACAACTCTGTCCAAAAATACAATGCCACCAAAGGCTTTAAAGTACAAGATAGCTAACAACATGAGGTCTGGAAAACATGCCTTACAATGAGAGACTTAAGGAGTACAATATATTTAGTTTATCAGAGAAAACATTAAGAGGGATTTTGATCATAGTACACGAATATTTATATGAAGAAAAGTTATTTATTATTAGAGCATTCTAAACTAGCAGACAAAAGCATAAGATCATCCAATGGCAATAAACAGAAGTTAAAAAATTCAAACTGAAAATAAGGTGCAAATTTTTAACCGTGACAGTATTTACCCACAAGAACAGATTACCACGGAATAGGGTAGATTCTCCATCACTTGGAGTATTTAAATGAAGATTTGAAGTCTTTCTAGGAAATACACACTAGCTCAACCACAGGTTATTGGGTCTCATGCAGTAAACACTGGGTGAAGCTTTCCTGTGGCTTGTGATATTCAGGGAATCCCATTATATGGTCATGGTTCACTCTGGGCTTAAAATCTATTAATTTATGAAAAGCTATTTTATAAGATTTGAGTTTTTAATATGATTTTGCCTTTAGTTCTCAACTAGTTATTCCCTTCTGTATTTGAATCAAGAAGAGCATAGAGAATTAATGGGGAGATCACAGATCCTGTTGTAACTGATGCATTGTTAAAAATACTATGTTGAGGGCCTCTTAGCTGGACAGAACCATACAGGGTCCACTTTTTTTCTCAAGCCTTTTAAGGATCAGAAAAACTACTTTTTCATTTCTTTCAACTGCATTTTGAGGGAGGTCTTTCTTGAACTGAATGAATAAAAGATTATTATTTGATCTCCAGATTGGTATGTAACAGCTCAGCCATCCAGGTCATCTCCCTCCAAAGGAGATTACTATATCTGATTCAGATTAGTTAGAAAAGAAAAAAATATGTCCCTGCAGCCAAAATTCAAGAACATAGGAATTGTTATACTGGATCAGGTCTGTGGTCCATCTAGTCCGGTATCCTGTCTTGGTCAGTGGCCAGCACCAGCTTTTTCAGAGGAAGGTGCTTAAACAGATGAATCTCAAGTAGGAAGGTTATTTTACCTCTCTATTTGGCACTGGTGCAACCACTGCTGGAATACCGTTTCCAGCTCTGGTGCCCAAAATTCAGGAAAGACGTTGATAAACTGAAGATGGTTCAAAGAAGAGCCACGAGAATGATTACAGGATTACAATAGACTTAAGGCGCTCAAGCTATTTAGCGTAACAAAGAGAAGATTAAAGGATGACTTGATTACAAGTATCTACATGGCAAACAAATATCTAATAATGAGCTCTTCATTCTAGCAGAGAAATGTGTAAATGCATTTGCTGGACATTCAGACTGAAAATAAGGCATAAAGTTTTAACAATGAGAATAATTAACCACTGTAACAACACAATTTTTAAATCAAGACTGGATGTTTTTCTAAAAAGATAAGCTATGAATTATTTTGGGGAAGTTCTATGGCCTGTTTTATACAAGAGATTAGATTAGATGATCATAATTGTCCCTTCTGGCCTTGGAATCTATGAAACTTTGCATTAGGCAGATGTGAGATAATCTGTCACCCATGAAGGTCTCACCCTAACCCCAAATGGAGTGTGGTTGAACTCCGAAGTACGTTGTTTCATATCCTTTTCAAAACTTTCTTTAAGCATTAACCATAACAACTGTGGATATTTTTGTTATTTATGTAAATGATCAATCCTTCTTTGAAACTTGCAAGATTCTTTGCCTTAATGGAATCCTGTAGCAAGGAGTTCCACAGTCTAATTAGGTGTTGTGTGAAAAAGTATTTCCTTTTCTTAGTTCTGAATGTCCTCCTTTCAGTTTCATTCACTGTCCCCTTGTTCTTGTGTCACGAGACAGGGAAGAAGAAATATTCCCAATCTACCTTTATTCTTTTTTCATGTCCCCTGTTACTTGCCTTTTTCTAAGGTAAACAATCCCTATCTCTTCAATCTCTCTTCATGTAAGAGTTTTTCCATGCCTCTAATAAATCACATTTTTTTTTCTGAACCTTCTCTAATTCTTAAATATCCTTTCTGAGAGGCGACCAGTAGAACAGATAGTATTACAGTAGGCTGGACTGTCAATTTATAAAACAATTGACTTAGTTGTTGTGATAAACACAGAAAAATGAATCGGGCTTATTGCTTTTTGATGTTGACCTTCTTTGTGGTATACTCCTCAGATGAGGAGGAGCAGCAGCAGCTGCAGCAGCTTGGGTCTTTTGGTTTGGGTAGGAAGAGGCCACTGAAACAGATGAGCTCTCTGACAAATACAAGGAAGATCAGCAGGCAGTGGTTTTGGGAAGGGACAATGAAGGGAACCTTCTGCGTCTGATTTGGATGGTGCCCTTGGACAGGAGAGTTCTTGTTCAGCCTCTCAAAAGAACAAGCCATTCAAGTATTTCCATCTCAAACTTAAGAGACAGGCCATGGAGGATCAATGGAACTTGCTCTTAGGTGGCAATCAGAGGGAAAAAACACAGGAGTTTGGAGAGATAAAGAGTAGAAAGTCTCTTGGCTTGCAGGTGCTGGTCCAAAGGATCACCACTGAAAACGGGGTGTTGTCTCACCAGTACATTTAAAGCATTTTCTCCTTCTGAGATTGGCCATCTGAGAAATTTTCCACATCCCATTGAGGTAGGAGGCTGCCTGTGTGTGTTTAAAAAAAAGCTCTCCTGGGCAACTACGAAGAGGCCATACTTCCAGACTTCAGTGAGTAGGAAAACTGCTATAGAGAGCAGTCTTTTGAAGTGCAGCTGAGCCTCTGCTGTGCTGACCACAAGAAGGAAATGCCACTGGATCAAGGATTTTCCCCCAGGCTGCTCTTAGAATCCCTTCTAAAGAGTTCCATATATATATATATATTTTAGGAATTATGGGAAGGAGAGAAGAAATAAAAAACCTACAAAAGATGCTCTCAGAAAGAGCACTGAGAGGAAACTGCTGCTTTCTAGCACATGGACACTCAGCTGAGGACTCACAAGGAAACAATACAAATGTGACAGCAAGATCAGCTGGAAAGCTTAAGACAAAAAATAATTGAAGTGGTTTCTGGATGCAAGACAGGTACTCAGCATTCATGACCAGACCAGTGTGAGAAGTTCCCTGTACCCATGAGAGAAGTGAGGTTCTGGAACATCCTTCAATAGGCATAGTGGTAGCATACAACCTAACTGGTTTTAAGATGGATCTTGATAAATTTATGAACAGGAGTTTATGACAGGGTTGCCTGTGATAGCAAGGGACTGAACTCAATGACTCAGGAGGTCCATTCCAGTCCTATGCTTCCAACAGATTCTGAAACATTTGCAAAACGGATCTGGTAAGCTGGAAGTCCTTCAGTGGATAGAGCTGTTAACTACAAACCTAACATACCAATAGATAATTAAGGATTAAAATTCTACAGGAAAACAATGTAATTTTCCTACTGTACATGTACTTGGGTGAATTTTCAAATCTTTATAATCAACCTTTTAGAACCAGATATTCTAAAACACCAGATATGTTCTATATACTTACATGATCGCTTATAACATATATTCCATTAATGTACTCTAGCTGAGCTGACACCAGAACAGTCATGAGGAAGAAACAAATTGGCAAATAGACAAAATTATTAAAAGCTCACAAAAAATTATGTAAAACTCTTACAAAAAATCTTATTACATACTGTGTAATTCTGATTATACAATCAAACATTAATATTAATACTTGTGATGACTGAATCTACCTAGAGTGAACAGCTTGATAAAACACAGCCTCCACAGTTATATATGCCTGCTGAGGAAGTTACTTCTCTTATGAATAAATATCTTATAAACATAAAAAGGGTTACTTACTAGTTACTGTAAGTTTTTGAATTGCCTAGGTACATTCCCATTCATGATGTGGTAATGTACAAAGGCCCCTGAAGAAGAACCTTCTGTTAGTAAATACCTAAACAGCAGATACCAAATCTAGCGATAACTATATTATACTAAAGAACAAAGCTCCTTATCTGGATTCAGGACACAAAATATGTTCATTTATCTTAATCTTTTAATCTACATGAACAGATCTCCCTAGGGAACAACTAAACATTATATTAAAAGTGTGAGCCTACTTTCCAGTTCACAAGAAATTAAAAGCCACTTAAAGATGACTCAAGTATCGTTTCACAACATTTAAGTGAAGTATCCATTACAAATTTTAATAGTAGAAAGAAGTTATGGTTAATAAAACTACTCTCATGCCTGGGAAGAATATTATAGGACAAATAACAAAATGTAAAATTTTAATATGTATGTATGTAAAGGAAAAAGTATTAATGGCTATTACCAGCTTATCTTTTAAATTAGATGCTATACTTCTATTTCAGCAAACAATATTTTCAAATCAGTCTGACATGTATTATGCACTATAAATCTTCATATAGTTTGACAAATTGTTCATTGCAAACCTACAATGTGATCACTAAGAGGACAGGATGGGAGAACAATCTGCAGTCAAGTTTAAATTGATGCACAACAACACAAAACTAAACACCACATACTGGAGGCCTGCCAGGACGGCCCCTTTTTCTCTTTCCTTTGACTTCTGTTTCTTCAAGCTCACTGCCAGCATCTGAATGTGCAGTAGTTTCATTTGTTGAATCCCTAGGGAAAAAATACTAGTTAAATTAAAATTATTTGAAACAAGTTATTAATTTATAATTGACACTGATTAAATATTTAGATATAGTACAGAATAAAACAAATTATCCTTTAAAAGCCTTGTGCAGCATTCACTCTGCAAATTCATCAAACACTGCTATGCATGGAGGAATGCTAAACTATGTAAGTTTTATGAAGTTAGAAATTACACTGTATCCTCTCAGACCTGAAGACTCATTTAAATAACTGGCTCTTTTAAAGTGAAATTCTACTTTGAAAATTGACTACGTTAAACAGCACCTTCTTAACAGATCCATTCACGTGTGTACTCAGTAGTATCAGCTTGTTCTCATGACCAAAATAAGATTTTACTACTATTTACTCGTTAGCCCTGAGAGCCAATACAGATATCAGGTAAACAAGCTGGATTCTATTCTAGCTCTCACTTCATTAAAGTGGTTATGTAAATTCCAACTAAAGACCAAATTCTAACCTCAACTGCACTCAAAGACAATGGGATTGCACAGTGCAAATAAGGGCAGGATTTATCCTGAAGAATCTTTATTGCTGGTGATGATGCACAAATCAGAGAGACAGTCAGATTGATTTTCTCATCCCAGGTTGAGTTTGTGACTCTGGGACTTAGGAAAACTATTTCACTTGTACAATGAGCAAATCTGATCTGTAAGTCATTGAGACACTAAGGGTATGTCTACACTAGAAGCAGAAGTCAACCTACAGTAGGTCAACATACAGCAACCACAGTAATTACTGCATGTCCACACTACCCTCTCCTTAGGTCGGTGATGCGCATCCTCATTGAGGAGTGCTTCCACTGACCTAAGAAGGGCAGCGTGGGGTACTGAGAGCCCAGTCTCTCCACTCCACTGGCAACTCCCTGCCGGGAATCCAGCTGCCCCACAGGCTCTCAGTGGGCTGCCCCCCCCCCCACACACACACACACCCCGATCCCCAGGAAGAATGGAGGAAGCCGCCCGGAGCTCTCTCATCCCCACAGACTGAGGTTCAGTTGCCTCTGTTTCTTGGCTCTACTCCCTGCCCAGCTCCCAGCGGGGTCTGAAACTTCTCACCCTGACTCCCAGCAGCTCCAAAGCTGCCAGGGCTTCTCACTTAGGCTCTCAGCTGGGAGCAGGGTCCAGCTGCCCAGCTCTCCAGGAAGCAGCTGGGCTCCTTCCATGAAATTGACAAGACAGCCAACAGCCGACGGAAGGGACGCAGTGTCTACACAGACCCTGGGTCACCCTAGCTACACCAACATGAGCCTAACACCTCTTGTGGAGGTGGAGTTATTATGTCAATGTAGTAGGTACGACAAAGTCAGGCCGGACAGGCTGCAAGAGGGTGCTGGAAGGCAGATATGTTAGCCCTAGAATGTTAAACGCCCTCTTCCCTACTAGCTGAGAACGGGCTACCTTAGGTCAATTAGAGACACCTGAATCCAATTAAGGGCTGCCTGAGATCTTTTAAAACCCCTCCTCTGGTGAGAGAAAGGGGGAAGAGAGAGAGACAAGCTCCGGTCAGGCTAGTGGCAGCAGGAAAATAACCTACGCCAGGGTGAGAGCCTGTGCTCCTTCCTATAGGGGAAACAGACAAACCTTAGCGCCTGCTAGAGGAAAGACTGACACCCCAGAGCAATCAACAGGACGACACCCTGCACCAGCAAGGAGGAGGCGAAAGATATACCCCTGGGGTTTGTGTGTTTATGAGGCGGTTTCCTTTTTGTTTGGTGGAGGATCACCCCATAGGCCAACCCTGAAAATACAGCCAAAGGAGCACAGAAGAGGGAAGGCAAACTCTGCCCTAAATGAGGCTGATTACCCCAGGCCCACCATCACCAGAGGAGGAAGTGCTAAGTCCGGAGAGATGAAGGAGGTGTCCTGCCACATAGGGAATGTACATCAGCTGGAAGAAGGCTGTAGTGTAGACACTGACATAATTAGGTCGACATAAACTGCCTTATGTCAACCTAGCTATGTAGTGGAGACCAGCCCTAAGTGTGGAAGCCCACAGTGTCACTTTTTAGAGCAGGACCACACTTTAAATAGTAAAATTGTTACCCAAAAATGTCCTTTCTTCTGGAAGTCAGGTCCACTGGTCCTACAATGGCTCTTCAACCAGAGGATTGCTACTTGAAGAACCAGACCAGTGACTCATCCTCTGGAGTACTGGGTTCTGCCCCTGAAGATCTCATAAATGAGATTATTTCTCAAGATGACATGAATGAATTTATTTTAACTTTCACTTGTATTACCAATAAACTAATTCAACAATATCTCTATGCGTCAAAGACCACTTGTGGCAGAGCACCAGATCCACCTTTCAGAATTATCAGGATCTCATTTTTATCTCACATTAATGAAAATCATGGGTAACTCCTCTGAAGTCAACGGAGTTCCACTGGTATAAATTAGGTGTGAAGGGAAAATCAGGCCAATTTAGTTAAGATTATACAGTCTTAAACACAAACAAGTGTGGATCAGTTCTGTGGATCTGGCACCATCTTCCTTCAGGGCCAGGTCCACAGATCCTCCAATGTGATTTTATCAAAAATGTTCCGTAAATTTGGGTGGGAACATCACTAATAAAATAGAACAAACATTTAACTATATGAACATCATAGTTACGGTTGTGTCAGAATCTCCCCTTGAGACTTTTGTAATTCTGTTCTCACCTAAATATTTTTAGAGAAAAGTAATGGATATTATAAATCTGAATATGTCTGAATTTTCTAAAGTGTATTTGAGTTCCAAGATTTTGTAGTTGTCAAATATCAGAGTATTTAAAAATCTGAAAAAAGTGATTTTCTGAAAGGGTGTCACTTTTTTTTTTGGAACACTTTTGTTGTCATGAAAATACACGCAGAAAGAATTCTTTATTCTCAGAAAAAGAAAAACCATGCAAAGAAAAAATGATAAACAATTAACTACTTTACTTAATTGAGTGGGGTCAAACCAGTTTGCAGCAGTACAGCAAAAGTGGAATTGATGATTATGTCTATAACAACAGGTTTCAGAATAGCAGCGTTAGTCTGTATTCACAAAAAGAAAAGGAGTACTAGTGGCACCTTAGAGACTAACCAATTTATCTGAGCATAAGCTGAAGTGAGCTGTAGTTCACGAAAGCTTATGCTCAAATAAATTTGTTAGTCTCTAAGGTGCCACTAGTACTCCTTTTCTTTACGTCTATAATACTGGTAATGGTTATTATGTAGCTAACTGACTTATTCAAAGCAGCCACCATTGGCTGTGACCAAATGTGACTGAAGCCATACACTGCCTAAGGGAACCACCATTTGCATGTGGAAGTGAGGCTGCCCTTTGTAAAGATGCCTACCATCTAATATTGTTTCCAACAGGACTAAAGCCAGGATGGCCTCAGAGAAGATGACCAGCCCGGTGCTCACAAAACTGGACAGAAAACTATTAGGAGATGGGGTCCAGGAGACTGTGGGAGGAAGGAAGGAAGGTCCCCAGTAGTTTCCCCTTACCTTTGCCACAGCATGCCTCCAGATCTCCTAATCTCCGAAGATTTCCCCTAGCCTCAACAAATCCTATAGCACTCCTAGCCCGAGGGTGCATGGTCACATTCTTGGACATATAAAGCATAAGCGTAACTCCACTAGTCAGTAAGTGTTACAAGTCCCCTTTTTACACAATCAACAGGAGGTGTAAGTCTGCTACAGCCCTAAACCAAATGCTTGGCTCTTTGCTGAAGATCTGGAGAGTCTCTGTTCAATCCCTGATGTGTCAGACAAGATAGAGACCATCACATTAGTATGGTGGGTGTGAAAGGAACAACTGAATAATTTACAATCTTCCCCCCTCTACTCTTTATAGGAAGCAAAGCACTCTCTTAATCTGATAGACCCACTCCTCAATCACCTTTCTTGGATAGCAAGATACTTTTGGTTTGCAGGGATCCTCATCAGAAGAAGTTCACCACATGACACTGTCAGTCTAATGAGGCAGGTGAGGCCTCCTGCAAAGGGGGCAGCAGTGAGGGCTCAAGGAGGACTCCAATGGTGCACATGGTCAGGTGGGAAGATGTGCTCCTCACAGCCTCCCTTCCATCTGATGTAGTGGGGACATGACATAAAGAACAGCCTCCACTCCTTGGCAAGGGCAGCCTGTCATATGTAACATACATAACACCTCAGAGCCTGGGAGTCTCTGTCAAAGCCACAGACCTTCCACAAGAGCAGGAGAGGCCCCAGCACTGAGGTCCCTAGCTCCTGTATGCTGTGAACCCAGGCCCACTCATGGGAAGCAGCAGCCAGGATTCCCAGGATACAGGAGCTATGAGCTCCAGTGCTGGAGGTTCCCTAGGTTCTTTCAAAGCTCTGTGGCTTCAAGAGAGGCTCCTCTACTCTGAAGAACCTTGAATGGCTTGGCAGAGCAGATGCTACATAGGACAGGTTCTCCCATAATGGTATAGGCATTGTTGAGCTGGAGTAAGATTTAGGCCACGAGAGAAGAATGCACAAAGTGTCTTAACCTGCCATCTCATAAGTCAAACAAGAAGTGGGGAATCTTCTATAACCTCGCCCTTACTCACATCTTTCCATAAAATTGGGATGGGATAAATAGGGGAACTGGGTGGCGTTCATCTCCTCCAACCCGCAACAGGTCCTGCAGATTCACAGGGAAAAGTCTTCTCAGGTGAACATTACCTACCTCATTAGCCCTGCAATAATGACGTGACAACTGATACACAGAGATTTCTGTACCCATTCCTGCCCTCCTCAACGCATTCCTACCCTCCTCACTTGACTCTGCTTTCACCACTATCATAAACATTTGTGCTCCAGTCATTTTCCTCACACCGTAAGGAAAAGTGGAGAGCCATCCCTTCTCCACTTTTCCATGTGCCTCCAATAGCCTCCTACACCTCCTCTATTAGAAGTGCCACATTAGCATAAACAAACTTAATTTTAAGCCAGTTAAGGTTGGGTAAGAGCAAACCTTTGGTGACAAGTTAATGGTCATAAGGAAATGCCAGGTTATTGGACAGCTCTTAACTGTATCAGACTCCTCACACAGCAGGTTTCTACTGAGAACAACAGACTACACAAATCATCAAGAAACTCCCTTCTGCCTCAAACAGATAAAAAGCATACTACACAACACTTTACACTGCAAGCCAAACCTTAGTGATAACCTCACATTTTTGCTGTGAACACACACCACACCCTTAACTAGTGCATCTACATCAATAATGGACATTTGCTAATGTTGCTGAGGTTGTTAAAGTTTTGCCAGGGGTAAATGCGGTACTTGCTACCATCAGACCAAGTCACCTGGAAAAGCACTAAAGGAGGGTGTGCCCTTCCTCGAATGCCTGAGACACTGCCTGGAATCTCTGGAAGGGTCAGAAAGGTCAAAGAAAGAGAAATGAACTCTGCTTCTCTTTGGGGCTGTTCTGCAGCACCTCAGAAACAGACTAGGAATTCAGGTTGTTGTGTAGCATCTTCTCTGTAGGATTCACAAGAGCACCTACAGAAGGCCTTGCTTTTGGCCTTGGAGTACTCTGAGGCACAGGTGTTTTGCATTCTGAAGACAGACCTCTCTTTGGAAGGAATCCTTCTGAAACGGAGTGCCAGCAAAAATACAGGTATTAACCCCAGGATGAAAGGTCACAGGGTGAGATGGCTGGGTACTACGGACTAGATGAAATTGAGCCTATGGGGTCTTAATGCCAGCAAAACTATCTGGGTTCTCCCACTCCCAAGCTGCAGGGCAGAAAATCTAAAAAAGGTTCCTACACAACAGAATGCATGGCTCATTTCTTGAAACACAAAGAAGGAAATAGTCATTTGGACATTATCGTGGCCATTGATCCCTAAAAAGCTGCTGAAAGTACCTCCCTTTATTAATGAGGCTTTCATTCCTGAGCCAATGTCTGTCCTGTTATGAAGGATCTGCTTCTCAGGAGGTGCAGCAGTCTGTTCCTGCTATGCTGAGCTTTGTTTGAGTTTCCCCAGGATCACAGTTCAGGTTGGTAGGCTGAAGTGATCTTTTCTGACTGCTTCTTGACAGTCTGCTTGAATGCTGGGGGAAGGGAATTTGCCAGCAGGGCAAGGAAGCCTGAACAATTACTTCTCTCTTCTACTTGGGTAGAAGGCGCCTGGGAACATCAGCAGCAAAAACTCCAGTCTAGTCACTTTAGGAAGAGAAAGATCGTGGCTTCTTTTTCCCAAGTGTGCTGTTTGCACACTGAGCTGCGGGAGAGAAAGATGGTTCAAGGTTTCAGCAAATCTTGAAGAGTAGTCCTGCTTAGAAAAGTTAGACAGCCAAGCACAAATATGTCCCAAATGAAGTAGAAAAAATTAAAATTCTAGAATATACTTTTAAAAAACTGCTCTTGTTTTGGAGAAGGAAATATGTTGTCCTCCTGCCATTTAAAGATAGGAGAGAACTGGTCGGCAATCCAAGGCTGGAGCCCAGACTTCAGGAAATGACTGAAGAGCTTAGTTTCTGCCTCCAAGCAGCATGTAAGCAGGTGCCTTTCCTAACCTGCTCTCTCACACAGTCCACACTACATAAAATCTAAGTTGACCCCTCCGTAGGGTTTGATTTTTAGTAAAGATATTAACAAGGCAACAAAGTTCTGCCCCAATTTTTACCCAGACTTGGATACTCCTAGAATTGCATCCTTCAATCTGCTCAGCTCACCCTCTGGACAGCCACTCCATTCAATCCACTCTACTGCTCTGTACCTTATGTAGGTGGAGATCCATTTGACTCATTTCATCTTCACAACCAACTTACATTCCCCAGCAAACATTGTGGGCTGCTTATAGGCAAACACAGCCAGCCTATTATCTAAAGCAGACGCTGAAGATCTTTTGTGAGATATGTAGACCTGGCTATAAAGGAGAATGTACAATTGGAATAATTAACAATTTTGTTGAAAACGAGTGAGGACTAGAATCCAGCTCATACTTCCACAGCTCTGCTGGCTCTGCAGTGCTATCAGAAATAAGAAATGGTGAAAAAATATTTTTATTATTGATGCAGGAAGAAAAGGAAGAAACATATCTGTTCAGTGAGATGGTGCCACTTTTACATAGTCACTTTTCAAAGCAGACTACTACTTCAGGTGACTTACAGTCCACACAGGAAGTCTGTACCAAAGACACAAATATGCACCTTAATCTCAGTCTCAACCTTAAGCACAAAGCCATCCCTTCCTCCCCAAGAAGTATTCTTCTTCATATTTTTGGTAACGTGAAGAATTCAAATAAAAAAGAAAAATAAATTTAAACTACTCACTGTAACACTGGCAAATCTGAAGTAATCATTTTTGTAGCACAGCACCCTCTATGAAATATTAGAACTACATAGAATTTCTTCTAGTGATGACGTTACAAGACAACTTCCTGGTAACTATTTTCATTAATCTCAAAGTCCAACCTATAAAATAAAAAGATGAAAACTTGTTAAAGTCATGATTTCAAAACGGACGTTCAATATATTAAATGAAACATTGTTATAGACTAAAATCTGTTAGCTCTGTATTAAGTTTACTATTTCAATCATATGAAACTCCAAAAATTCAGAATGAATACACCACGGCAACTTGGCTATATCCTTGCATTACATCATATATTACATTATATCATTACAACTGGGCCCAGCAACATGCATCTGAACACTAGACAATATGACATTTTTTAAGAATTTACATGTATGGCATTTTGTATTCCTAGATATATATTCATGCTGAAGTCTCATTAACATAGTTTTGTATAGATAATATTCGAAGAAAACAAAAAACTAAAGACACAAACAGTACAAAATAAATGTAAATATAAGAGTATAGAGTGTGAGGGACTAGTGAACACACTTTCTATTCAACCCAGGAAAAACGGAACCTATTCAATAGGGTTTAACTTCAACCAAAGTTAATCCTGAGCTGAAGAAGGCCTTAAGACAAAACTCTTCTTGTTAACATTCCCTTCCTAGAACTCCAGCTGCCTGATTAGACTAGCTAATAAAATGCAGGATGAGAGCATTTTAGATGATTGTTCCCTCTATGCAATCCAAACAGCAGATACAAGAATGTCTAACTGTACTGAAAAGGATTTTAACCATGAAGATTCCAAAAACAGGGCTAAATTCATCCACCTTACACAGAAAGGCAGAACTTGAAATAAAAGAGACAAGTATGCATTCTCACAAGAGGTACCCTCTAGTCTGTAGACCAGTGAGATAATCACATCACAAAGGCGACTTCTACGGAACAACTTTCCAAATTAATGGACTGTGTGAAACTCAGAGGGGCTGATCTGTTGATACAGCAGAATATGAGGGATTGCTGTAAAGTTGTTGCATTAGATGTGAGTTTGATAAATAAAGCGTGTGTGCTGTTTTTCAGTATCTGTGGGAAATGCAAGTGAATGCATTATGGATAAGACTGCAAGTTTGTCACGGATTTCATGGATTTCGTGACTTTCTGTGACCTCCGTGACTTCTGCCCGGCTGCTGCTGGGGCAGTCTCGGTCCACCCCCAAACCACCAACAGTTTGGGTGTGGGATGGGGCTCAGGGCTGGGGCGCAGAAGGGGGTGAGGACTCTGGGCAGTGCTTACCTTGGGGGTCTCCCCAGAAACAGCAACATGTCCCTCCCTCAGCTCCTGGCACCACCCTCGCATCTCCCATTGGCCGCGGTACCCTGCCAATGGGAGCTGCGGAGCTAGGAGCTTAGGGAGGGACATGTTGCCGCTTCTGAGAAGCCAGGTAGGGAGCCTGCGAGTCCCACCAACCCCGCCCAGCACCTGCGGCACCCCCTGGGCTGCTCCCACCTGAGCACCACTGGAGCCCCCTGGGCTGCCATCCCTGGAGCACTTGTGGGGCCCCCATAAGCACCCGCAGCTCTCTCAAGATTTTATCAGGGATATAGTATAAGTCATGGACAGGTCACGGGCCGTGATTTTTTGTCTACTGCTCGTGACCTGTCGATGACTTTTACTAAAACTACTCATGACTAAAACATAGCCTTAATTATGGAGTGCTGCAGTGTGTTACAGAAAATCTAGCAGTCACTGTGAAGGGGGAAATGAATGCTAGGAACTTTCCCTTAAATATCTTCATTCCATGCCTTTAAAGCTTTGGGTTGATAAGGATCCATCAGGATGCACCCTAAAGAGTCAATAAAATAAAGGGATTTTTTGCATTAATTTCCTAACTTTTATACTTGGCTGATGTACTTAAGTGGGTTCCACAAGATTAGAGAAATGACAAGGGGAGCTGCACCTGCCTGGGAAACAAAGGTAGAAACTGCATTGATGAAGCTGCTTCTATGATTTGTGTCAAACTTCTTCAACAGCATGAGAAGCTGCAACATGCATTAGGAAGGTTTTTGTCTCCGTGTCCTTTTATCACCATTTAAAAGTTACTGAAAGTAGATATACCAGGAGCAACACATCATATTTAATAGTGACGACAACATGCCATAACCTTTCCCACTTCTGGAAAATGGATACAGTCAGAAGCGGCCGCAGCGGCAGCTCTGCCTAGTGTGCTTCCCCATTCCTGTCAGCGCGAAGCACATCTCTCAACTTTAAAAACTACAAATGTGCAACACCAGCATACAAAATGGATAACCCATAACAAAACACTTACAACATTTTCTTTCAGCCTCTGCAGTTTGTGTGGATTAAATATAACATTTATCCTTATGAAACTCTGAACTGGCACACATTCATGGTTTTTCACAGCAAAGGCGATTAACCATTGGAACAAACTGCCAAGGGACGTGGTGGATTCTTCATCTTTTGGTGTCTTCAAATCAAAAGATATATAACCTCTTTCTGGATCATGTGCTTTAGTCAAAACACAAGTTACGCTTTAGTCAAACACAAAATTACTGGGCTCAATACAGGAGCAACTGGGTGAATTTTAATGGCCTGTGATACGTAGGAGATCCAACGAGATGATCTAATGTTCCCTTCTGGCCTGAAATTCTCTAAATCCTTAAAGATAGAGCCTTTCATAGATTTCAGTAGTAGGCAAACACCCACCACTGTTGCCTTGACCATGGAGGAGCTACTAAGATTACCTTGGTCCTATCATGTCTTCTCTCTCCCAGTACCTTTTGTATCAGTGCAAAGCATACAAACAACAGTCCCCTCCCCCAATTCAGAAGAAACATGAGGACAATGGATAGAATGTTTCTGTCTGGAAATAGGGCACTGCATGTTGGTGAAGAGAACTCTCTCTGGAAACCTTCAAAAGCTGAATATGTTTTGAATTAGTGAATCCTTTACAGAACTTTCATGCAGCTGTGTAAGGTCTCTGCTGAGTTGGTCTGCTTTGTCATTGTCCTTGCCTGCTAAGTTAAGAGCAATTGTTGCACATACACCAGTCCCACGACTGTTTGATTGCCTCCTTGTATAGTTGACATGCGTGAACTCCTTCCTACATGTTCAGGTAATGACACAGCTGCTGTATTTTCCATGACGACTTATATTACCTCGTTGTGGATATGACATAGAAAATTATTTCAGAGCTACACTGATAGCCCTCAGTTCTAGCATATTTATATGTAGGGCCCTACCAAATACACAGTCATGAATAACGTGTCACAGACAATGAAATCTTGTCGCCCCCCCATGAAATCTGGTCTTTTGTATGTTTTTACCCTATACTACACAGATTTCACTGGAGAGACCAGCGTTTCTCAAATGGGGGGGTCTTGACTCATAAGGGAGTTGTGGGGGGGGGGTCACCAGGTTATTTTCGGGGATGTCACAGTATTGTCACAGCTGCTCTTACTTCTGCGCTGACTTCAGAGCTAGGCGGCTGTTGGCCAGGTGCCCAGCTCTGAAGGCAGCACCCTGCCAGCAGCAGCACAGAAGTAAGGGTGCAATACCATATCATGCCATCCTTACTTCTTGCTACTGCTGCCTTCAGAGCTGGGTGGCCGGAAAGTGGCAGCTGCTGACTGAGGGCCCAGCTCTGCAGACAGCAGCGCAGAAGTAAGGGTGGAAATACCATACCATGCCATCCTTACTTCTGTGCTGCTACTGGAGACAGCTCTGCCTTTGGAGCTGGGCTCCCAGCCTGCAGCCGCCACTCTCCAGCTGCTCTTCTCTAAAGGCAGCACAGCTGCCAGCAGCAGTACAGGAGTAAAGGTAGCAGTACTGCAACCCCCCCACACACAATAACATTGCGACACTCCCCCACCCCAACTCCTTTTTGGGTCAGGACCCCTACAATCACAATACCGTGAAATTTAAGATTTAAATAGCTGAAATCATTAAATTTTAAAAATTTTAAATCTTATGACCACGAAATTGAACAAAATGGACCATGATTTTGGTAGGGCCCTAGTTATATGTGATGCCTTTTCTCCATAGCTCCAACATTTCCAAATCAATATATAGTCTCCATGCGTTCTCCATCCTTTCTTGGAAGTATCCAAAGTGATCATCAACAAAGGAGTGAGAGGATTGAAAGATACTCCTTTGAGAACATTCTCTGGTTGAGTCCACCACGACAAGGACACTAGAATTGCTTCTGCGAGAGAATTCTGAACAGGCTAGCCTTTTGCTTTTCAGATTTGTATAGGCCAACAATACATTACTATTTCCGGGAGCATTGTGCCACTAATGCTGAAAAGGTCTCATTCTGAGTCTGGCATAAAATGTGACAAATTGCCAAAGTCCCTGAAAGAAAATTATCTTTTGAGAGGAGATTCTGTATCAATATCTGTATGATAGACTGAAATTTTAGAAATCTCGCCATTGGAAGAAAGACTTTGCCTTCTTGAAAGTCAAGATCTGCCCCTTATGAATGCAATTCTTTGTGTAGGAAAGAGGAGATTTTTTTCATATTCATCAAGTCCTAAATTTTCCACAAAAGAGTACACGTAAGGCAGATGTTCTTCATAAGGCCTTCTTTTGTTGAAACTTTGAGAAGCCAATCATCCAAATATAGATAGACGAAAATACCATAACAATACTATCTCAGACAAGCTGCTAACACAACTAATATTAAAATGGTTGTGCAGCAGAAAAGGCCAAAAGATAGAACCTTGTATTGAAAATTATCCTGGCAGATAGCGAAGTGTAGATGTGTGTGAGGATTTAGTCTTATAGAGATATGGAAATATGCATCCTCCTTTACCTCAAAAGTTGAAAACCAACTTAGAGTCAAAAGGGAATGGTTAATAGACACCAGAGGCAACATATGACTCTAGAACTTCCTGCTATGTGTGTTAAGCTTTCTCATGTCTAATAGCGGATGGAGACCTCCAACTTCCTTTAATATTAGGAAATATCTTGTGCATTACACCCCTTTCTGGACCCCCTTGGAACCTCCTTTATTGCTCCTAATAGAATCAGAGACTGGATTTCTTAATGTGTTCTCGTGGGACAGATCCCTGAAAAGGGAGAGGAAGGGGACTGATAAACGTTCTCTAATTCAAAGGCAGAGACTTTCTCTATTACTTCCAAAACACAACTGTCCAATGTGACTGAGGTTCATGTCTGGAGGAATTGAGAAAGCTGGCTTCCAAATGGCGGGGAAGTGGATACACTGTTGATGAGGATTAAGAGCTGCAAACTCATGTCAAACTTGTGACTTGATATTTGACAGAGATGACGAAGTTGAAGAACGCTTTACTTTCACTCATGGCTTGAAAGGTTTCCTTCCATTCAGATACTGCCTTGGATCCAGAGCCTGGTACAGAGACCAATGTCTTATACAGAACTTCTCTCTCCTTGAATCTGAACTTGCCAGGAGCCAAGACAGGACTCCTGTCCTTAGCATTGGGCACTTTTTCAAATTTGTAACCAACACAACACAGCCAACAGTTCTTGAAGTAGCAAGCCTTGCAGCCTGTTCTGTAGATCTTTCTGAGTTTGTGGCGGGAATGTTGAGCAAACTGAATGCCTTAATAGAGAATGGCCCTCATCCAGGCACACCAGAGACTAGGTTGAGCATCAGACATCAGGAAGATCACTTGACAGGATACACACTTTTTTAAATTCTTCAACTCCAACATGGAACTGGAGATGGAACAGAAGAGCTAACTATTATTAATTATAACCAAGAAATTAAGTTATAACTATTAAGCTCTCCTAACTATGATTAGCAATAAAACTAGTACTAAGATCTCTAAACCTACTTTGAAAACAAATGCGGAGCCAAAGGACCTGGAGAGATTCACCTCTGTCTTCTGGTGCAGTTGAAAAGAACTGAGGTGGGAGAGTCACACCCCATTTACAGTCTTACATTCAGTAGATTAACAAACACAGAAAGAAGGGCTAGGAGGGGCATCTAACAGGCACTTCTACTAGAATGTTTCCACTATCTAGCCTGAACCAACTGGTGCATCCCATGAGTGGGAATATGCAGAGAACACTCAAAAAAGAACCGACAGTTTTACAGGATTAAGTATGAAAATGAACAATACAACTGACACAGCAAGCATTTTGTTATTTTGATATGCCTTTTCCCTCCACTCTGGGACTCAGAACCATGCAGGAGTGAGCCCTCCCCAACCAGGGTCACCAGGGCCCATGTATTCCCACCCCTCCCCTTTCAGCCACATGGTTTTGGAAATGAAAAACTCCTGGGAGGAGCCAGCCAGATATTCAGCTGGCAGCAGGAAACTTCTAGATTTTGAGTTTGTATCACACCTAGCACAGTGGGCCCTGATCTCAGTTGGTCATGAGGCACTACTGAAACAGTACTACTAACAATACATTTTTTATGCTGCTCCAGAGCAGTAAAAAAATGATTTATCTAACCATAAATTTTTCTCCTCTGAAGTGGGTATCTGATGCTCTGTGACCCATTACAACTCATTTATTCCTCCTCAACTTCCAAGCCAGAGACTCCAGCCCCTTTTTTTTATTTTAAGCATTCAAGTTTCATAATGTGCTCCCAGCAAGGGGAGCTGTTCAGAGAACTGAAGCCCCAGTCACCAGTCCAAGCTGAGAAGGGAAATTATCAATTTTGATTAATAAACATTACAAAAGATTAGCTATCTACTTATTCATTTCTTATACAGTAAAGTTAGATCCCAATAGGAAAGAATTCTAAGGTTTTTCCCTCTCTGTAAAAATGCTCCATAAGAAAAAACAAAATGAGATATTTCCCCTCCAACTGGCACTTAATGCAAAAATTGGTAATGTCCTGGGTAGTGTCTCAGGCTTGGTCTACACTAGAAAGTTAGGTTGACATAAGCTGTGTTAGTTCGACTGAATAACATATGTGTCTACACTACTGAGTCCTTTCCACAGACTTAAGCGGCCTGTAAAGTCGACTTCTGTACTCCACCTCCGCAAGAGGCGTAGCATTTGATTTGACATCCACAGGTCAACATGGGGCTAGTGTAGACACTGCATTGTGTAATTCGAATGAATTGGCCTCCAGGAGGTGTCCCACAGCACTCTGCTGTGACCGCTCTGGAGAGTGCTTTCAATTCCACTGCACGTCAGCCAGGTACACAGGAAACAGCCACTCCCTTGTGAAAGCCCCGGGTACTTTTGAATTTTCATTTCCTGTTTGCTCAGCGTGGAGAGCTCACCAACACATGATCATGGAGACACAAGGCCACAAATGCACTCCAGCATGGAATACACAGCAAGTGGTGCATCTTATTGCTGTGTGGGGAGAACAGTCTGTGCAGGCAGAGCTCCGATTCAGCAGAAGGAACACTGACATCTATGCCAAAATCATGCAGGGCATGAAGGAGAAGGGCTACACCAGGGATACGCTGTAGTGTCACATGAAAATAAAGGAGCTTCAGCAAGTGTATTAGAAGACAAGGGAGGCGAACAATCATTCTTCCCCACAGACATACCACTTTTATGACGAGCTGCATTAAATTCTCGGCAGCGACCCCACCACTACCCCAAAGTGCTCCATGGATACCCCCAGGAGCACCAGGCGACCGCGAGCAATGAGGATCACATTGTTGATGAGAAAGAGGAGGAGCAGAATGTGTGGCAAGTAATCAGATAATCCATTCTACTCAACAGCCAAGAACTGTTTTTAACCCTGGAGCCCACGCCCACACAGGACCAGCTGGCGGCAGAGCGTGATGCCAGGAAAGGCAGCTCTGGTGAGTTTACACTTCCAATCAAACCGTAGGGGTTACATGCTACTATTTTTAATGTTTATTCTGAACAAAAAAGTAGGTGCAATGAGTATCGGTGGCCACTCCAGCTCTGCAGAGGGTGCTCTCTGAAAAAGACTGTTTATGTGCATGTGAGTGACCCTGAAATTCTCCATGGAGATCTCTAGGAAGCTTTCATGGAGGTACTCTGCAATCCTTTGCAGAAGGTTTTTTGGGAAGGGCTGCCTTATTTCATCCACCACGGTAGGACACTTTCCCGCGCCACTCCAGTATTAACTCTGCTGGCATCATTACAGCACTCAGCATTGCAGCATAAGGACCAGGTCTGTACCCAAACACTTGCAACATCTGCTCCCTTGCCACCTTTGTTACCCCTAGGAGAGTGATATCACATATGGTCACCTAGGGGAAACGGGGGAAGTTTTCAATGCTAACCCTTAAACCACAAACAATTCAACAAGTAATCTGCCCCTGTTTTGTGAAATCTGAGTCTCACAACCACGCTTTCCCAAACGTGCCATGGTTGTGGTTGGAAAGGATCACTGAGCATTGCAACCAGCTTTTTAAAAAAAAGAGGGGTGGCTTCCTGTTTGTCTCCCTTCCCTCCCCAAACCCGTGTTGCTTTTGTAGAAAACGAACTATTTGGGGGGGCTTTACACTAGTGCCTGTCCTCAAGCACCATACAGGTTGCTAGGGGAAAGGGTGCTTTTCGGAAGTTCCAACCAGTGATCCCAAGGATGCCTTCACAAAAGCTGTAGCACAAGACCTCTCACCCATGCCTCGTGGTCTTACTCACCATGGCTGGAGCAGCAATCCGACTCTTGCAGTAGCCAGCAGTTGTGATTACACTACAGCTTGCACTGAAGTGCATTGAGGGGTACGTTTTTTTATAAAAAGGATTAACCTTGCACCAGAAGCAATGTATGCACTGTCAATGCTACCCTTGTGCTTTGTATTGCATCTGAAACCTTATCAGTCGGTGCATCCTCCACACCGGGACAGAGACTTTCCCAGATTAGAACGTGGAAAAAGACGATTCGGGAGGACATGTTCAATGAGTTAGTGCGCGCCTCCGAGAGTGACAAGACAGAGCTCAGAGCAAGGAGGATTACACTGTCGGAGAACCTGGACATGGACAGGGAGGACAGGAGAGCGTGCAGGGAACAAAGAGTATGCCACACAGGAAGAGATGCTGTGGATTATGAAGGAGCAATCAGACACATTGAGGCATCTGGTTGAGGTTCAAGAATGGCAGCTGGATGCTAGAGTAGCTCTGCAGCCTATACTGAACCTACTGCCATCATTGCCAAGTTCCACATACTCCTCCCCCAATCACCACTAGAGGAGGGTACAAGGACCAGAAGGCACCCATTCCCACACCTTTGATCGTTATTGCAGTACATCTGTAAGCAAGCTGTCCTTTTTTCTCCCCCCCACCCCCCGCGTTACCAGCCCTTTTGCCTCAGGTTATCTTACTTTTCTTTGCTGTCTCTATGTGTTTGTGTGCATAATAAAACTTAACATATTGAGGAGAAAAGACTCTTTATTCATTCAACACATGGCAGTTGGGGGGGTGGAGGTTACGGGGGAGAAAATGCAATGAAGGGGACAGTTTGGTAAGGAACACCACAGATAAGCATCACATTACTGTGGCTCAGTGCTTGTTCCCTGAGACCAGAAGCGGCACTCAACTATGTCGTCAAGGTGATGCGTGACTGTCGCCAGCAAATGTAAATTGCTCCGCTCTGTCTTCCAGCAGGGCCGCTTGCGTGGCATCACATTGTTCTGCACAGCAGCTCCTGTACTGGCTGTGTAAATACTGCACGAGGTGTTTGTAATGCTCACAACAACAGTGTACAGCTGAGCAGGGTCCATGCTTATTGTGCTATGGCTTCTGCGCAGGTAACCCAGGCTTTAGAAAAAGGCTTGGTTTGTTTGCCATTGATTTCAGGGAGGGAGGAAGGGAGGTAAGTGCATCATGGGAGGCTAATGCCATGTTTCCATAACCACCCACACAAATGTTTTGGTCCCATAAGGCATTGCAAGCCCAACCCAAAAATCCACTCTGCTACATGCACTGTGGAATAGCCACCCACAGTGCAGTGTTCCGTGTGTCAACGCAAACCCTGTTAGGGAGGATGCACTCCACCGACACAATAAGAAAGACGGACTTCCTTCAATCGGAGACTCGATGTCGACTTACATAAAATAAACTTAGTTTTGTAGTGTAGACATGACCTCAGAGAAGAAAGAATTACAGATAGGTAAGTAAGTTTTACCATTCTCCTTCATGGATACCTGGTGCTCCGTGATCCATTACAACAAGGAAGCGGCTAGCCGTAAAACCAATCTCCACAAACAGGAATGTAACTTAAAAATGAATCAAGATAATAAACACCTCTTATTTGAGGGTGTTCGGGGTTTGTTTGGTAGGTTTTGGGTTGTTTTGGTCTTTCTTCTTCTTCCTTTCCCTACCATATGAAGGGTTTTAATAAATAAAAACGAAGAGACACCAGAACCCCATGTTCAAAAGTCATATCAGACAATCTATTTTAAAAGTGATAAATAAGAGAATTCACTAAAGACAAGGCAGATATATGGCAAAATTACCCAAAAGCACTACTAAGCTGTTCTACTCAGAAAATGACCATGTACCTGATTGAGGGAGCCCTCTCAGAAAGAGGGTGGATCTTTAATGCAGAAGTTCATAGACCTGACAAACTATTGAATTTGTCCATCTGAAAATAGTGAATATGGATGCCTTGCACCCTCTCCTAGATCACACAACTAATCCTGAGGTTGCATCTGATTTTCCTCAAATTATTAATTTTGCATAAACAGAATTTGAATGACCTGACCACATCTGAAGTATGCAACTGATTCTCCTAGTTGTGAATGGGATTGACACACAAGGAAGGAAAATATGTAGATTGGTTGAAATGAAAAACAATTTTGGAGGAAAGAGAATTCTTGTACATACAGGAGAATCACCTCATCTGGGAAAACAATGCAAATAAGAATTCCAGATGAATAAAACATTAGAAAGTGTGAGAGTACTGCAAAAAAGACCTAGAAGTGGAAAGGATGTGCTACCAAGCTCCTAACAGAAGACTAGGGCTCTTGACTGGGTCCAAGCCAGGAGACAAAATAAGATTCTTGTCCTTTCTAAAGCATCATAAAGATCAAGTTCTCTGAATCTCTTGAAAAGACTAGATTTGTTTCTAGATGTGAGCAGGAAGTTAGTTAACTCTCCTGAATACTTATGCTCCAGAAGGTAAAAATTCTTAGGTTTCAAAGCAAGAGCCTCCGGTAACATAGGTCTGGGAGACTGAAAAACATTTTTATGGCTGACTTAGAACAACGCTTCCTCAGCTCTCGTCCCCTAACGCCCCTACTCTACTTGCACTACATTGATGACGACATCTTCATCATCTGGACCCATGGAAAAGAAGCCCTTGAGGAATTCCACCATGATTTCAACAATTTCCATCCCACCATCAACCTCAGCCTGGTCCAGTCCACACAAGAGATCCACTTCCTGGACACTACGGTGCGAATAAGCGATGGTCACATAAACACCATCCTATACCAGAAACCTACTGACCGCTATTCCTACCTACTTGCCTCCAGCTTTCATCCAGACCACACCACACAATCCATTGTCTACGGCCAAGCTCTGCGATACAACCGCATTTGCTCCAACCCCTCAGACAGAGGAAAACACCTACAAGAGCTCTATCAAGAGTTCTTACAACTACAATACCCACCTGCTGAAGTGAAGAAACAGAATGACAGAGCCAGAAGAGTACCCAGAAGTCACCTACTACAGGACAAGCCCAACAAAGAAAGTAACAGAACGCCACTAGCCGTCACCTTCAGCCCCAGACGAAAACCTCTCCAGCGCATCATCAAGGATCTACAACCTATCCTGAAGGACCATCCCTCACTCTGACAGATCTTGGGAGACACGCCAGTCCTCGCTTACAGACAGTCCCCCAACCTGAAGCAAATACTAGCAACCACACACCACACAACAAAAACACTAACCCAGGAAACTAGCCTTGCAACAAAGCCCATTGCCAATTCTGTCCACCATCATAGGACCCAATCACATCAGCCACACTATCAGAGCCTTGTTCACCTGCATATCTACCAATGTGATATATGCCATCATGCGCTAGCAATGTCCCTCTGCCATGTACGTTGGCCAAACCGGACAGTCTCAACACAAAAGAATAAATGGACACAAATCAGACGTCAAGAATTATAACATTCAAAAACCAGTTGGAGACCACTTCAACCTCCCTGGACACTCAGTTACAAACCTAAAAGTCGCAATTCTTCAACAAAAAAACGTCAAAAACAGACTCCAATGAGAAACTGCAGAACTGGAATTAATTTGCAAACTGGACACCATTAAATCAGGCTTGAATAAAGACTGGGAGTGGATGAGTCATTACACAAACTAAAAACTATTTCCCCATGCTAATTTTCCCCCTACTGTTACTACACCTTCTTGTCAACTGTTTGAAATGGGCCATCCTGATCATTACAAACGTTTTTTTTTCTCCTGCTGATAAGAGCCCACCTTAATCAATTAGTCTCGTTAGAGTTGGTATGGCAACTCCCATTTTTTCATGTTCTCTGTATATATATATCTTCCTACTGTATTTTCCACTGGATGCATCTGATGAAGTGGGCTTTAGCTCACGAAAGCTTATGCTCAAATAAATTTGTTAGTCTCTATGTTGCCACAAGAATGCCACATCATTCTTTTTGCTGATACAGACTAACAAAGCTACCACTCTGAAACAAATTAGACAGACTACTTGGAGGACAAATACATGAGAAGCTCCTAGCAAAAAATACAACGTGTGAAATATTTCCTTGGGCAACTGGACTAGAACAAGAAAAGTCTGATAGTGACGGGCCAGACCATGAGGGGGCACTAAGCAGCTCCTCTGAAGATAGATGAAGCCAAGCGACTTGAGTAGTTGAAAGATTTGGTTAATTTCATATGGGTGGGTTATCAACAGGTCATCCATGAATTTCCTGTCATATAATGGTCATCAGACACACCATGGAACATGAGAGAAATCAAGGAGCTTTGCATGGAATTGGATACGAGTCTGCAATGTTGCAAAGTGCTAGTAGCAATGGTGGCAAAGAAACTGACAGCTTCCTGTAGGACAGTGAAAAATCCTGAGATACAATCTCTATCAGAAACCCCCCCCACTCTCCTTCCTATTAGGAATAATCTTGAATGAACACCTCAAAAATATCCTCGGGAAAAGGAGTAATAGTTGCCAGCAAAATGAAGTCTGCAACACTGTCCTTCATTGCCCATTTACTGATCCAAAGGAAGAATGGCCAACACGATGTGGATTTTTTAAAAATTTGATTTGGAAAGCCTGAAAGCTTTGAAAGAAAACTGTTCTTTGTGGGGAGGGGAGAGAACTATAGCTGTGTATATGTGGGTCGGCAGCTACAAAAGGGGGCATTGGTGACCTCCACCACTTCAGTTCTTTCCAACTCTGCCTCAGAGAAATTGTTTATTACAATGTCAAGAAGAGGGGAATATGAATATCCAAAGTCCATCTGGATGAACTCTGATTACAAGTAACCTCCATTTCTTCTTTGAGTGGCCACTGCATATTCCCACTCATGGGATAAATTTGGCAAGCACTACCCCAACCAGGAGAAGGGATGCAATGTTCTAATAAAAGACTAATAAAAGTTCTAATAGAAGACTGAAGTACAGCTCTAGTTCTACCAAACTGCATCAGCTCTAGCAGCCAGATCTAAAATGTAATGTTTCATGAACGCATGGTACGTAGTCTCATCTCAAGTGGCAGCCTTACATATTCCTTCAACACATGCACATCTAAATCAAGCTATGGGGGTGGTCACTGGTCTGGTAGAACGCAAGCTAATACCATGCGGGAAGAGAGCGCTGCTATTTTATAAACTTTCCTGACACACCATTTGATCCATCTAGAAATGGTTAAAAAGGATATTGGCTGACCTTTATGAGTGTCTAGATATGAAAAACCATTTATTAAATTTGTAAAATTCTTGAGTTCTATTAAGATAATAAGCAAGGGTCTTTTGGCATCAAAATTACAAATCGTGGATTCCCCGTTACTGTGTGATTTGGGGGGTGAGAGGGAATGGCAGCTGTAGTTTGATTGCCTCTGAAATCTGACACAATATGGGTTAGAAATCTTGAGTCAGGTCTCTGTAAAGCATAGAGAAAGGAGAATATGTCAGAAGGGCATTTACTTCATTGAACTGCCTCGTTGCAGTTATCATAATAATACAGGCAACCTTAAAAGATAAATGAAATAATGTACACTCCCCCAAGATTTAAATGGCATTTTATCAGCTGTGCTAACATTAAACTGAGGTCCCCAACAGGTACAGGATCTTTCACTAGTGGATAAAGATTTCCAAGTCCCTTCAGGAGCCTTTTAACTGACCCATGAGTAAATACCAATTTATTATCAACTTGTGGTATGCAGATATACCCATTAAATGAACCTTCGGCAAATAATCTCACAGATCCTCAGTCTTCATATGCAGTAAATATTCTAGAATATATTGAGTAGAAGCCAGATTTGATTGCTCTGGTTTGTTGTCCATCCATGTCATAAATCTCGACCACTTAAGCTAGTAACATTTGCTGAACATCCAATGAACAAGATCTTTCAAGGTTTGTTCAAGTCTTATTACACAGTAGCTCAGTAGTTTGAGCACTGGCCTGCTAAACCTAGGGTTGTGAGTTCAATCCTTGAAGGGGGCTATTTAGGGATCTGGGGCAAAAATTGGGGATTGGTCCTGCTTTGAGCAGGGGGTTGGACTAGATGACCTCCTGAGGTCCCTTCCAACCCTGATATTCTACTCTATGAAATACACAGGTTCTGGACAAAAGATCTTGCTTTGTTGTTGCAATAATAGATCCCGTAACAATGGCCACATCCTGTATATCCCCTCTGACAACTGAAATAGCTCCATGTACTGCCACGCTGAAGCCATTGATCTGAAGAATCTCCCATCTGGAGTCCAGCCCTGCCAACAGTGGGCATTCTTTCCTTACCTGCCTTCCTTGGAACCACACCAGACGATGGTCTTACACATGGCTCTGCCTTTGATGAATCTGAGCATAGTGGGTACTAAAGGGCTTTCAGTTTCATCTAATACAGTCTCTTATGAGCCGTGCACACTGCAGGCTCTGCAGATAATTCTGGTGTTGATATTAGAATCTTTGTAGGCAACTTGGTCTTAGTTGGTATTGAGCCCAGAGCCAACACATCTTTTCATTCTGTGTTCCATGATATTAGACACACCCAATCCTATAAGGCTTTGCTGATAAAGACTCTTGGAGCAAGACTGCTTGTAACCTATTTCATCTGTCCTTACAGACTCTTGGAATAAATATTCAGCAGATGGTGCATATGGACAGAAAGTGCCCTTCTCCAATACATGCAAAGCACTTTACATGAGACACCACAGGTTCAGGATAATGACCACAACCAAGACTGGCTAAGGCCCTTCCTAGAGCAATCAGGGCAAAAATACCTGGTTACAATGGGAGTCTGAAAGGAGTGGTGGTGTTTCAGGGATGGGGTCCTGCACCTGAGATTTTTCTGCCCCTCTGATTTACCAGCCTCCAAGACAACATATTTCACCCCAGTCAGAAGAGGAAAAAACAGCCAAGGCTCTCTGGCATATTACTTCCAAAATGCCAAATCCTGCTGATGAATTTCCTGCTTAAGGCTTGCCTGACATATTGCTCCTGTTGGAGTGAGCACTTACTGTCATTCTTCACCTTGGTCTGAATTTCTGAGTAGCAAGAGTCTAGTGACTGAGATCTCCAAAGCCAGCTCCTGTTATGAATTTCCGCCCATCAGTTTAAGGCTTGCCTGCCACATTGCTGCACAGTGAGGGAGGCAGCGTGTTATTGCAAAGCCAGGCTGTGGCAGGAGGCCCTTTGATCTTAGCTGAGCCTACTACGCTGCCATGTTTCCTCCTCAAATACCAGTTCCCTCAAAAATAGCCTCCTCGCTACTGCCCTAGTAAGAAAAAAAAGACAAAAATAAAAAAAAATCCAATGGAAAAAGCTTCTTTGCCTGGAGATTAGAAGGGTAAAAGGGAAGAAGAGGCCAAGAGAACCTCCTGCTTCTTCAACCAGAGGTACGACATTGGGAGCTAGAGAAACTGTCAGTTTTCCAAACTGCTCACCTGCTAGAGGTACATTGTGCAACTAGATAGAAATGTTCAAAGAACAGCCTCTGTGTTTGGAATATGTGGAGGAACAACCAGTTGTAATGGATCATGGAGCACCAGGTGCCCACAAGGAAGAATTTTATTTTCTATGTGCCACAGATTTTTTTATATTAACAATAGCTACTTTGCTAGCAGCTGTTGGAGAAACTAATGGTTTTGAAAGCAGGAAAGGGATGAGAAAGTGATGCTTTAACCACAAGGGAGATTGTGCCCGTCTCCTCTTTTTCTCTACCTTCTGAGCAGGGATGAAGATGTCTTGACAGTGTTTTCACTTTATGAAACTGAATAATAAAAAACAGCACAAATTGACAGTCGTTTGTACTTGATCTTGCCAGGTGGCTACAGTAAGAGTATTCTTGAAGTACTTCCCTGTTAAATGCAGACTGACTTTCTTTAAGCCATTATAATATAGCTTTCAATTAGAACTGCCAGAGAAATCTCCCATCCTTCCACATAGTGGGAAACCATAAGATAGGGGAAAGGCTTCTTCAGAGACCACTCTCAGTATGTGGAAGTGTACAGTTTACATATTTTCTTGCACATGGCCTAAATTCCATCTCCCTATAAAAGTAACAAATTAATTTAAACTCTAAACTTTATTTACTATCCCTGCCACTGAAGCAGAATTAGTGCTTTTCAAGTGTGCTCAGCATCCACAACGGGGCTGGCTCTTAAAAAGCAATCAGCTCTTGTTTAGACACCTAAATGAAGTGAACAGATTTTCAGAAGCTGCTAATACTGAGCACTTTCAAAAATCTGGCCCCAGAAATACACAGAGACAACACCACACGGAGCTCAGAGTTCACTTTTCTTGTTGAAATCAGTGGGACAAAGTCATTCCACCCCAGGTCAGTTTTTTAACAGTAATATGGCTGCCCCAGAAAGAGAGTAAGTATTAAGTTTTTAATTTTAAAAAATTCCTTTGAAGTCCCATATTCAACTATCTGACACAAGAATGTACTAGTCTAAAAATTTGAAAAAAAAAGTCACTGAAGAAGGGCTACATGCAATGAAAGAGGAAAAAGTGAACACAAGTCAGGAAACGTAAACATTAAGTTTTGTGATAACTCTGCCACACAATCTATCGTATTAGAAGCTTACAATTAACAGGTTTCAGAGTAACAGCCGTGTTAGTCTGTATTCGCAAAAAGAAAAGGAGTACTTGTGGCACCTTAGAGACTAACCAATTTATTTCAGCATAAGCTTTCGTGAGCTACAGCTCACTTCATCGGATGCATGCTGTGGAAAGTGTAGAAGATCTTTTTATATACACACAAAGCATGAAAAAATACCTCCTCCCACCCCACTCTCCTGCTGGTAATAGCTTATGTAAAGTGATCACTCTCCTTACAATGTGTATGATAATCAAGGTGGGCCATTTCCAGCACAAATCCAGGGTTTAACAAGAACGTCTGAGGAGGGGAGGGGGATAGGAAAAAACAAGGGGAAATAGGTTACCTTGCATAATGACTTAGCCACTCCCAGTCTCTATTCAAGCCTAAGTTAATTGTATCCAATTTGCAAATGAATTCCAATTCAACAGTTTCTCGCTGGAGTCTGGATTTGAAGTTTTTTTGTTGTAATATCACAACTTTCATGTCTGTAATCGCGTGATCAGAGAGATTGAAGTGTTCTCCGACTGGTTTATGAATGTTATAATTCTTGACGTCTGATTTGTGTCCATTTATTCTTTTACATAGAGACTGTCCAGTTTGACCAATGTACAATGCAGAGGGGCATTGCTGGCACATGATGGCATATATCACATTGGTGGATGTGCAGGTGAACGAGCCTCTGATAGTGTGGCTGATGTTATTAGGCCCTGTGATGGTGTCCCCTGAATAGATATGTGGGCACAGTTGGCAACGGGCTTTGTTGCAAGGATAGGTTCCTGGGTTAGTGCTTCTGTTTTGTGGTATGAGGTTGTTGATGAGTATTTGCTTCAGGTTGGGGGGCTGTCTGTAGGCAAGGACTGGCCTGTCTCCCAAGATTTGTGAGAGTGTTGGGTCATCCTTCAGGATAGGTTGTAGATCCTTGATGATGCGTTGGAGGGGTTTTAGTTGGGGGCTGAAGGTGATGGCTAGTGGCGTTCTGTTATTTTCTTTGTTAGGCCTGTCCTGTAGTAGGAGGCTTCTGGGAACTCTTCTGGCTCTATCAATCTGTTTCTTCACTTCAGCAGGTGGGTATTGTAGTTGTAAGAATGCTTGATAGAGATCTTGTAGGTGTTTGTCTCCGTCTGAGGAGTTGGAGCAAATGCGGTTGTATCGCAGAGCTTGGCTGTAGACGATGGATCGTGTGGTGTGGTCAGGGTGAAAGCTGGAGGCATGTAGGTAGGAATCGTGGTCAGTAGGTTTCCGGTATAGGGTGGTGTTTACGTGACCATCGTTTATTAGCACTGTAGTGTCCAGGAAGTGGATCTCTTGTGTGGACTGGACCAGGCTGAGGTTGATGGTGGGATGGAAATTGTTGAAATCATGGTGGAATTCCTCAAGGGCTTCTTTTCCATGGGTCCAGATGATGAAGATGTCATCAATATAGCACAAGTAGAGTAGGGGCGTTAGGGGACGAGAGCTGAGGAAGCATTGTTCTAAGTCAGCCATAAAAATGTTGGCATACTGTGGGGCCATGCGGGTACCCATAGCAGTGCTGCTGATCTGAAGGTATACGTTGTCCCCAAATGTAAAATAGTTATGGGTAAGGACAAAGTCACAAAGTTCAGCCACCAGGTTTGCCGTGACATTATCGGGGATAGTGTTCTTGACAGCTTGTAGTCCATCTTTGTGTGGAATGTTGGTGTAGAGGGCTTCTACATCCATAGTGGCCAGGATGGTGTTATCAGGAAGGTCACCGATGGATTGTAGTTTCCTCAGGAAGTCAGTGGTGTCTCGAAGGTAGCTGGGAGTGCTGGTAGCGTAGGGCCTGAGGAGGGAGTCTACATAGCCAGACAATCCTGCTGTCAGGGTGCCAATGCCTGAGATGATGGGGCGCCCAGGATTTCCAGGTTTATGGATCTTGGGTAGTAGATAGAATATCCCAGGTCGGGGTTCCAGGGGTGTGTCTGTGCGGATTTGATCTTGTGCTTTTTCAGGGAGTTTCTTGAGCAAATGCTGTAGTTTCTTTTGGTAACTCTCAGTGGGATCAGAGGGTAATGGCTTGTAGAAAGTGGTGTTGGAGAGCTGCCAAGCAGCCTCTTGTTCATATTTCGACCTATTCATGATGTCAACAGCACCTCCTTTGTCAGCCTTTTTGATTATGATGTCAGAATTGTTTCTGAGGCTGTGGATGGCATTGTGTTCCGCACGGCTGAGCTTTATGAGGCAAGTGATGCTGCTTTTCCACAATTTCAGCCCGTGCACGTCGGCGGAAGCACTCTATGTAGAAGTCCAGTCTGCTGTTTCGACCTTCAGGAGGAGTCCACCTAGAATCCTTCTTTGTTTTTTCCTACCCACCCACCCCCCAAGACGTTCTTATTAAACCCTGGATTTGTGCTGGAAATGGCCCACCTTGATTATCATACACATTGTAAGGAGAGTGATCACTTTACATAAGCTATTACCAGCAGGAGAGTGGGGTGGGAGGAGGTATTTTTTCATGTTTTGTGTGTATATAAAAAGATCTTCTACACTTTCCACAGTATGCATCCGATGAAGTGAGCTGTAGCTCACGAAAGCTTATGCTCAAATAAATTGGTTAGTCTCTAAGGTGCCACAAGTACTCCTTTTCTTTTTACTATTAACAGTAACCAGTCAGTTAAAACATTGTATATGTGTTCAGTGAGAGAATTTATGCTATTGAAATCTAAGATTTTGCATTTACTGTGTTCAGGTCTGAAACTATTACATCTATTTTGAATTTTCCATTTAACAATCCAAATGGCTTGATATCTACTAACTTGCATAAAACTATAAAGCGATACAGCAAAAGTGGGCAAACTAAGGCCTGCGGGCCACATCCGGCCCACGGGACCATCCTGCCTGGCCCCCGACCTCCGGGCATGGGAGGCCCCTCCCCTACTGTTCCCCCTCCCCAGCAGCCTTACCTTGCTGCGCCACCGGCACAGTGCTCTGGGCAGTGTGGCTGCAGAGCCTGGCCTGACCCGATGCTCTGTGCTGCGTGGCTGCCTGTCCTGGTGCAGCCGTGCTGCCAGCCATCGGTACTCCAGACTGCGCAGTAAGGGGGCAGGCAGCGGCGGGAGGGAGGAGGGTTGGATAGAGGGGCAGGGGAATTCGGGGGGTGGTCAGGAGCTAGGGGTGTGGATAGGGGTTGAGGCGGTCAGAGGACAGGAAACAGGGCGGTTGAATGGGGCAGGGGTCCCAGGAAGACAGTCAGGAATGAGAGGAGAGGTTGGATGGGGCGGGGGGCATCCAGAGACATGGGTTCTGGGGGTGGTCAGCGAGCGGGGGGGTTGATGGGACAGGGGTCCAGGGGGGGCATTCAGGAAGTAGGGGGGGTTGGATGGGGCGGGGGGGGCAGTTAGGGGCGGCAGGATCTGGGGCCAGTCAGGGAGAAGGGGTGGTTGGATGGACAAGGGGTCGCCGGGGGCCGTCGGGGAACAGGGGGGGTTGGATGGGGCAGGAGTCCCGGGGAGGGCCGTCATGGGGTGAGAAGCGGGTGGGGGGGTCGGATAGGGGGCGGGAGCCGGGCCATGCCTGGCTGTTCAGGGAGGCACAGCCTCCCCTAACCAGCCCTCCATGCAATTTCAGAAACCCGATGTGGCCCTCAGGCCAAAAAGTTTGCCTGCCCCTGCAATAGTATAGAACTTCAGATTACAAACACCAAAATTACGAACTAACCAGTCAATCACACATCTCATTCGGAACAGAAAATACACAATCAAGCAGCACAGCAGCAGAGAACAAAAAAAAAAAAAAAAAGAGGTGGTACTATACAGTACTGTGTTAAATGTAAACTACTAAAAAAATACAGGGAAGTTAAATAAAAGATTTGACAAGATAAGGAAACTGTTTCTGTGTTTAATTTAAATTAAGATGCCTAAAAGCAGCGTTTTCCTTCTGTGTAGTAAAGTTTCAAAGCTGTATTAAATCAATTACAGAATGATAGAATATCAGGGTTGGAAGCGACCTCAGGAGATCATCTAGTCCAACCCCCTGCTCAAAGCAGGACCAATCCCCAACTAAATCATCCCAGCCAGAGCTTTGTCAAGCCTGACCTTAAAAACTTTTAAGGAAGGAGATTCCACCACCCTCCTAGTGAAAAAGTTTTTCCTAATATCCAACCTAAACCTCCCCCACTGCAACTTGAGACCATTACTCCTTATTCTGTCATCTGCTACCACTGAGAACAGTCTAAATCCATCCTCTTTGGAACCCCCTTTCAGGTAGTTGAAAGCAGCTATCAAATCCCCCCTCATTCTTCTCTTCTGCAGACTAAACAATCCCAGTTCCCTCAGCCTCTCCCCATAAGTCATGTGCTCCAGCCCCCTAATCATTTTTGTTGCCCTCCGCTGGACATTTTCCAATTTTTCCACATCCTTCTTGTAGTGTGGGGCCAAAAACTGGACACAGTACTCCAGATGAGGCCTCACCAATGTCAAATAGAGGGGAACGATCACCTCCCTCGATCTGCTGGCAATGCCCCTACTTATATAGCCCAAAATGCCATTGGCCTTCTTGGCAACAAGGGCACACTGTTGACTCATATCCAGCTTCTCGTCCACTGTAACCCGTAGGTCCTTTTCTGCAGAACTGCTGCCGAGACATTCGGTCCCTAGTCTGTAGCGTGCATGGGGTTCTTCTGTCCTAAGTGCAAGACTCTGCACTTGCCCTTGTTGAACCTCATCTGATTTCTTTTGGCCCAATCCTCCAATTTGTCTAGGTGACTCTGGACCCTATCCCTACCCTCCAGCGTATCTACCTCTCCTCCCAGTTTAGTGTCATCTGCAAACTTGCTGAGGGTGCAATCCACACCATCCTACAGATCATTTACGAAGATATTGAACAAAACCGGCTCAAGGACCAACCCTTGGGGCACTCCACTTGATACCGGCTGCCAATTAGACGTGGAGCCATTGATCACTACCCATTGAGCCCGACAATCTAGCCAACTTTCTCTCCACCTTATAGTCCATTCATCCAGCCCATACTTCTTTAACTTGCTGGCAAGAATACTGTGGGAGACTGTGTCAAAAGCTTTGCTAAAGTCAAGGAACAACATGTCCACTCCTCATCACGTTCTCATCCACAGAGCCAGTTATCTCATCATAGAAGGTAATTAGATTAGTCAGGCATGACTTGCCCTTGGTGAATCCATGCTGACTGTTCCTGATCACTTTCCTCTCCTCTAAGTGCTTCAGAATTGATTCCTTGAGGACGTGCTCCGATTGCCATGAGTTTTAAAAGATAATAGCCAGTGGCTCTGCAATCACATCTGCCAACTCCTTTAGCGCTCTCAGATGCAGCGCATCTGGCCCCATGGACTTGTGCTCGTCCAACTTTTCTAAATAGTCCCGAACCACTTCTTTCTCCACAGAGGGCTGGTCACCTCCTCCCCATGCTGTGCTGCCCAGCGTATTGTTCAGTTTTCAACATTTCAGAGTTACGAACAACCTCCATTCCCAAGGTGTTTGTAACTGAGGTTCTACTGTACTTTATGAAATGTCTGTGTTTACATATAAAGAATACAGAAAAAATCAGCTGCACAATATAGATTGAAATTTTCAAAAAGGCCGAAAGAAGCAAATATCAATGGGAACTGGGTGTTTCACTCCCTTCAGCCCCTTTGAAAATGCTACTCGTAGTTACTAAATTGCTTCTACTGTTTTTCTTATTGCAATTTAATAGCAATACCCGGAAACAGGGAAAAGTGCATGGCCCCTCAGTTTATTTTTAAATCCCATAATTCTAGTACGTAACATCTGCTTTGCCTCTAGAAAATCACCTTTGTTAGCCATTGCACTGACATTTTCTTCTGAATATTATTTTAAAAAGGAATGCAGTTTTCAATTAAACTGCCACAGTTTCAAAGGGAAAAATCAGAAGGGAAGATTATTAAATAGCTTGTTTATGCAGTTTTTGTAAAAGTAGATAAAATTTAACTATAGTTCCTGGAATTCCATTTCTTACCAGTTTGTGCAATAACTCAATTAAATTTAAAAAAAAATTCTCATTTTAACTCGAAACAGTGTTATTGTGTCAGCTGATTTTAAGTGGTTTTTGCTGCCTTTTCCCTGACTCCTACATTTCCCATTTTTCCATCAGGCATACTGGTCTGCGTTACCAGCCAAATCATATATACACAACATTGTGTGTGACCTACTAGAAAGTTGCTATAGCAACGATTTCTTTCTGCAGCACATATTATGCATTTTAAGTGCCATCGTACAGTGTAGCATGTCTTGTCAATTAATAAGCAACGTTCAGAATAGCACAATATCAAAGTGAGACATTGAAGAAAACAAAATATGAAAAGCATTATGTCCACCATATACACAAAATGAGATGTATGTTGGTATACATTCTATATTTAGACTCCTGATTGATAAAAACAATTGCTGGTTTCTTTAATACCAGGCTGTAAAACTTACATGTCTACTGAAACACACACACAAAATTCATAAAGTATGAAAAATACTCTGGATGATCTTTAATAGGGAATGACAGAAATTTATAACCAACAGGCCTGACCAGTGTGTGAAATCCTCCGTATGATCAGCCAAGAATTTGGTGAATATCGGAGGGTACAATAATTTAGGCTTCTACTGTTTGTTTTGTGCAAAATACCTCCACAACAAGGGAGAGAATTTTTTAAAATAGGAAAATATGGTTGACCCAGTCTCACTAGACTTCAGAGAATCACTGGGTGAAACCTATGGCTTGTGTTAAGCTGGAGGTCAGTCTATAGGATTATAATGGTGCCTCTTCTGACATTAATAGCTACCAATCTATAAAATCAGTGTCCCTTTAAATTAGGGAGAAAATAAAGATATTAAGCTTAGAGTCTAATATTAGTAGAAGGATATCTACAACCATGACAAATAGTAAATTAGTAATCCTAGCAAGGGAACATCATCATCAGGGAAACGTAAAAATATTAAATTGTGCAAATTTAAAGGCTTGAGAGTCTAAGACATTACTCCGTGATGCTAGTAAATTAAATTGTAGTTCCATGAAACGTATGAATCAAGGACCAAGCATTTCCTTACTATCCCCTTACTATCCCCTTAACTGCGACACATGAGCTCTTACCCATGAAACAGCAGTTGGTACTTGCAGCTGAAGATGAGGAGATCCTCTTACTTCCTACACTTCATTAATGCAAACTCTAAGCCAGTGCGCTTATGAGAACTTTGGAAGTCCCTTGCCACTGAATAGTACAAAATAAACAGGGCCCTAGTTTCTGAATTGCCTAGAAAAGTGTCCCTCTTGCAGACTGAGTGCTGTTCAACCACCACTTTTTTATGATTAAATATACATCACAAAAGGTAACAAAGTAACTTGCTGAGATATGAAAGGTGTTCAATTTCAGGAGAAAGGACACACCATTTATGAGCGCTATATCTTTCTGAACAGCAAAGTATTGGTGTTCATTGAAATCCTTCTGAAAGATACTATGTCTATCAGAAAGGCAAATCTAAGGGGTATGAGAAATTGCCTCAGCCCACATGCATCTTCAATAAGTAGGTAAATTAGCTGTGCTCTGCTACTGAGTGTAGTGCACTGGTTCAGTATATGCAACCATACCTCCCTGTAGTGACTGGTTCACATTGAGGGTAACAGCCTACATCTCACAGGCAATTCTTTTAGCTCAAGTGGTAGAGACTTAAGCTTTCAGGGCTTGATTCTATAAGGAACTAAAAACTCTTGCCCTAAACCAGCAAAGAACATAAATAAGCACAGCCCCAATGATTTCAATGGGATTGCTCTCATATTTAAAGTTAAGCACATACTTAAGAACTTTGCTGGATCAGAGCCTTATCATTCAGCACTGTAGTAAGACTGATCTTAACCCCAGCTTCATCTCAGCTGATTACCAATGCAGAGTCATTGCACACACACATCTCCTAAGGATGCAGAAATAAACCTAATATTTGAAAAAGTATGCATGTGGTCATGTAATAGGTTACTGTAATACATAAACACAAGGTTGCAAAGGAAAAAAAAGATGCATAAAGGCCTGTGTATGGAAGGTGGGGACCGGTTTGCTTGTGTTTTTCAGAGATTTCCCTTCCTTGCTTTTCACATAAAAAAATTCAAGCTCATCTGGGCTTGAAGATGCACTGGAAGCTAGTAAAATGGTGAAATCACAAGATCAAAGAGAAAAGGAGTACTTGTGGCACCTTAGAGACTAACCAATTTATTTGAGCATGAGCTTTCGTGAGTTACAGCTCACTTCATCGGATGCATACCGTGGAAACTGCAGCAGACTTTATATATACACAGAGAATATGAAACAATACCTCCTCCCACCCCACTGTCCTGCTGGTAATAGCTTATCTAAAGTGATCATCAGGTTAGGCCATTTCCAGCACAAATCCAGGTTTTCTCACCCTCCACCCCCCCACACAAATTCACTCTCCTGCTGGTGATAGCCCATCCAAAGTGACAACTCTTTACACAATGTGCATGATAATCAAGTTGGGCCATTTCCTGCACAAATCCAGGTTCTCTCACTCCCTCACCCCCCTCCAAAAACCCACCCCCATACACACACAAACTCACTCTCCTGCTGGTAATAGCTCATCCAAACTGACCACTCTCCAAGTTTAAATCCAAGTTAAACCAGAACATCTGGGGGGGGGGGGGTAGGAAAAAAACAAGAGGAAATAGGCTACCTTGCATAATGACTTAGCCACTCCCAGTCTCTATTTAAGCCTAAATTAATAGTATCCAATTTGCAAATGAATTCCAATTCAGCAGTTTCTCGCTGGAGTCTGGATTTGAAGTTTTTTTGTTTTAAGATAGCGACCTTCATGTCTGTGATTGCGTGACCAGAGAGATTGAAGTGTTCTCCGACTGGTTTATGAATGTTATAATTCTTGACATCTGATTTGTGTCCATTTATTCTTTTACGTAGAGACTGTCCAGTTTGACCAATGTACATGGCAGAGGGGCATTGCTGGCACATGATGGCATATATCACATTGGTGGATGTGCAAGTGAACGAGCCTCTGATAGTGTGGCTGATGTTATTAGGCCCTGTGATGGTGTCCCCTGAATAGATATGTGGGCACAATTGGCAACGGGCTTTGTTGCAAGGATAAGTTCCTGGGTTAGTGGTTCTGTTGTGTGGTATGTGGTTGTTGGTGAGTATTTGCTTCAGGTTGCGGGGCTGTCTGTAGGCAAGGACTGGCCTGTCTCCCAAGATTTGTGAGAGTGTTGGGTCATCCTTCAGGATAGGTTGTAGATCCTTGATAATGCGTTGGAGGGGTTTTAGTTGGGGGCTGAAGGTGATGGCTAGTGGCGTTCTGTTATTTTCTTTGTTAGGCCTGTCCTGTAGTAGGAGGCTTCTGGGAACTCTTCTGGCTCTATCAATCTGTTTCTTTACTTCTGCAGGTGGGTATTGTAGCTGTAAGAAAGCTTGACAGAGATCTTGTAGGTGTTTGTCTCTGTCTGAGGGGTTGGAGCAAATGCGGTTGTATCGCAGAGCTTGGCTGTAGACAATGGATCGTGTGGTGTGGTCAGGGTGAAAGCTGGAGGCATGCAGGTAGGAATAGTGGTCAGTAGGTTTCCGGTATAGGGTTGTGTTTCTGTGACCATTGTTTATGGTGAAATCACAAGATCAAAGAGAAAAGGAGTACTTGTGGCACCTAATCATGGTGGAATTCCTCAAGGGCTTCTTTTCCATGGGTCCAGATGATGAAAAGAAGCCCTTGAGGAATTCCACCATGATTTCAACAATTTCCATCCCACCACCAACATCAGCCTGGTCCAGTCCACACAAGAGATCCACTTCCTGGACACTACAGTGCTAATAAACAATGGTCACATAAACACCACCCTATACCGGAAACCTATTGACCGCTATTCCTACCTGCATGCCTCCAGCTTTCACCCTGACCACACCACACGATCCATCGTCTACAGCCAAGCTCTGCGATACAACCGCATTTGCTCCAACCCCTCAGACAGAGACAAACACCTACAAGATCTCTGTCAAGCTTTCTTACAGCTACAATACCCACCTGCAGAAGTAAAGAAACAGATTGATAGAGCCAGAAGAGTTCCCAGAAGTTACCTACTACAGGACAGGCCTAAGAAAGAAAATAACAGAACGCCACTAGCCGTCACCTTCAGCCCCCAACTAAAACCCCTCCAACGCATTATTAAGGATCTACAACCTATCCTAAAGGATGACCCAACACTCTCACAAATCTTGGGAGACAGGCCAGTCCTTGCCTACAGACAGCCCCGCAACCTGAAGCAAATACTCACCAACAACCACATACCACACAACAGAACCACTAACCCAGGAACTTATCCTTGCAACAAAGCCCGTTGCCAATTGTGCCCACATATCTATTCAGGGGACACCATCACAGGGCCTAATAACATCAGCCACACTATCAGAGGCTCGTTCACTTGCACATCCACCAATGTGATATATGCCATCATGTGCCAGCAATGCCCCTCTGCCATGTACATTGGTCAAACTGGACAGTCTCTACGTAAAAGAATAAATGGACACAAATCAGATGTCAAGAATTATAACATTCATAAACCAGTCGGAGAACACTTCAATCTCTCTGGTCACGCAATCACAGACATGAAGGTCGCTATCTTAAAACAAAAAAACTTCAAATCCAGACTCCAGCGAGAAACTGCTGAATTGGAATTCATTTGCAAATTGGATACTATTAATTTAGGCTTAAATAGAGACTGGGAGTGGCTAAGTCATTATGCAAGGTAGCCTATTTCCTCTTGTTTTTTCCTACCCCCCCCCCCCAGATGTTCTGGTTTAACTTGGATTTAAACTTGGAGAGTGGTCAGTTTGGATGAGCTATTACCAGCAGGAGAGTGAGTTTGTGTGTGTATGGGGGTGGGTTTTTGGAGGGGGGTGAGGGAGTGAGAGAACCTGGATTTGTGCAGGAAATGGCCCAACTTGATTATCATGCGCATTGTGTAAAGAGTTGTCACTTTGGATGGGCTATCACCAGCAGGAGAGTGAATCTGTGTGGGGGGGTGGAGGGTGAGAAAACCTGGATTTGTGCTGGAAATGGCCTAACCTGATGATCACTTTAGATAAGCTATTACCAGCAGGACAGTGGGGTGGGAGGAGGTATTGTTTCATATTCTCTGTGTATATATAAAGTCTGCTGCAGTTTCCACGGTATGCATCCGATGAAGTGAGCTGTAGCTCACGAAAGCTCATGCTCAAATAAATTGGTTAGTCTCTAAGGTGCCACAAGTACTCCTTTTCTTTTTGCGAATACAGACTAACACGGCTGTTACTCTGAAAGATCAAAGAGAGTGAAAGGTGGGCAATTGAGACACGGGATTTTTAGTCAGATGGTTTAAAGCTTAGTTTTTGTTAACGGCCGTTTAACATCAGCAGCTAATTAACTTCAGTTAAAGGAAGCTTTCAATAATGACTCAATACACACACATCCCTTCAATTAAGTATTAGAGCTTACAATAAATCCTCACCTGAAATCCTCCAACAAAAACAGGGAAAAACAGACTTAAATTTATTATTTTTAAGGGTAAAAAAAAGAGCAAATTTTGCTTTAAATTAAGCTTCATCAGAAAGAAGAGGCACATTCCCTAATTTTTTAAAAACTTCTTTTGGTATTTCTGAATGTGAGGGCACAGAAAAACCCTTATAAAAATGTTTAAAGTAATATTTAATACAACTGCAGGGCACACCATCAACAATCTCAACAGATACTTTAAATTTGACTGATTGTTGGACAGGAACCATTGAGATAGTGGAATGTAATTTTTGCTGTCTTCCCTGGAGCAGTGTAGTTTTTAATTGTCTTGTCCATACTCCCAGCTTCCTTGTAGGTTAAAAATGTTCTTTAGTTTACTATGAATCCATAACATCTGTACTGTTATCTTGATATACTCTTCAGCCTCGTTTCTAGAATTTGCCCAGTTGAGATCATCCAAGAAAGTATGCATGCATGGTTCTCCGCTACAAACATTGTGGCAAACACTCTCAGGATTGTTGCTACCAAAATGGCAGTTTTTACAAGTATTTTTCTTCCAGCCCCCCCCCCCCCCCCCATCCAGAATCTTCAAAGGCAAGATCAGATTGCTATGAGGATAGGTTTTGTTTAGATCAATAGAAGTCTGAAATTTCCCAGAACAATAGCTGCTAATATGCTTCTTCAAGTTCTGGATGGAATGATAGAGCATACATATTTGTTGAAGAATTGTAGCTCCAACACCAGTTTTATATTCTAAACCTTTCTGGAAACCATAAGGATGATTTAACCATGCTGAAAAAAATATTTTTGTTTAGGGGAGTTCTGAACCACCTCTGTAAGGGTATGTCTACATTACCCGCCAGATTGGGGGGCAGCGATCGATCCAGAGGGGGTCGAATTATCCTGTCTAGTCTAGATGCGATAAATTGATCCCCGAGTGCTCTCCCGTCGACTCCTGTACTCCACTGCTGCAAGAGGCGCAAGCAAAGTTGACGGGGGAGTGGCAGCAGTTGACTCAGCGTAGTGAAGACACCACGGTGAGTAGATCTAAGTACGTCGACTTCAGCTACATTATTCACATTATTAAATTTGTTAGTCTCTAAGGTGCCACAAGTACTCCTTTTCTTATAACTTAGATTGATCCCCCCCAGTGTAGACCAGGGCTAAGAGACTGATTTGCTCCTGCATTAAACAAATCTTAGGGTTTTTAGACATTGCTGATTGTACTAACAGAGACAGGGAGTTTCAGAGGGAGTAGCTGCAGATTGTGCTTGGAGGCAGCAGTGAGTGGTGCATTTGGTCCATCTGTGGGTTGTCTGCCTGTTTTGTTTTCTATGTACAAGCTTTGTAGCTGGGCCATGGGCCTCTTAGTAAGCAAAGTGGCTAGCCCTTGGAGCTTTGATCAGCCCAGCTGTTTGACATCTTAGAGTGATTAAATGCTCCCTGGTGGTGAGGGATGGGGCTGAGCTGAGCTAAACAGGGAAGACGCGGTATAAAAAAAAATCACTCTGATAGGCAAACTTGAGAACAATGAAAAGAGGCACCTAACAGTGGACTGTCAGAGGGACTTGAGAGGGAGTAAGAGAGGCTTTCCTTCCAAGTTTAGCACTGCACCTGTGATATCAAGATGGCCAGTGATGGAACAGTGGTGATGACCTGTAACGGATGTGCCATGTTCTCTTTTCTGCCTGAAGACAGAAAGGATTTCATGTGCATGAAGTGCAAGTTGGTGATGTGCTGGAAGAAAAGATTCTTGGATTGCAGGAGCAAGTAGAGATGCTACTGAGAATAAGAGAAGCAGATTACTTCCTAGATAGCCAGGTTTGAGAAACATCAGTACCCTAGGTTCAAGACAGAACGGAGCTGGAGACAAAAGAATCAGAGAGAGGGGAAATCAGAGAGGAGGGCTGGCAGTTTGTAACCAGTAGAGGCAAGAGGTCACAGTTGCATTTTACACAGCTGAAGACAGCTGAAGATGGGCAGGCTGTGGCCACCACAGAGAAAAAGACGAGGAGTATTTTCCAAATAGCTAGAAGTTTTGAATCAATACCAGATCCTTAATGTGGAAACAGTGTAAGATACCCCTCGAGACTCAGTAGGTCCAAAAAGAAAGGACAGATGCGTGGGGGACACATGTTGAGGGCAGTTCGGCCCAACTTGTAATAAAATCAGGTTTGCCTGCAAAGAGATCATCAATTATCCAAGGAAAACTGAAGCTCCTTGCTAGAGATTCAATACTCAGAAGAATCAAAAAAAGCATTCTGCAAGTCACAGGTGGACAACAGGATGGTGTGCTGCCTGCACAGAGCCAAAACACAAGATGTCACTCCAAGACTGGATAGGCTTCTGAAGTCAACTGGAAAGGTTCGATTGGTGATGGTTCATATCAGCACTAATGACACTGCCTAACAGAATATCACACAGTTAACAGATTACTTAAGGACACTCGGAAGCGTCCTAAGAAAAAAAATTGTCGAGCACCCTTCTCTGAGGTTTTTCCTGTCCCATGAGGAAAGGCGTGACCCAGAGCGATCTTGGTCACTTGGTAAACTAGTACAAGCAAATAATGTGTGTGTTTTAATACAAGTAGTAAATGTCAACGTTTACATTTAGGAACAAAGAATGTAGGCCATACTTGCAAGATGGGGGATTCTATCCTGAAGAAGATATGGCGGGCTGTGGTGGATAATCAGAAGAACATGAGCTCCCAATGTGATGCTGTGGCCAGAAGAGCTACGGCTACCGTGGAATGCATAATTAGGGGAAGGTAGAGTAGGAATAGAGCAATTATTTTACCTCTGTATTAGACACTAATGCAACCACTGCTGGAATACTGTGTCCAGTTGTGATGTCCACAATTGAAGAAGGATGTTGATAAATTGGAGATGGTTCATAGAAGAGCCACAAGACTGATTAAAAGATTAGAAAACATGCCTTATAATGGTAAGACTCAAAGAGGTCAATCTATTTACCTTAAAGTGAAGGTGTGACTTGATTATAGTCTATCTACCTGGGGAACAAATATTTAATAATGGGTTCCTCCAACGTAGCAGAAAAAGGTCTAACATGATCCAATGCCTGGAAGTTGAAGCTAGACAAATTCAGACTGGAAGCAAGGCATAAATACCCTCACTGTAAAAAACTGAACTACTAGAACAATTTAGCAACAGTCATGGTGGATTCTTCATCACTTGTAATTTTTAAATCAAGATAGGACTTTTTTCTAAAAGAGCTGTTCTAGTATAAAACAGAATTATTTCAGGCAAGTTCTATGGTCTGTGTTATACAGGTCAGAATAGATTGGTCAGAACAGTGGTCCCTTCTGGATTTAGAATCCATAAGTAGTCTCTACAGGCTTTAAGGGAGCAATAGGTTTTGCAGATAAATTCTCTATTATCAAAAAATTTCAGAAACAAAAACCCAACTTGGTCCCCTAATAACCTCCCTGGCAGGTTCTAGCAGCAGCCAAGGCCCCAGTGACTACCTTGGAGTGGGGCTGGCCTTAGACTTCTTTGCTACTGGATGAGAAAGTGTTCCAAGGCAGTACAAAGGGCACAAAAAGGCTAGCTACAATCAGGCTCCAAGAACAGAACCAAGATCGTTGCTCTCTGCAGAGAAGCTGCCATTATCTCCGGTCAGTCACTGATAGTAGTGTAATCCCTGCAAAGCCAGAACAGACGGTGGGGAAAGTGAGAGCAGTTCCTGGATGGAGAACTGGGTACCAAAATCTTTCCTTGTCCAAACTGGTGAAGCTCCTTGATTCGACAGGTTACCAAAGACACTTACTGAGCCATTAATGTTGAATTTCAAAAAAATCTTGGAGCAGCAAGGAAGTTCCAAAAGACTGGAAGAAAGCTAGTATTGCTGCAACTTTTAAAAAGAGTAAACAAGATGACCTAGGTAATTATAAGCCTGTCAAAGCTTGACCTGGATCCCAGGCAAGATAATACAGCGGTTGAGCAACCCAGTTTCTATACTATTAGAGCCCCTACATCAGCAGAAAACTATTTTACTAAAGTAATCCAAACATTTCATCTGACATGATCCTTAGAATCATAGAATATTAGGGTTGGAAGAGACCTCAGGAGGTCATCTAGTCCAATCCCCTGCTCAAAGAAGGATCAACACCAACTAAACCATCCCAGCCAAGGGTTTGTCAAGCCGGGTCTTAAAAACCTCTAAGGATGGAGATTCCACCACCTCCCTAGGTAACCCATTTCAGTGCTTCACCACCCTCCTACTGAAATACTGTTTCCTAATATCCAACCTAGACCTCCCCCACTGCAACTTGAGACCATTGATTCTTGTTCTGTCATCTGCCACCACTGAGAACAGCCTAGCTCCATCCTCTTTGGAACCCCCCTTCAGGTAATTGAAGGCTGCTATCAAATCTCCCCTCACTCGTCTCTTCTGCAGACTAAATAATCCCACTTCCCTCAGCCTCTCCTCGTAAGTCATGTGCCCCAGCCCCCTAATCATTTTCGTTGCCCTCTGCTGGACTCTCTCCAATTTGTCCACATCCCTTCTGTAGTGGGGGGACCAAAACTGGACACAATACTCCAGGTGTGGCCTCACCAGTGCCGAATAGAGGGGAATAATCACCTCCCTCGATCAGCTGGCAATTCTCTTACTAATACAGCCCAACATGCCGTTGACCTTCTTGGCAACAAGGGCACACTGTTGACTCATATCCAGCTTCTAGTCCACTGTAATCCTCAGGTCCTTTTCTGCAGAACTGCTGCTTAGCCAGTCAGTCCCCAGCCTGCAGCGGTGTATGGGATTCTTCCAATCTAAGTACAGAACTCTGCACTGGTCCTTGTTGAACCCCATCAGATTTCTTTTGGCCCAATCCTACAATTTGTCTAGGTGACTCTGGACCCTATCCCTACCCTCCAGCGTATATACCTCTCCCCACAGCTTAGTGTCATCTGCGAACTTGCTGAGGGTGCAAATCATCCCATTATCCAGATCATTAATAAAACGTTGAACAAAACCGGCCCCAGGACCAATCCCTGGGGCACTCCGCTTCATCCTGGCTGCCAACTAGACATCGAGCCGTCAATCACTACCCATTGAGTCAGACAATCTAGCCAGCTTTCTATCCACCTTATAGTCCATTCATCCAATCCATACTTTTTTAACTTGCTGGCAAGAATACTGTGGGAGACCATATCAAAAGCTTTGCTGAAGTCAAGATATATCACATCCACAGATAGGAGATAGTTTACAAGTAATTTCTACACTCATTTAACAGCATTAATATGGAAACATCTTACTACAAACACCAAAGGCAATATGATGAGGCAATTTAAGAATAGCTTATATTCCTCCATTAACTGAAACATAAACAGCAGCAAGAGAACATGCCAAGAAAAATTAACCCCAATTCTAACTATTGATCATACTATTCACATCGCACATTACATATGGGATGGGGATAGTGTAGTTTATCGCATTTAATGGGGAATTATTCATTTAAAACCAATGAACAGCGAGTGTAAGGAATATCCAAGCGCACAGATTTTCCCCCGGCTGTATTTAGAAACAAAGCCCTACTAGGTTATTTTATCCACCCATCCACCTGCCAATAAAGGATTGTGCTGAATATTCAAATGATTTGTCCAGTCTAATTTTAAGTGATTCAAGTGGCAGGAGATTACTCCAGTCTAACTGACCTCTCTGTTATTAAGTATACCTTTGGTCAATTTTAATCAACTTATATCTATAGACATGCCATTGTTAAACCCTAAACAATTACTCCTCCTTGGAGTATTTCATTCCCTTTAAATACTGACCATACGTATGGTTATATCCCTGTTAGTTATTGCACCGTACATATTTTAGGTTTTTTAAACCTTTAGTAGCTCTAAATATATTCCTACAGGTGCTAAAATATTTTTCCCCAGTTCAGCAGCATTTTTTGGATACCGAGACCTAGAACTCTAAATAGTACCCTAGATGTGATATGACATGGGTCAGACACAGAACAACTGTCACTTTTTTGATCAGCGAAGAAATTTCTCTGTATTATACTACACAAAGTGCTATTGGCTGTTTTTATCATTAATATTGAACGACCAGATCATGTCTAATTTGCTTTGCACAAAAGCTTGTTAAGATATTTCTAGTTCAGTAACGTACCATTCCCTTCTGAGCATTAGACCAGGAGAAAAGAGTCAGAGGATCTTCTCAAACTATGCTGAAATATCCTATTTTTGACACTCCAGCCTCTCCTTCCCTCACACCCAGCTCACTTTTCTCATCTACTTGTCATGTCTTCCCATCGCTACCATTATTATGATTACAGTGGAGCCTTGTAGCTATACCTTAGTTAGGGTTGTGTTCTAAAATGAGTTTAAAATCTTTTTCTCTCCTAAATATAGAAGTCCTTTTAGAATGAATTTCACACACGGTTAGTTTTTACACATTTTCTCTTGCTGAATTAAATACTGAATATCTGAAATTGGGCTTTTTATTAACTTTGCCCTTGGCAGTCCAACCTTTCACTGTTAACAGTGAAACTATTTACTACATAATTAGGTAGAGAGATGTAACCCTCTACTTTACATCTGATGTAATATTTACGTGTAATTCCATTTTGGGTTATTTTGAAGAATTATTCATAATAGTTTCAACTATGTATGACAAATTTTTGTCAAATATACTCTTCTCTGTTTTATAGATAAAAAACAGACTCCATCAATATAGTTACATTGTTCAGTCAGATTCTATGCTACTAGGCAGAAGATTTTATATATGGGGGTCTGGCACACAGCACTGATGTGAAGTGTACACTTCTCCATCCCCGACAGATTTGCCCCTCTTATTTAATCATCTACCTTTAAGCATGAAAAAAACCACATTAATATACAAAAAATTAATTGTAAAATAGTCAAGTTAACTTGTACTACATACAATACACTTGAGACAAACATGAAAAAGCGAGGAAAGAAAAAGGTTAAGCCATTACAGCACATACCCTTCAATGCTCTAGCCACAACCATACACTTTACCATTATCACAATTACCCATCACCACAAATCCCACACCACAACCTTAACTCCTCTGTAATGTCACCAGGTATAATTCATGTTTTGCGTCTGTACCAAGACTATGTATCCCTAAGGCATTAGCTATTTGAAGCTGGAAGATTGATCAATGGAGCTTACCTTTAAGAATGTATTAACATGCAATGGAGCCTCTGGCTGGCACTCCTGATACCTAGAAAAGCAAAAATCAAATGTGTATTAGGTTTCTCCTGCCAACCAATTCCACAATGCCAACAAAGCTTGAGGTATAAAGCATGACCTCAAATCTGAACCACCACTTCCAGATGGAAATTTAGGAGCTCTCCAAACAAACATTTGAACATAAGAACGGCCATACTGGGTCAGACCAAAGGTCCATCCAGCCCAGTATCCTGTCTACCAACAGTGGCCAATGCCAGCTGCTCCAGAGGGAGTGAACTTAACAGGTAATGATCTAGTGATCTCTCTCCTGCCATCCATCTCCACCCTCTGACAAACAGAGGCTAGGGACACCATTCCTTACCCATCCTGGCTAATAGCCATTAATGGACTTAACCTCCATGAATTTATCCAGTTCTCTTAAACCCTGTTATAGTCCTAGCCTTCACAACCTCCTAAGGCAAGGACTTCCACAGGTTGGTACCTGTTTTGGATTCATAATTTAATCACTGCCAATACAGCCATCCTCCATTTTCAAATGTGGTGGACAGAATAACAGAATGTAAAATGAGCCAAAGGTTAGTTATGAGGAATTTTCTGAAAGGAACCTAAGGCTCTTCCACCAATCTTCAGAAACTGAACATGAAAAATTCTTCTGTTTAACACAAGGATTCACCCACAGGTGTTAATCTTTCAGTTCTGCAGAGACAAAGGAATAAACACCTTGTGTGCTCAAGCAAATTTTAATTACTTGCAGTAGGACTGAGGCCATAGGCTACTTTCAGTTAAAATGGTCACCACTTCCTTACAGCCTGTACAATAGATTAGAATGTCCATATCAGGGTAAGAGGGGTGTTTCTGAGGAGTAACTGCATATCCTGTGCTCAGAGGTAACAGCCTTGGCTAATTTGTGAGTTTGGTGTGTTTCTGTAAGGACCTTGTGATTGGGTTTTCAAGCCTCTCCAGGCCATGTGTGTGATCTCTCCAGGTGTTTTTAAAATTCTTCTTGTTAACGAAGGAGTTGTGCTAACCCAATTATACAACCTATATAAGCCAGCTGCAAAGGGAACTTTGAATCAGAGAACAGTGAATCAATTCTGAAGCACTTAGAGGAGAGGAAAAAGTGATCAGGAACAGTCAGCATGGATTCACCAAGGGCAAGTCATGCCTGACTAATCTAATTGCCTTCTATGATGAGGTAACTGGCTCTGTGGATGAGGGGGAAACCGTGGACATGTTGTTCCTTGACTTTAGCAAAGCTTTTGACACGGTCTCCCACAGTATTCTTGCCAGCAAATTAAAGTAGTATGGGCTGGATGAATGGACTATAAGGTGGAGAGAAAGTTGGCTAGATTGTCGGGCTCAATGGGTAGTGATCAATGGTTCCATGTCTAGTTGGCAGCCGGTATCAAGTGGAGTGCCCCAAGGGTCGGTCCTTGAGCCGTTTTTGTTCAATATCTTCATAAATGATCTGGAGGATGGTGTGGATTGCACCCTCAGCAAGTTTGCAGATGACACTAAACTGGGAGGAGAGGTAGATACGCTGGAGGGTAGGGATAGGGTCCAGAGTCACCTAGACAAATTGTAGGATTGGGCCAAAAGAAATCTGATGAGGTTCAACAAGGACAAGTGCAGAGTCCTGCACTTAGGACGGAAGAATCCAATGCACCGCTACAGACTAGGGACCGAATGGCTAGGCAGCAGTTCTGCAGAAAAGGACCTAGGGGTTACAGTGGACGAGAAGCTGGATATGAGTCAACAGTGTGCCCTTGTTGACAATGGCATTTTGGGCTATATAAGTAGGGGCATTGCCAGCAGATCGAGGGACGTGATCGTTCCCCTCTATTCAACATTGGTGAGGTCTCATCTGGAGTACTGTGTCCAGTTTTGGGCCCCACACTACAAGAAGGATGTGGAAAAATTGGAAAATGTCCAGCGGAGGGCAACAAAAATGATTAGGGGGCTGGAGCACATGACTTATGGGGAGAGGCTGAGGGAACTGGGATTGTTTAGTCTGCAGAAGAGAAAAATGAGGGGGGATTTGATAGCTGCTTTCAACTACCTGAAAGGGGGTTCCAAAGAGGATGGATCTAGGCTGTTCTCAGTGGTAGCTGATGACAGAACAAGGAGTAATCGTCTCAAGTTGCAGTGGGGAAGGTTTAGGTTGGATATTAGGAAAAACTATTTCATTAGGAGGGTGGTGAAACACTGGAATGCGTTACCTAGGGAGGTGGTGGAATCTCCTTCCTTAGATATTTTTAAGGTCAGGCTTGACAAAGCCCTGGCTGGGATGATTTAGTTGGGGTTTGGTCCTGCTTTGAGCAAGGGGTTGGACTAGATGACCTCCTGAGGTCCCTTCCAACCCTGATATTCTATGATTCTATGAACAGGCAAACACTAACAGGAGAGTTTGAAGGAATTTGCCACAGGGAATTTGCTTATCTTCTACCTAGGTACATTTCTACATGAGTAATAATGGACAACATTGGAACAGTATTTGCAGCCTGGGAGGAGATGTACATGTTTTCCTTCCTGACTGAAGGCACAAGAAGAGTTTTCCTGAATGTGAAATGCAAGTTGATGGGAAGAAAAGATTTGTGGTCTTGAAGAACCATCAATCTGACAGCACCAAAGAGAATGAAGACTTCTTGAACAACAAGATCTAGAAATCATTGCCACAGATTCAACAAGGGAAGGAATTAGCAATGAAGGAGTCGAAAGTAGAAATCAGAAAGAGGATTGGCAGTTTATGATCACTAGAGGAAAGTGAACCAGAAGGCATTCTACATAGCAGAATACATCATCAGGTACGGTTTAAAAAAGAGAAGTTCATGAAGGATAGGTCCATCACTGGCGATTAGCCAGGATGGGCAGGGATGGTGTCCCTAGCCTCTGTTTGTCAGAAGCTGGGAATGGGCGACAAGGGATGGATCACTTGATGATAACTTGTTCTGTTCATTCCCTCTGGGGCACCTGGCATTGGCCACTGTCAGAGGATAGGATACTGGGCTAGATGGACCTTTGGTTTGACCCAGTATGGCTGTTCTTATGTAGTCTACAAGGCATCTGCAGAAAAATCTCTCTTTGAAATTTCACTAGACGAACAAAATAAGAGCTGCAGGGGACATATATGAGGATGGCTGCTCTGCTCAATCCAGAAGGACATCACACCTGCTCAAGAGAAGATGAGAACAGTCCCTGTTTTCAGGGACTCCATGTTAAGAAAAGTGGGTAAAAAATTCTGCAAGAGACAAAAAAAGGACAGAAGAATTGTGTGCCGTCTTCCCGGAATTAAGAGAAGAGATATGATAAGATGGCATTCTGAAGTTGATGCACAAAACTCTGCTGGCAATTAAACAAACTGGCACGAGTGACATGACATTATGCTTCAAAGATTATTGAACACTTCAGGGATCTTGGAAGGGAGGAAAGGCCAGGTGATATTTTTGGAGATCCCTCTTATCCCATGAGCAAAGGGGAGGTGAACCTCTGGGCTAGGTAAGTGATATAGAGTAGAGGGATTTGTTTTCATGGAATGTTAGCCACGTTACATGGAAGAGAGATCTAGAGAGTTTGGACGGCCTTCATCACAATGGCACAGAGATCAATCTTGTGGAATAGACTAGTTAGATTATTTGGAAGCCATTTAATAACAAACAGTAATGTGGTAAACACAGTACAAATGCTATGCAATGCAGACTAAAGGAGTCACAAACATCATGAATCATGGGGTGTAAAGAAAACAAATATAAATTACTGCAAAAAGTACAGAAATTAGAAGTTCAGGCAATTATCAGCATATAAGCTATATTCTTCCACCCAGACAGACCTCACCATTGCCATGACTGTACGTCAAAGACCACAGCTTTAAATTTCAGCCTTTTAGTGATGCCATCCATGTAAAGCCTTCATTAACTACCACCACCAAGCATAAACTACTACATTAAACATGCCGAAACAACAACAACTTGATGAAGGGAATATGCGCAGAAGGACAGGCAGGGGTGTAGTTTGTTGTGTCCATTTCTTCAGCCAGAATGGCCCTCAGCCTTCATCATTGGAATCAGATGTTTTTAGAAAATTTATGCTGCTTATTAATTATAATTCCATCATATCCTAGTGCTTACATAGGACTCAAAGGGACCTCCTGGATCATCGAGTCCAGTCCCGATATTGCAAGCAACCATGTCATACTCCCATTCATAAATTTATCAAACTCCATCTTAGAACAAGTTAGATTTTTTTCTCTCACTATTTCTATTGGAAAGCTATTCCAGAATCTCACTCCTCTCACGGTCAGAAACCTTCTTCTAATTTCCAACCTAAATTTTTTCATCGTTAGCTCACACCCATTTGCTCTTGTTCCAACATTGTCCTTTAATGACTAGAATTGTGCACAGTATTCCAGATGAGGTCTCATCAGTGCCTTGTACAATGGCATTAACACTTCCTTATATCTACCAATTCACCTCACATATCCTAGGATCACATTTGTTTTTTTTACAAATGCATTTCTTTGGTAGCTCATAATTATCCTGTAAACTAATACATCCAGGTCTTTTTTCTCCTCTGCTGCTTCCAACTGATGAACCGGCAACTTATAGCAGTAATTCTTGCTATAGCTCCTAAGTACACGATCTTGCACTTTGTACTATTAAATTTCGTCTAATTTCATCCAGTACTCTAGGTCATCCAATTCTTCCTGTATAATATTCTGATCCTCCTCTGTATTGACAATGCCTCCCACCTTTGTGTCATCAGAAAATTTCATTAGCACATTCCTACCTTTTGTGGTAAGATAATTAATAAAAAACATTAAAATAAGATTGGTCCAAATACTTGAGGAACTTGACTAGTAACCTCCCTCCAGCATAACCTGTTATCTCCCATTTAGCCTATTCCTTACTCATTTTATTATTCTTGTATTAATCCCCATCTTCTCCAACGAAACTGATAATTTCCCTTGTGGTACCAGGTCAAGTGCTTTATTAAAATGCAAACAGACTAGACCTACTATATTTCCCTTATCTAAAAAATCATTCCTCTTTCTCAAAGGAAAGTATCATGTTAGTCTGGCACAGTCTACCTGTGCAGACCTTTGTTGCATTTTGTCCCATTTTTCACTTAACTCCATATTTCTAATTATTCTTTCCTTCAAAATTTGGTTCAAAAGTCTTGCATTCTATTGAAGTCAGACTAACAGGTCACTAGTTGCCCGAATCACCTTTTTCCCCTTCTTAAATACAGCTACAATGTTAGTTATTCTCCACTCCAGTTTTGATAGATTTATTTAAAAACTTTGCTACTGGACTTGCAACTTCATCGATTCCAAGGCCAGAAGGGACCATTTTGATCATCCAGTCTGACCTCTGTATAATGCAGGCCATAGAACTTCCCCAAAATAATTCCCACAGCCTATCTTTTAGAAAAACATCCAATCTTGGTTTAAAAATGGTCAGTGATGGAAAATCCACCACGATGCTTGGTAAATTTTTCCAATGGTTAAATACCCTCACTGTGAAAAATGTATGCTTTGCTTCCAGTCTGAAGTTGTCTAGCTTCAACTTCCAGCCATTGGATAATATTATGTCTTTCTCTGCTAGATTGAAGAGCCCATTATTAAATATTTGTTCCTCAGGTAAATATTTATAAACTGTAATCAAGTCACTTTTTAGCCTTCTTTGTTCAAATTGGGACTCTTCTATGAACCCTCTCCAATTTATCAACATCCTTCTTGAATTAAGGACACCAGAACTGGACACAGTACTCCAGCAGCAGTTGCATTAGTGCCAAATACACAGGTAAAATAACTTCTCTATTCCTACTCAAGGTTCCATTATTTATGCATTCCAGAACAGCCTTAGCTCTTTTGGCCACAGCATTACATTGGGAGCTCAAGTTCCACTGATTATCCATCACAGCCACCGAAATCTTCTTCAGAGTCACTGTTTCCTAGGATAGAGTCCCCCATCCTGTAAGTATGGCCTATATTCTTTGTTCCTAGATGTATACATTTACGTGCAAGCATATTGTTTGCTTGCAGCCCATCTACCCAGCAATCCAGATCATTCTGAATCAGTGATCTTTCTTCTTCATTATTTACCATTCCTCAGTCTGCGTGTCATCCACTATCATCAGTGACAATATTACTTTTTCTTCCAAGTATTTGATAAGAATGTTACATAACATTGGGCTAAGAACGAATCCCTATGGGACTCAGTTGGAAACACCCACGTGATGACAATTCCTCATTTATAGACACACTCTGAAACCTCTCTGCAGTTAGCCAGTTTTTAATCCATTTAATATATGCCATGTTAATTTTATTTTGTTCTAGTTTTTTAATCAAAATTTTGTGGCACCAAGCCAAATGACTTAGAAAAGTCTATTACATGAATGCTATTACCTTTATCAACCAAACTTATCTCATAAAAAAAAATCAAGTTAGTTTGACAGGATCCATTTTCCATAAACCCACGTTGATTTTTGTTCATTACATTACCCTACGTTAATTCTTTATTACTCAAGTGCCGTATTTACGGCATCATTATCTTGCCTGAGATTGGCATCAGGCTAACAGGCCTATAATTATCCAGGTCATCCCATTTACCATTTAAAAAATTGGTCCACCATTAACTTTCTTCTGGTTTTCTGCAATTTTCCCGCTACTCCAAGCATTACTGAAAATCAACATTAATGGTCCAGTGAGCTCCCCAACCGTTTTAAAACTCCTGGATGCAAGTTATCTAGATCTGCTAATGTAAAAAAATTACAGATTTGGTGCCAATTTTTTCAGCATACTAGGACAGCCATTTATCCAGTCCCCCAGACTTGAATGTTAAGCTTTTTGAGTTTGTTTCCACCTCAAGGTGGTAATTCACATTTCTATATACTCATTCCTATTTAGCCATCCTGCCTTTGCTTCCATGTTCTACATTATCATCCTTATTAAATACTGAGGCAAAGTATTTGTTAGTTTTTGGGCCACACCTGCACTATCCTTAATCTCTACCCCACCCTACCTAGCCATCCCAGCTACACAACAATCCCACTTCTCTTCTTGCTCTCTTTTTATTTATATGGCTAAAGAACCTTTTACTATTTGCTTTAAATTTCCTATGCAAAGCCTTATTCAGTTTCACTTTTGACAATTCTCACTTTGTCCCTACAGTTTTTGACCTCCAATATCTATTAGCTTCCCCACCCCTCTTTTTTTTTTTTTTTTTTTAAAACTCAATCTCTTCTTCCATTTTTTTTGGTCTCTCTGCTTACCCCTAATATCTTTTCTGAGTGGTCAGTCAGTATATCAGGTCTGGAGCCCTTCCCTACAAATTCCTCCCTCTTGCTTCGGTTGCATATTCTGAACAGTTTTTGTATCTTTGACTTAAATTCCAAGCATCCTTCACATTTAAGTCCCTCAGCTCTTCAGTCCAGACGATTTCATTCTCTTAGTTTCCCAAAATGGTCCCTTTAGAAATCAAACACTTTTTTTTACACTATTTTTCCATTTAATTTAAACTGAATCAACTCATGATCACTCAATCCAAGTTTATTTTCTATGACCAGCTTTCTATAATGTTCTTACTACTTACCAAAATCAAGTAAAAAACAGACCACCTCTGATGGCTCACTGGTTAAAGAAATCTATTTCATCCAGGACTCTACCATTATTAACATTTGCTCTCCAATCCATATCTGGGAAGTCAGTGTCCCATAATGAAAGAATTTCTCTAGTAATATTAAAGAGATCTTTATACATACTCAAACCCAAACTCAGAGGCCTACAGAAGGCCACTAATGCTACCCCAATAGAACATTTTTCTATCCTTCCCCAAGGCAATTTTAACTTCAACAGACTGTACAGAAGTAAGTGATAGAATGGATAAAACAGCCTAGTAGATTACTGATAGATATACAACACTACACCACCTTTACTTGATTTAAATTCCTCCTGAACAGCACACACCATCCAGTACCTGTACTTGAATTTACAAACAGGACTTGTGAGTCAATTGCCAAATGTGACTGGACAAACGTAGGTACTGCTATAACATCCAGTGACGTTTACAAGTATCTTATTTTATTCATGTAGCTTTATAGAGTAAGATAAACTCTTTTAAAACCTAAAATACAACACAGTTTAATAATACAAACCAATTAAGTAGACAAAGTTAAAACTCAGCCTACTCTAAAAGCATCAGCAAACTCCCTGAGAAATAATCCCCAATCTTTCCAGCCTGCCTCTCCACACAAAAGCCTTGAGGGAAAAAAAGACGTTGAACTCAGCCTCTGCCAGATTATCAGAAGGAGGGAAATCCAGGAGTCATGGATCACTCACTGAGAAAATCATGCCATTGGACCCAGCATTTATATCTGAAGCTGGGTTTTTTGAAGAGTACTGATTCATCTTTTTCATCAGAGAAAATCCTGCATAGAGACCATCTTTGTGGTAGCTAGGGACCCAAATCATTAACCAGGGTAGATCGGATTTAAATCAAATTGATTTGAATCATGATTTAAATCACTAGTCAGGAAGACTCGATTTAATCATGGATTTCTACATAAAAGTGCATTCTCGTTCGTTGTTATAACCTTAAGACATATTCTTCGCAACTCAGAGATAGATGAAAGGTTCATTTTTAGAAGGTACACACTATACATTTTTAAGTGATTTATTTTGAAAACTTTTCAGGTTAGTTTTACAGCTATATCAGAAAATGAATGATTGTTCGGTTATTTCATTTACCAAAGGTAACTGAAGCAGATATTTATGAAGTCATTGGGAGGTGAACTATCTCCAATTCATCAGGTTAATCATTAATATTTTGAGGTATTTCTTGCCATGCTGTATTAGGAGGAGAACATCACCAGACAGACATTTAAATTGTTTTATTTAGCTAAAACAACGTTATGTATTCTGGATTTTTTTCTTCAACAGCAAACATGTAATATTTTAACAAAACAAGCATATGAAGTTTTGAATTTAGTTAAACATTCAAGTTTTTTAAAATCAGGTTTCTTTTTGTTAAAATTGTTTTAAACTAAAATAGTTAAATGAATTTTAAAAAAAATTAAATTGACGATGTCAGCCAGGGCAACATGAGAAACTTAAAATATTGGCTTCTGCAGCTAATTCAGTCATCTTCATCTTCATTTTCCTGTTTGTTCATAATCTGGAAAAGAAAAACAAGCTTTCCTACTTTTTCAGGTCCCAAACGATTTCTCAATTTGGAATGAACTAACCCAAAGGAAAAAAATCTTTCTACACCGGCAGAAGAAGCTACTTCTGTTAAAAGTGGGATCATCACTTCAACAGTCTCTGAATCCAAGTGCTTAAATGACTTCCATTCGTTCACTGGTGTGACTTTCTTTAAAATATCATCATCAAACACATTTCTTGAATGGTTCACCCTTAGCTCTGAAGTTTATTATAGTTGACATTATGGAGGGGTTGATTGCTGGATGTCCATGTCATAACCAACTCCTCTTCTTCAGCAGTTAAAGTTTGACCCTGGTACCGAGTATTGAGAATATTTGCAAGAAAATGAGCTGCAGATAATGCTTGTCCCATTCGTTCTTTTAATTATTGTAATTTAACTCTGTCATTGCTTATTTCTCTTTAAGATCTCACTCAGTTCCTTCCAAATTTCAACAGCGCCAGCAATAAAACAGCTATTTTTCTGCATTTTGTTCAAGGCTACAGAAACAGGCTTCAGGGTACTCAGCATGTGTTCAACGTTTCTCTTAAGCCCAACGTTGAGAACGTGGGCTGTGACGGTGCCATCTATTTTTTCACAATTTTGTTCACAAACTGTCATCAGATTAGGCCAGTTCTTGATACAGTGCTTAAAACAGTCCACTACTGAGTTCCATCGCACGTCTTGTGGGAGAGTTAGCTTGGTTCCTCCCACTTTTTTCAGAGCAGCTGCTGCAAAGTGGTTGTTATGGAAGTATTTTGTAATTTCAACAACATCAGCCTTTATTACTGGAACACTGAAGTCTTTGGCTAGGAGGTGCATCAAATGAGCACTGCAACCGTATGTTATTAGCTTGGGATTCTCTTCTAAATAATTTCTTCTCATCTTGATTACATTTGCAGCATAGTCTGTGACCAAGCTGCATACTAGACATTTGAATTTTTTTTCATAGTTTGTTATAGCTTTTCCTGCTACTTCTTGTAAGTATTCTGCTGTGTGTGCATTTCCTGATGTATCAATTGTTTCTGTAAGGAAGACATTCCCTTCTTCTGTTGTCACACAAGCACATACAACAGGATCATTGTGGACATTGCTCCACCCATCAAGACTCAGGTTAACAATTTCACCCCCTAAACATTTCGCACACTGCTCAATTTCTCTTTCGTGCACTTTATCCAGCAATTTGCCTGCGACATCTGCTCTGTTGGGTGGACTGTATCCTGGTCTTAATGACTGGACCATATTAATGAAGTGTGGGTTCTCAATCAAACAGAAAGTAGAGTTTGTTGCAAAAACAAACCGGGCAATTTTTTCATCAATTACCCCATTTTGTAATCTGCTAGTTCTTATCACAAACTTATCTATGGTTGTTTCTGGATGATGAAGATTTTTTTTTCTTTTTGCTACAGGTGATATACTGTGGCTATGTGACATACATGATGTGACTGACACTATCACTGGCAGATAACTCTGAAACTATAGAAAATGATGGTGATCTTGAAGGTGGATAGTCTTCAGAATTCTGTATGCTGAGGGTGGATTCTCCTAAACAAAGTAAGTCAATGCAGGTATTTAATTAGTATTACTATACTGCTCATTTAGTATTACTCATTGCATTCACTGACACTCAGTACTACTTTAAAGCTGAAATTGTAAAAGGAAGATCTGAATATTTCAGCTATTTTTTTTTTTTTTTTTTTAGTAATTTAGTAATTTATTGTAGAATAACTATATTTTTTGCTCAAACATGAGAATTCCAGACTCGTCCAGAACGAAGACAGGCAGTCCTTAAGAAAAAGTATGAAATAAAGTTTACCAACCTGAAGATCCTGCATGTTCAGACATGTTCCTTTCATCATCTTCAACACAGCTTCCTCCTGAGAAGGAACACTTCTCATGATGTTGTTTCATTCGGGAAACCAGACCTTGCATTTCTTTGTTGCACTGTTTACATTTTGCACGTGTGCCTGTCTTACCCACAGGTAGAGGAACTTCATTAAAATATTCCCAAACTGGGTCTCTTTTACAGCCTGCTGCCATTATAGGTTTTCCCTTCTACCGAGAGAATGGTATGGTAGATCTCAAATCAATGAAGGCTACACTCAGGAAGACCTCAAGACTTCTGGAATATGCTGCTCAAACAGTTTCACTTTTGTTTCTACTGCCTGTCCCTCCCTTCTCACATTTATCTCCAGACTTCTTCTCCTTGTCCAGATCTATTCCGCCCTCAACAATCTTCTATTCATTGAACTTTCTGAAACTTTGCACTTTTAGAGAGAGGTAAGGGATTGACTCTGTGTACACAAATTTGCAGAGGGACAATAGGGTTGAGGTCTGTTATTTCTCACCTCTATATATTATTTATTTAAAAATATTTTTGCTGTTAACATGCACATTATCTCTGGAGACACAAATCCAGTTTGAGAACTGCAAAACTAGGCATCTCTGATGGTATCTTCTAGACTGAGCCTCATTGGGTAGATAGAAAGATTAACCTAAATAATCTGTACAGAAGCCCTTGGAGCCCCATAAGATTGGGTCTCTAATCCATGACCTATTGGAACTTGCAAACTTTTTCTTAAACATTACATGAATATATTGTTTCATACTATAGAATTAGAATTTATAATCCCTATTCCATAATGAGATATCTTTGAGCTATAATGTATCTTAATTAAAGCTATCTTTAGGTAGGTTTTCCTCAACAAGCATTTTATCAAAAAAATCCGATTTAAATAAAAAACCAGATTTATTTATTTATTTATTTTTTAAATCGCTGATTTTTATCCACCCTGTCATTAACACAAATTGTACCCGGAAGGAATGGATTCATTAGGCCTATAACCACACAACTATACAAATCTAAAAGGAGGCATAATTTTGTGCCTATATGCTAGTTTTTAGCAAATTGTTTCCACAGAAACGACTGTGGAAACACCTAAAATAAAAGGGATGAGTTTACCTCTCTCATCTACTTTTATCCTATTTATGTTTTCTTTTTCTACCTTCTCATTCTTTCCTTTCTCACCACTAAACTTATTAGTATTGAACTTTAGTGTTTGAACAAAAGAAAATGTATTTCTATATTCTATTAGTTTTATTCACAAAGTTTAGTAACATTTTACAGCTATAAAAAATTGCACTTGAAAATTAGAATATATGAGGAAGCACAAACATTACGTTCTCCCTCCAAGAGCCACCATTGGGTGAGCAAGAAGACACATAGCTCATTAGTTGAAGTTTTCAAATAGTATCAGGTGTCATCTCATGTACAGTGCATCACAGGAATCTAATCAAGTGACAAAACATGGACAACTGTGGTCAAGTCCATATCAAAAAGCAAAAGTAAGTTCTTCTGGACAAGTTCCGGTGAAAAAGCCACAGTTACTCCCTGATCATATAATAGCAGCCTATGAACTAATGAAATGTCTAAATCACACACATCTTGATAAAGGACAAAATTGCATCCATCTCTGTTACCCCAGCCAACCAGCATCAACCATCTTGCACATACTGAGTCTTAGACCTCATTTAGCTCCTCTATCGCAACTACACACTGGGGAAGATGAGACTGCACAATACTGGTCCAATGAAAGTAGTACAAACCCACCCGGAAATCCTGGGTGTGTATGTGGGCAGCTAACCCAAACCACCCCTCATGCTACCCCTGATTACACTGCTACTTTTTGCCCACTAGCTCGAGCAGAGCTACCATGTGTCTGTCTACTCATGCTGAGAAGGAAACATTACTTGCCCTGTACAGTTACTGTAGTTCTTCGAGACGTGTATGCCTATAGGTGCTCCCCCTCAGGTGGGCATGTGCCTCTCGAGCCCTTGATCAGAGATTTCCAGCTAGCAGTGTCTGCTCAGCCTGCACATGTGCCCTATACCTCCTTGTGGCAGACACCGAGGTGATATAGGGTCATGCAGGGGAAAATCGCCCTTAGTTCCTTCTCTATTCAATCATCTCCAGGGCAATAACCAAAGCAGAGGGGAAGGAGAGTAGATGTGGAGCATCAGATCTGACAGCATGGAGCAGTGAGTAATGCTTTGAAAACGTATGGACTGAAGTCTAAGTAGCAGCTCTACATATCTCAGATACTGGAACACTCTTCAAAAATGCTGCAGATGTTGCCTGCAATCTGTCTGAATGTGCGCTCACCCAGGAGGTGGAGGAGGACCAAGCACCTGCAAACTCATAACAGGTAAAGATACAACCCGATACCTATTTTGAAAGTCTCTGAGAAGAAACAGGAGCACCCTCAGATCTATCTGAAAAGGACAGGAAGAGTCCAGGCGATTCTGAAATGGAATCCTATCCAGGTAGAAGGATAAGGCCCTTCTATAGAAAGAGGATTCCTACTGCGAACCGTGAGCTTTCGGAAAAAATACTGGTAGGCTGCTAAGATTGGTTAAGATGAAAACACAATGTAACCTTTGGTGTGGACATAAACAGACCTTATTATTAAAAAACATGGCACAGGGGAGATCTACCATCAAGGCTCCAATCTCTCCAACTCTCCAGGCAACATGATGGAAAGCCTTTGGTTCAAATAGAGGTTTCATGTGGTGGCTGAGAACCAGGGTGAGGTGCCTAATGCGGGGGAAGAGATTACTCAAATCCTTAATAAATCTAGACTATACAGGGTGAGCAAAAATGGAGGATTCCTTGACAGGGGATGAAAGACTGATATGGCAGTAAGGCATACCTTGACCAAAATGATAAATAATCTGGATGTCTTCAGATCCAGCAGGTAATCTTGGATAAGGGAAAGAGGAATGAATTCAGACCAGAGGTAGCGACGATGGACAAATCTCTTCCATTTCCTCAGCTAAGTAGTGCAGGTTTATGTTTTTCTACTGTTTAATAACACCTGGTGCTCCTCTATAGATCAGGAAACCTCCGTCCCCAAGAACCATCCAGGAGCCACATCCTGAGGCGCAGAACCACCATGTTGGGGTAATGCGAGCAACCCACTTTCTAGAAGATATGAGGAATGGTCAGGAGCTTGATCAGCAGTCGGACACAGCTGAAGCAGGTAAGAGTACCAAGTTTGCCTCAGCCAGGTAGGTATTATGAGAATAACTGGCCTTGTTCTGCCTGATCTTGTTCAGCACCCTTAGAATTAGGAGTGTTGAAGGAAAGGCATAGAACAGACTCTTCTGCCATGGTAGAAGGAAGGCATCCCCAAGGGAATGGTGATCCGTGCCCCCCTGAACAGAAGACAGGTGGCTTCCTGTTCACAGAGGTGACAAAAAGATCAATTTCTGGCATCTCTAGAATATGCTGTGAAGAACCTGAGTGTCCAGCTGACATTCATAGTCCTGGGAGAAGTGTCTGCCAAGGGCATTCTGGACGCTTAGGAAGTAGACTGCTGAAATCTGGATATGGTAGGGTATACACCATTCCAGAGCTTTATAGCTTTGATGCACAAAGAGGCAGATCTTACTCCTCCCTACATGTTGATGTAAAACATTCAGGACATGTTTTCCATCTTGACCCTGATTGCTTTGCCCCAGATGTGGGACAGGAAATAGAGGCAAGAGTTCCTGACTAACCTGGTTGATCTCCAACAGGTTGTTGTAGAGACTGGTTTTGTAAATTGTCCATCTGCTCTAAACTACCAGGTTGTTGAGGTGGGCTCCCCATCCAACAGGGATGTGTGGGTTGTTAGAGTCACTGACGGGGTTGGGCAACACAAAGGGACATCCACACGGACATTAAGTTGCTCCTTCCACTTGTTTAGGGAGTTCTTTAGGTGCAAGGGGACCATCATCCACCTGTACAAGGTGCCCCTGTTCAAAGAATAGGCAGTTCTGAGCCAATCATGGAAGCAGTGGAGGAGTATCCTTGTGTGATTGGTCACAAAGGTGAAAGATTTTCAGCCAGACATCCAGCCACTTTTGGTTCTTGTGGTGGGGGTAGATCTCCAGCCTATACTGTTGATTCACTGCATTCACCACTAGGGAGTTAGGTGGGGGATGGGAAAATAAAGAGTTGGAATTCTTAAGGGGCACGTGGTACTTCTTATCTGCCTGCCGCACGTTGGTGGAATAGGCAGGCATTTGCCACATCGTCTTAGCCAGTTCCAGGAGAGCCTCAATAATAGGTATCACCACTCTGGAGAGCGTTGCCAACTACAAAAATATCTGAAGACACTTGGTACCCAACAACAACAGGGACTCTGGTTCATCCGACACCAAGATGTCCCTCAAGTATCGGAACTCCTGTGGTTCTGGTAAGGACATTACCGTAACTGGGGCCAATGGCACCTACAATAATGGGTATACTACAGGGATTTTGGATCTCAGGTGCCAATACTTGCAGTGGTACCCCCGAATGAGCTGCTTGCATCCAGTACCAAGATGGCTGGTTAAAGCGCATGATGGCATCAATGCAGTGGTATCCTTCGGTGACAGTGGCAGGGCTGAACTCGATGGTACCCTGTGCTCACCCTCCTTACTGGTGGAGGGTATAGATGCCCTTTCGGAGCCATGCTTCCTGTCCTTGGAACTCCAGGGCTTTGTGGGCCTACCCATACCCAAGGAAGCGTCCTATGCCTTAGCAGTACCCTCCGAGACAAATCTTGACAGGGTCATGGTCTTTTTTGGAGCTGGCTCCTTATAGAGTTTATGCTCCTCTTTCTGAGAGTCTTCGCAGCAGGCGCCAAAGACTTCTCTTTCTTAGGGGACACATGTCCTGAGGTTGACAGGGCACTCGATCTGTCCAGGGACAGACATACAAGGGTATCTCCCGACCTTGCTCAGAGGGTGAGCTTTATTTCCGTTCTTCATAGCCCTGGACTTAAGGGCCAAACAGAAGGAACGCTTCTAGGAGACCTGAGACTCCCCCAAGCAATGGACACACAGAGTGCCAGTCGCTGACGAGTACAGACTCTAGGTAAAAGGCAACATTTGAAGCCTGGCAAACCAGGCATACTCCACCAGGAGAAGACAAATCTCCTGGAGGGTAAAAGAAAGGGGGGACAAAAAATAACCCTCTCGCCTAAAACTAACTATACCAAAACACTAAAATACAACAATAAACTAACTTTGGGAAAAAGAAAGAGAAGGCCAAGTACACTCTATTCGGACACGCTAGGGCTCCATCTCAGGCTGAGGTGGTAGAGAAGGAACTGATGGCAGGTCGCCCAGGCAGCCATGGTATCTGCCACAAGGAGGCATAGGGCACATGCAGTGACAGAATGGACACTGCTAGCTAGAAATCTTCAATCAAGGGCTTGAGAAATGCATGCATACCTAACGTAAAGCACAAACAGAGACACTACTCGACGCAGTAGTAAGCTCCCAGCTGCAGTGTATACATACCCTCTGTAGTAAATCGTTGGGGTATTTGTTAAAATCCAATACCATTTCTTCTTAAAACAAATAAAAAGGGGAAACAAAAAGAAAAAAATTCTGTCTGATACTTGCAATTCAGTTGTTGGAAAATCACTGGCAAAGTACACATTACATTACCTTATTATAGGGCTGTCGATTAATCGCAGTTAACTCATGCGATTAACTCAAAAATTTAATCGGGATTAAAAAAATTAATCATGATTAATCGCAATCTTAAGCACACTTTTAAATAATAGAATACCAATTGAAATTTATTAAATATTTTTGGATATTTTTCTACATTTTCAAATATATTGATTTTAATTACAACACAGAATACAAAGTATACAGTGCTCACTTTGTATTAGTTTTATTACAAATATTTGCACTGTAAAAATGAACAAAAGAAATAGTATTTTTCAGTTCACCTCATACAAGTACCGTAATGCGATCACTTTATCGTGAAAGTGCAATTTACAAATGTAGATTTTATTTGTGTTACATCACTGCACTCAAAAACAAAATAAATTAAAACTTTAGAGCCTACAAGTCCACTCAGTCCTACTTCTTGTTCAGCCAGTCGCTAAGGCATCAAGTTTGTTTACATTTAAGGGAGATAATGCTGCCGGCTTCTTATTTACAATGTCACCTGAAAGTGAGAGCAGGCGTTTGCATGGCACTTTGTAGCTGGCACTGCAAGGTATTTATGTGCCAGATATGCTAAACGTTCGTATGCCCCTTCATGCTTCGACCACCATTCCAGAGGACATGCTTCCATGCTGATGACGCTTGTTAAAAAAATAATGCATTAACTACATTTTGACTGAACTCCTTGGGGGAGAATAGTACATCTCCTGCTCTGTTTTACCCGCGTTCTGCCATATATTTCCTGTTACAGCTGTCTCGGATGATGACCCAGCACGTTGTTCATTTTAAGAACACTTTCACTGCAGATTTGACAAAACGCAAAGAAGGTACCAATGTGAAATTTCTAGAGCTACAGCACTCAACCCTAAATTTAAGAATCTGAAGTGCTTTCCAAAATCTGAGAGGGATGAGGTGTGGAGCATGCTTTCAGAAGTCTTAGAGCAACACTCGGATGTGGAAACTACAGAACCCAAACCACCAAAAAAGAAAATCAACCTTCAAGCTGATGGCATCTGACTCAGATGATGAAAGTGAACATGCGTCGGTCTGCACTGCTTTGGACTGTTATTGAGCAGAACCCCACATCAGCATAGACGTGTGTCCTCTGGAATGGTGGCTGAAGCATGAAGGGACATATGACTCTTTTGTGCATCTTGCAACACGGCTATAACCATGCCATGCAACCACCTGTTCTCACTTCCAGGTGACATTGTAAACAAGAAGCGGGCAGCAATATGTCCTACAAATGTAAACAAACTTGTTTGTCTGAGTGAATGGCTGAAGAAGTAGGACTGAATGGACTTGTAGGCTCTGAAGTTTTACACTGTTTTATTTTTGAATGCAGATTTTTCTGTACATAATTCTACATTTGTAAATTCGACTTTCATGATAAATTGCACTACAATGCTTGTATGAGGAACCAAAAAATGTTATTTCTTTTGTTCTTTACAGCACAAATATTTATAATCAAATATAAATATAAAGTGAGCAGTGTACACTGTTATGCGTTGTAACTGAAATCAATGTATTTGAAAATATAGAAAACATCCAAAAATATTGAAATAAATGGTATTCTATTTTTGTAATCTTGTGATTAATTTTTGTAATCGATTGACAGTCCTACCTTATTACCCACCCAAGGACTTGGGAAACTTAACTAGAGCTGGGCTAAAGCATTGTTTAGCTTGCCTCTTTGGTCATAGGAAAGTGTTGCAAGGTTCACTCTGTCCTCACTAGACAAGCTGACTCTTATTAGATGGAAGAAAAGATGAGAAAAGAAGGTAGGAGGAATAAGATAGGGGAAGAAATTGACACTACAGAGGATGGAGTATCATTTGGTTTGATTCCTCAACACATCTTGTCAGAGCATGTTTCAGAATCAGGAAAAAAAAGACAATGGTATGACAGTATAGCTCTGGGTTTCACCTATTGGTGATGATGCTGGCCATGATACTGATGCCATGCATAAGCAAATTACCAATTGCTCCCCAGAAAAGCAACAGATAGCAACCTTCTCCCATGAAAGCTGTAAGTAATAATAAAGGTCCATACATGCACATGTCCTCTGATTTTAAACATTTTGGTCTGTTGGTATTAACAATTCTGACCTAAACACTGTTGACTAGAGGTTTGTCAAAGCTCTTAGTCAGGTAAAGGCAGCTTACATTGTTCCTTGATTTAAATCACTCCACCCTGATGTTATAAGAGGTTGCCAGTGCCAAACACTTCCCATTGTAAACTCATGTTTTAATTTGCTTATAACTTTACAAGCTGTAATTGTTTGGGCTGAAACTTTCCCTGCGGGGTGACTGCCCGGGGCTGAACTGTTTTGAAAAGTTGCAATTAAAAAACAGTTCAGCTGTTTCTCAGACTGAAGTTAGGGGGAAACTATATTGTTTTGCACATGTTAAAATGTTCTTACAATTAAGTTCTAGTGCCTCCAAAATTTGGTGTGTGGACTTTAAATGCAGTAGGGATAGAGAGGGTGATGACTGCCCTTGTGTCAGGGATGTGCCTTTTGCTATCCTTGTGAAAATCCACTGTGATCTGGCTGAGTTATAAAACCTCTGAAAGTCAGTTTGTGCCAAGGAGAGGCTTCAAAGTTTTCATGTGTATTGTGCATGCTCCATCCCCACACAGCTTTTATGAGCCCAGATTGTACGTGCACTACCCCAACGAAGGGAATGAGCATCTTCCACTGTAGGACTACAAGGGCTGAGCTACAATTTTCCACTGTAGTGCCAAGCACCAGAACTGGGAGCAGGAAGACTCTCTCTTTTGTGCTGTCGATCCCCGCCCTTGCCCCCCCACCCCCGGGCAAAATCATGAGCCTTTCAGCACTTCTCCACATCTGGCCCCAGATAACCAACCAGAATATAAGACAGGCCACCTGCCTTAACTAGACCACCATCCAGTCTCTTCCCGCAGTCTCCTGCCTCTTCACAATAAACAACAAAGCAGGCGTCCTACAGACCACAGCCTCATTCACAATATCACTCAGATTCACACCCTAAGCCATCCTATGAGCTGAGTAAGTTAGGGATCCTGTGGAAAAAAATATGTAACGCAGTCATTAAAGACTATCAATGTATACACACAGGGGAACCAAATTAAGGATGTATGGGCAAGGATGGTATGTGAAGAGTAACTCTCAGAATTATTCAGGCACACTCAACACCTGTACATAACAATAGCACCTGTGCCACACTTTTATAAAAAAAATAATTAAAAATTCTCTATCTTCTATATGAACAAATTAATTCTACAAATCAATCTAAGTCTTGGTGGAACGGAGGGAGAGGAGGGGCCACTAAATCATTCTGTCACTGTTTTTCTGGAAGTTGCAGCAGGCCAGTCAGCTGATAGACCCAGAGGTGCAACTGCTTCTTGTTGTTTTGGCATTGCTGTGTCTGACAAATCATTATCAAGCAAGTCTACTGACTCTCCATTGGGGGGGGGGGGAGAGAAAGAGTTTTTACTCAAACTATAATATAACCAAGCTCTACTATTTCTCTGAAAGCCAGTGTGGGTTTCTTTAGTTGAGCCACCTCTGGATAGTTTGAATATGCATCAATAACGGCACAATAATTTCTGGCCTCTAGAGCAAAAATGTCCACCTCATCTGTATCCCAGACTCTAACTGATGTGTCTGTAACTTGAATATGGTTACCTACCTACTGGTTTTCTATACATTTGGCATGTGGTAGAAACATTTACCTTAACAGTGATATCTTTGTTCGTACCTGCTGAATATATTACTGCTAGTCCTCTTTTTTCCCTAGTTTAACTGGATCACAAAATGCCTACATAGATTCAGAGTCCAAGACCAGAAGGGACCATTTTGATCATCTCGGCTAACCTCTGTTTAACACAGGCCATAGAACTTCTCCAAAATAATTCCCACAGCATATCTTTTAGAAAAATATCCAATCTTGATTTCAAAATGGTCAGCGATGGTCAATCCACCACAAACCTTGGTATGTTGTTCCACTGGTTAAATAAGATCACTGTAATAAAATGATAGCTTATTTGCCGTCTGAATTTGTCTAGCTTCAACTTCCAATCATTGGTTCATGTTATACCTTTCTCTGCTAGACTGAAGAGCCCATTACTCAATATTTGTTCCCCAGGTAAATACTTACAGACTATAATCAAGTCACTTTTTAGACTTCTCTTTGTTCACCTAAAATAGACTCAAAGAGCTCAGTCTATCACTAGAAGGAATGTTTCCTATAGCTTTAATCATTCTTGTGGCTCTTCTATGAACCCTCTCCAATATATCAACATCCTTCTTGAATAGAGGGCACCAGAACTGGACATAGTGCTCAGCATTTGTCACTAGTGACAAATAAAGTAACCTCTATTCCTCCTCTAGATTTCCCTGTTTATGCATCCTAGTATCGCCTTAACTCTTTTTGGCTATAGTGTCACAACAGGAGTACATGATCAGCTGATTATTCACCATAGCTCCCTAAATCTTTCAGAGTCACTGCTTCCCAGGATAGAGTCCTCTATTCTGTAAATATGGCCTACATTCTTCGTTCCTAGATGTATACATTTACTTTTAGCCATACTAAAATGAACGTTATTTGCATGCACCCAATTTATCCAGTGATCCAGATCGTTCTGGATCAGTGGCCTTTCCTTTTCATTATTTTCCACACCCGCAAATTTGGGTCAGCTGCAAATTTTATCAGTGATGATTTTATGTTTCTTCCAGGTCACTGATAAAAATCTTAAATAGCATAAGGACAAGAACTGATCACGGTGGGACTCCACTGGAAATGCACCTACTCCATGACAACTCCCCGTTTACAATTACGTTTGAGACCTATCTGTTAACCAGTTTATAGTCCAGTTAACGTGCATTTTAATTTTATACGGTTCTAGATTTTAATCAAAATATCATGCTTCACCAAGTCAAACACCTTAGAGAAGTCTAAATATATTATGTCAACATTATTACCCTTATCAACCAAATTTGTAATCTCATTAAAAAGGGTATTAAGGTAGTCTGACAGATTCTATTTTCCATAAACTTATGCTGAATAGCATTCTCCTTTAATTATTTATTAAAGGAATCCCGGATCAACCACTCCATTATCTTGGCCAGGATCTATATCTATATTGATGTGCCTATAATTATCGTGGTCATCCCATTTACCCTTTTTAAAAACTGACCCAACATTAGCTTTCTTTCACTCTTCTGGAACTTCCTCACTGCTCCAAGACTTACTGAAAATTGGAATTAATTGTTCAGCCAGCTCTTTTAAAACTCTTGGTGCAAGTCATCTGGACCTGCTGAACTAAAAATGTCTATCTTTAATAGAAGCTGTTTAACATCCTCCTGAGATACTAGTGGAATGGAAAGATTCAGTTATCTATAAAGTTATCATCATATGATGAGACTACATAATCTGTTTTCCCCCCAGCACGGAACAGAAATATTTGCTGAATATTTCTGCCTTTTCTGCATTATTATTGACAATTCTACCATTTCCATCTAGCAGAAGGACCAACACCACTGTCAGGATTCTTTTTGTTCTTAATATATTTTGAAAACTCCTCTTTATTGTTCTGAACTCTGCTGGCCACAGATTTTTCTTGGTGTCTTTTTGCTTCCCTTATGAATTTTCTACGATTCCTAGCTTCTGATTTATATTCATTAATAATAATTTCCCCTTTCTCCCCCCCCCCTTTTTTTTTTTTTTTTTTACAATAGCTGCTTTCACTTCCCCTGTAAACCAAGTCAGTTTTTAACTAGTACAGCCTTCTTCCTTGATTGTGGGATTCTAGCTTCTTGAGCATCTTAGTAAGATTTTCTTAAATGATTCTCAATTATCATTCATTTTTCTAATTAAATTCTTCCTCCTGACTGATTTAGCTCATAATTGTTTCAGTTTTGTGAAACTGGACCTATTAAAGCATCAAGAATATATAAAGACTGGTCTGGATTTATTCTTCATATTATACATCTGATCAATTCATGATCAGTTGCACCTAAGCTACCATTAATTTTTAGTTTTGTTATCAATTCCTCTTTATCTGTTAGGACAAGGCATAGCTAATAAAGAATTCCCTGGTGTTGACTGCAACTCTTTTTGAATTAGGAAATTGTCATCTATAATTATTAGAAATTCCAAGGATGCTTTAATACTGTCCACATGAGATCTCAGGCATATGTCATTCAAATTGAAATTCCCCAATGACGTGCAGGGCTTTTTCCCCCGATACATTAGAAAGAGGTGCCTAAGGAGACGTCATCCTGGTTCTGAGTGTGATTTGATGGTCTGTAGCAGACACCAGCTAGTATCCCATCTAGTGCTGTACCTGTTAGGAAACTGATCCATAACTATTCAAAGGTTATTTTCTTCCAAGTTATCAGTTACTCAGAAACAGGTAATGCCATTTTTGACAGAGTGCCACTCCATCTCCCTTTTTGCCTACTCGATCTTCCAAAATAGGTTAGAAACATTGATTTTAACATTCCAATTGTGTGGATCATCCCATCAGGTTTCAGTAATACCAACTAGATCAAATGTATGCTGATAAATGAGCAATACTAATTTCTCTGGTCCGTTACTCAAGCTTCTGCCATTGGTGTAAGGCAATTCAAGAATTTCTTCTCTTCATGTGTTTTGACTAATTTTGGTATCATCTCAAGTGCTCATATCATCCCTCTTTTTATCCTCTCCTTTTGCTACTAGTTTAATCCCCTCCTGACTACTCTAGCCAGCCTGTCCCAATGGAGATTGGTACCCCTTCTAAGGAGGTGGAAGCCATCCAAACTATACAGTCCCTCTCCCCAAAGAAGATGGACCAACATTCCACAAAACCACACCACCTCTACTTTACACCACTTACCTTCCTTTAAGGAGAACACCATCTACCACAGAGAAATTATGCCTGTGAGGTACATAGTAGTTAAACGCTTTTTTCCATCTGAGAAGTACAGCATATATCACGGACTGCAGTGTCTCATCCTGTGCTCTATCACCTTGTTACTTTTCCCAGGTGAGGTTAGACAGCACCTGAGTACTCTACCCAGTTGACGTGGACGACATCAGATTCAGTTTCTGGCTCTTGATCTTGATGGAATTATTCCTCCCAAATATTGGACAATTAAATAGATTTCCTTGATTGAAATCAATCATGTTTTTGAAGTTCAGTAAGACGCTTTGAAACTTATGTGATGCTTGCAACAGATTCTTTGAAAGAAACAAGTAGCAACAGCTTGCAATCAGTTTCAGTCACAATCAACAGACATAGCTGTGGAAAGCTTTGCAACCGAAGGAGACTAGAGTATCCTTTCCGAATTGCATGTATCTGCGTTCTGTGTTTGTGAAGGTTCTGAATGCCTATACTACAGGTCCCGAGTCAATCTTTCCTTTGTAGCAATACTACACCTAGTCCATTTTTAGAGGCATGCAAAGAACTTTTTATATGTCAAAAAACATTAAAATATTGCCTTGCAAATTCAGAGATGAGTACTGTAATATTTTTTTCATTTTCACTGTTTCAGGTGCCTCAGCAATCTTCTTATATGCACAGTTTCATCAATTAGATTATCTATGAACTTTCCCAACAAAGTTAACACGCTCATGATCACTTGTAAAGTCTCTTTTTGTTTTGCCCTGACCATTCACAGGCTAGCTTGTATTTTCACAAGACCCAATTGCTGGCCTGATTCCAGATGTAAAATAGGTGTTCTGTCCCCACTGTGACAGTGACACAGGTGTGCCTAACTTCTCTGTTTTTGGCATACTGGAGTGAAGCAGCAGCTTCCCGTCACAGAAATAAGGAATCCATCGCTTGCTGCATCAGTGGATGTCTGTTTTTCAAGCTGCACAATGATCATGGTAATACATGATTTCAGCATCTGTATCCAACTTGTACACAATGTACCACTGGTGTTCAATGTAATAGTTTAGCATGTCTACCGTGACTACTATTGTATGGAATCAGTGCACAATGGTTTATCACTGGAACAGAGTTCCTTCACTGAATTTACAGTTTTCTTTTGTCTGTATTGTCAAAGTGATTACACTTACAAACTCTGTACTTTTTCCAAATGCTAAACAGAATCTATATGCACATTCACATCCACACTTCCCATGCAGCAGTCTATTGCAGGGTTTTGGCACCTCCCCTTGCACTGTTTTCCCCATGTGTTTTCCTCTTGTGTCTCTCCTGTCTTACTGAGTGATAACCTCATGCACAAAGAGTCACAAAGCATTAAAGTTAGTGCACACAATGTCTATATATAAAAAAACAGTAAGGCATGCATCTACCTATGCCAACAGTCCTAAACCACTGTAATATCAAATATAACACTCACTACCTTTAAGCTACAGCTAATTTACATGCAACAATTATAATGGAGGTAATGAGTCAGTAATATGAGAGATTGCACAGATGGTGGATTATTTGGCCCAACTGCCACAGTTCTTCAAAGAGTGTACTGAGTTATGCGGTTGGTGAATCAAACTCCCCACAACCCAAAATTGCCCAGCATAATCCTCCCCCAACACAAATCAACAGAACCACCTACACGACACTATAACCAGCACACAAAAAAACCCCTGCAGTGCACACACCTCTCATTTTCCACCTGCACAAATCAATATGTCTCAGAACAACACACTCACCATCCACCCTCACTCATACTTACAATAAAACCATAAACTTGAGCAGCAAAGCCACTGGTCACCACTAGTTCTCATGAAATTTTAGCTACTTATGCACAAAATCTACTCATCTCATCTACTTGAGGTAATGGATAAAAATTAATGTTAGTTTACTCTCCTGGCAAAACACAATATATATATAAGAGTAACAGAATGTAGCAAGATATGACACTTTCAAGATTAAATCTCAGTGACACTATGAACTCTGAATATCAAGTAAGCCATCCTGTAGTTTACAAGTATATAAAAGCAAACATACTTTAGAGGTAACATTCAAAGAACATACACTTAAACTGGTTAAAAAGAAGTGCAGATAGTAGGAAAGGAATTAAATATTGGGCCTTCGGAATCCTGTGGCAAAAAGGACTCTTGTAATTAAAATGTATAATGCATACACAGAAGAAGTGATTTAAAATTTCACAAGATATTCAGATGTCCATTTTTTAACCCTTCATTTTAATATCTTTTTTGGTTCTTTTTGTTTTACCATCTCAGCCCCTTTACCTTAATTTCCTGTTAGAAGGGAGGGGCTGCTGCATTCTGCTGATAAAGTTAGACACAAAGACCTGTTAGGAAAACAGTGGTATTCTAGCTAAATTAAGTTGGGACAGTGGTGTCACCCTCCTTCTGCATCCTTTGTTAAAGGTTTGACTTAATGGGGAGCCCACAGTATTTCTGCTGATTTGGAGAAAGGATGGGGGTATGCACCACAAGCAAGCTGTTGAAAGATACAGTTGAAAGGAGTGGGAAGATTGAGTTTTGGATTGACACAGCTACCCCATTGCATAGAGCTTGCAGCATGACATGGGAAAAGGATCTCGCAACCTTCAGGTTCATTTTCCTTTGACACCTGGGCCTCATCTAGTCTAGGATTTATGGTTGTTATAGCTCAGTGATTCCCTCAACTATAATTCACCCTCTGTCCATATTCCCAAATCTCTAAATTGTGATCTTGATAAATTACAAATTGTGTCAGCTAATCCAGGTCAAGGCCTAGGCTTTAGCCCTGTTTTAGGCTCAGTGTGTCAGTGTACCTCCAGGTCAGTGCAGGATTAAAACAGATCTAAATCAGTCCCTCAAAATGACCAGTGAGGATGCCTGACCATCTGCTCCCCTCCCAGTTCTCCTTGGTCAAGAGGTCACAGGGTCTAGAACAGGAGTGGGCAAACTAGGAGTCCCCAGTACCATCCCACAGAGCCCCCACACACACACACCCCATGAGTCCCCACTCCCCCCCCCCTTGGTAACATCCATTATATATCCTCCCCATGCTACACCCCATAGAGTCTTCCTCCCCCACTGGGCATTCATGGCCTGCCATACAATTTCCATACTCAGATTTGCCCACCCCTGGTTTAGAAGATACAAATCAGTACATATTGTCCAGCACATTGTTATGGCCTTTCCTTGTGAGCTGTTTACATCAGTCAACTTTTCTTTCCACAAGGTCCTGGATTCAAATACATGGCTAGCAAAAGGCATTACAAGTTGCCTTCTGGCCAGAGGCACTCATAAAAAGTGCCAGTAAACTTTTGGAGTGAGGTGCCATCAGTGCATGACTTTGGTTCCAGTAATAGGAATAAAAGCCTATTACAATGGCATTGCAAAGAAGCTCATCCAAATGGAGATACACTAGACGGGAAACCAATTCAGGGAGGGGATAATGTGCCTGAAAGATATCTGCCAAAAAGCTAAGGATAATGCCAAATATGGAAGGGGCCTTACTCACTTTCAATCTTACGATGAAAGGGACCTTATAATTAGCATATGCCCTAACACAATCCCAGAATATACTATGGACAGTAAGGCCTGTCATTCCACTAAAATGGGACAATAATGACCCCAAGCTTCAAGTCACAGAACACTGTGGCTGATACCAGTGAAATAGGGCCCACCACAGCTGAAACTTCATGGCCTGGGAAAACGCTGCCAGAATCCTAGAACTTCTAGTAACTTTCAAACACACACATCACTGGAGGTAGATCCAGACTTCAACAATGATGAGAACACATCTTCTCAGCCTTGTAAATAACATTTATAATTTTATATTTGTAAAGATGTGGTCTGGGAGTAATGGTGACCACTGTTAAAAGCTTTACTACTGCAGATGTTACATTTTACAGCAAAAATGTTACGTGTCCCTTCACCCTCATCCCTCCCTGCTTTCCCCACCCCCAATCCTTGCACATAGACATATTCCTGATAAATGACAAGGAAGTGGGGGGGAACAGAAAAGTGCACACACAAAAGGTCTGATGCTTAACCAAGTGTATTTTTATTGTTACAACAGTAATGGGCAGATTTCAACTGACATACATGCAAACAGCAAGTCATAATTCATTAGCCATATAAGGAAATGCTAATCCATATACAGCTCACATGTGCCACTGTGCCAGTAAATGGTACTTACGGCATATGCTGGAAAAAAGCAATACAGGGAAACAGTTTTCCTCCATAAAGCAAAGCATAAGCCACACACCTAAAAAACCAAAAACACAACACAAAGGTGTCGAACACACACCTGCAGTTACTTGGGGAAGAGGAGGTATTGCATTCTGCAAGTACCAGTAACAGACTTTACCTTAAAAGCTTGTTAATTTTAGATCTTCTCTTTGCCCATGCCTGTGAAAAAATGTGAGAAAACTTTTCACTAAGCAAATTCTCCAAGGGATCAAGTAAATTGTGTGGAAAGCTAAGCCAGCCTCTGCCGCCTCCTCCCCCCACATCTCATCTCAAACAGAACTCTTGCCTATACCTTTCCTCCAGTAGTCTGGTGTTATCTAAGAGATGAAAAATTCAACTGCAAATGTTGCTGAATTTTGTCCAACTCCCTGCAACATTTGTTCCCTTTTCCACTTTGGCAACTCCAGAATACTGCTATAGTTCACAGTAGCCACTACCTAAAATAATATGGAATATTTACTGCCACTGTTCCCCTTGGCTTTTGAGCTTCTACCTTGACCCCACCACCTGATCATTAGTATTAAATTTTTAAAAAATTACTTCATCTAAATTTTGAAAAGTAAACTAGTGACAAAAGGGTGTCTACCACCCTAACACTGGAGAAGGTGAGAAAGATGCCTCAAGTTAAGTTTGGCATGTGAAACCATAGATAAAAGCATCCATGTTGCTGGAAAGTAAGAAAAATGTGATAAACTATAGAAATTATGCTTATATACTCCTTTCCCCAATCCACCCTTTTTAAAAAAAAAAAAAGTTCCCTCTACTTCCTCCCAGGACATCTCCAGGGTTACACTTTAAAAAAAAAAAAAAAGAGAGAGAGAGAGAGACACACCCATGAATGCCTCAGAAACATTGAGCGACCACCTCATCAAGCAATGAAGAATCAAGGCAGACGTGCTACAAGAGTTCCAAAGGGAAACTGCTGGTCAATATGACCAGTGTTATCAGCTGGAGCTAAAAAAGACAAAGATGCTCGAAGAGTTGATGGAAGAGACCAAAGCCAGGACTGAGGACAACAAATGCAGAATACATACATGATCAGGAAATGGAAGTGCAGGACAGGCAGATCTTTCCAGTTCTAATGATACAAAAGAGTAGACAACTAGCCTGACCACTTTGGTTCTATGCCTGCACTCACATCCTCATCCCCACAGTATACACCACAGCCACTTTACAAGTGCTCTTTGCACACTACACTGGTCTCTGGGAAGAGTTTGTAAGTAGTAATACATGGAGCACATCACAGGACACTGACAGTACCAGGTCGAGTAATCAAGAACACCACTCAGGGAAACAACCCACTTCCTTCCTTCCCTGACAAACCAAGGGATGCACCCCACCCATGTACTTATTCACTACGCCAATACAGACCTGGACTCTAAATACAATCTATGGGTGGCATACCCAAGATCACTTATCTACTGACATTTTAAAAACTCCCGTTTCCCAATCTGGGTCTATGCTGGTTATGTACTATGTATATATCTTATGAACCTTGTAACCGACACTTATAATCCCTCATAACCCAAGCCTGACCCCAGATGTACAGTACCTTGCTTCTTAATTTGTGTAAATTTGATTTTAAAAATTAACTTTAACAACATTTTTACTTCTGTCAAAGTCCAATGGTCCATGCTGTCAAGTGGAGAGACTCTGTGTACTGATAGCAAATTTGAACTCTGTTGAGTCAATAGGTCGGAAATTGCTGCAGACACAGATAAACCCTTTGTGATAGTCACAGTAGATCTGAGAATCACTGTTGTCTTGCCCAACCTGGGACAATAACACCAGCCCTGGTTTTGTGATATTTGATTTTCCTGAGAACTCTCTGAATTAAAGGAATTGGAAGAATGCATAGAGGAGATCTACCCAAAAAGTCTAGAAAGTATGGATCCAAGATGAACTGATTGTCTGCTCGTACTGTGAAGCAAAACCTCTGGCATCTGGAAATACATCTTGCCAAACATTCCCAGAGAGGGAAATATTGTTCACTACCAATTCTTGAATGATCACTCATGCTGACTGTGTAAATGTCTGCCCCGCTGGTCTGCCAATATATTGTCCATGCCTGCAAGGTGTAGAGCTATAAGATTAGTTTGGTAGACTATGCACAACTCCCACAGGGCTATACAACTCTGCACAGGTGACAGGAATGTGCTCCACCTGTCTGTTGACATAAAACATTATAGTCAATACCTAAACCACTCCACTCTGCAGCTGAGGTAGAAAGGGCTCAAGAGCCCAACATATGAAGGATGCATCTCTCAATAATGCAATATCAATTTCATAAACATGCCATCTGTACGTGATATACAGTGTCTTGCTAGCCAATGAAGAGAGCTCATCTTTAGATACGCACAGAGTTACGTACATCACAGACACCATAAGGCAAATTGTGTAAGGAAGAACATCAATCACCATATAACGTGAGTTCTCCTGTTCCACTTCTAAGTACCTTTCTTCCAGAAGGAAAGCACTGCCTTTTTGAGAGCTCCAACCGAGATCATGACTTTTATTGGCAATTCTGAATGGTGTGATTTTGTCCAATTTATTTTGAATGACGTATGTATTTATAATGTAGCTTTTGCTCCAGATCCTTCTATTAGAATACCATGAGGTGCCAAACATTCAAGTCAGGATATGGGTATCCTGACGTCTCAATTGTGCCTGTACTGCTGAAAAAGGTTTTATCAACACTTGAGGTGCCATAAACATACCAAATGATAGGACCTTGTGTTGATCATCTCCCCCACAACAAGCTTCAAGTATTTTCAATGCAAATATCTGACTGAGATGTGTAAATAAGCATCTTGCAAATCGAGAACCCAAACCCAATCTTGGGTGGATAAGGATGTGAAGCTATAGTAAGCATGAGAAATCTGAATCTTCTTATGACAGAACTGAGCTTCCAAAGGTCTACAATGAGTTGGAGCCTCCTTGGGGATCAAAAAGTACCTGCAATAAAATTCCTTCCCCAAAACTCTTCAGGAACTAACTCTAGTAGTGAACCAACTTCTGATCTTAGCAAGTTCTCATGAGAAGGATCCCTGAAGAGGTATGAGGAAGCAGGAGTTGGGCAGAATGCTAGTGTCAAACTGAATGGAATAATCCTGTTAATCTCCAAGATTCATGATCTGTGGTGACAGTACGCCAAGGCTCTAATAAATGGGAGACGGTTTCCAAATGAAAAAGAGGCTGTTTGCAGGTTTAAATCCCGTTTGTTTTCATGAATCCTGTCAAACCAAGAGGCCGGTGCAGAGGTAGATGAGGCAGCAGTTCTACCTTTTAACTTAAAAGTTTGTAGGATCTGTGTGTCTATTGAAGTTGAGCTGGTATTTCCCTGAAAGGAACAGAAAGCAGAGACTGTCCCTAGTAACAAAACACTAGTACCCCTAGACTTTGTTGTAGACTTGTATCTTTTAATTTCTCTAGGAGTTTCTCTTTTACAGTTAAGCAGCCCTTCACCATCAAATAGTAAGTCTCTATCCAGGCTCTACCTTCCAGAAGTAGTCCAGATGAGCATAGCCACAAGTAGCACATCAAAGTAACCGAGGGTGCTACAGCTTTAGATGCTAGATCAGAAGTACTGAAGGAATATCTCAGGGTGTGGTTAGCGACCAAACAACCTTCAGTAATCAATGCTTTGACCAGTTTGCTCTTGTCTTCTGGCAGCAACTGGGGAAACAGTGCTATTTTCCTCCTATAAATGATATTAGTAATAGGACATCACAGCCTGATAACTAGCTATTTTAATGTCCAGAGCATCTAGCTTCTTACTTTCTCTGTCAGAGATTGCAGAGTGGACTTGAGTCCCATTACCTCTTTGAGCTGCAGATCCACCACTAACGAATTTTGAGAAGGATGGGTGTGGAAAGCCCTTAGGAGAGAGTTGGTACAACCTGTCTCCTTTTTTAGAAGTTGCCAAGATGCAGGGTTTAAGTGAGTATTTTTCACTGGCTGTAATAAACTGTCTAAGAGGACAGACTCCTAGAGGATGAAACCAAAACATCAAAAACTGGATGTATAGTTTTCTTTGATGCTACTGAAGGGATTTTTAAGGTAGTTATCCTTCCTATGAACTCATGAAATTGGAGCATATCTTTGGAAGGAGAGGAAGATGATGTTGCACCCCAACAGTGAAGTTTAAACATCAGTAGCTGTATCTGCATTCAGACAGTCAATAAGATGTTCTACTTCCTCTTCAGACGGTATGTGTAGGACTAGTAAAAGGAGATGGTTCCCTAAATATCAATGACCGCGATAGATCTGGGAAGAACAGATCTGGTGCAGGACATTTGTACTAAACCCTGGCAGAAGGCTTTGCAGCTACTTTTCTTCAGACCTCTTAAAATTAGGATAATACCTAGGGAAGAACCATATGACCACATTGCCCATGTGGTATCTCCCAGTCCTGCCAGTACCCAATAGGTAACTCCCCAGCATAATCCCTGGGAGAGAGATGATGATCTTGCAGTCTGAAGAGATGGAAACAAGAGCTTTGATAATGCGTTGTAGGTTCCCTAATCTATTTTCTGAGAAGAAAGCAAGGAAAGGTATGAGACCAGTTATGGTCTGATTTGGGCTTTGGATTCACATTCAGATCCGCATTCAAAGAAGTCTCTAAAGGTAAGAACAGCAGCTTGAGTAATTACAAAGTTGAGAAGCTCAGACATATTTCCCTGGAGAACCAGTTGAGGTCTTAGGGGGAGGTTTGCATAGTTAAGGAAACAGGTTTAATCTTGCAAGATTTTTTCCTTCCTGGAGAAAGAGAAGGAAGAACTGGCTCCAATGCCTTACACTTCTTTCCTCTACCTTTGGACACTGATAGAAACTTATCCAGCGCTGTAATGGGGGACCCCAATCCAAAGGCATATCTGAACAAAGGAGTTCAAGGAACTCTATGTGATGAATTTGAGCCATCATAGTAACCAAGGAATTAGTAAAATCTGATATCTCCAAGGAAGCATTAGGTGAATTACAGGTTTATAAAGAGGTTTCAAAGGTCTTTAGAGGTCAGAGCCTTATGAGAATGCTTTTGAACTGCAGTGAGCAGAAATGGGAAAGCAGATTCTTTGAGATATGCTCTTGTGGACTGTTTTTTTTCAGCAGAGACCAAGCATTTGTGTTCAGTCAAAGCTGATCTTTGTGGATTCATAGTGACTGGAACGGTTGGTGTAGCTACAGTCAAGGAAGCAGATATCTGCAGCAAGACACTGTCAGACTTCTTAGCTCCTTCAATGGTCAGAACCAAGACTGGTCTCCCAGCACTTATGGATTCCTGCATACCAGAGCCAGAAGGTTTAGCTACTAATGCTTCCTGCAATGGCACAGCCTGGAGGCGATTCTGATGTTCTTTTCTGGTCCTCGGGTGAAGGCACTGCACACAGAGCAACAAGAAGGCGAATGACCTTCCGTAAGTAGGCCAAACCATGCACCTGTGGATATGAATCAAGAAAAGTGGCAGGGCAAGAAGAACACCTTGAACTCTTGTTCCTTAGTTTTCAATTATAGCATGTGTGATTTCAGAGCCTAAATCTCTTTTTCCAAAGTGATTTTAGGCACTTTGGATTTAGGCTCCTAAGTGCCTAAATCTCTTTTGAAAATGAGATTTAGGCTCCTAAAAAACAGTTAGGCATTGCAACCAAAATCTACCAAAAATCCTTGGTAAAAAACAACAAACAAATAAAATTTAAAAATTGAGTATACTAGAAACATGACAGCAGGCCTGCGAACAATCCATTCTGAAGGACATGATGAGGTTTCTAGTCTATCTACCACCACAGTTGGAAGGAACAGAGGCACTCAGTTCCAAATGTTCAGAACTGTAAGGGAAAGGAAAAACAAGAATGCTCCAACCGTCATTGCTACTAAAAGATTCCACCACTGCAAGATGCACAGTTGGTGCATCCCCAGATTATTCTTTGAGGGGCCTCTGCACAAATACATTTATTGACAATACACAGGTAATATCACACAGAATGAATCGCCATTACTGCTAGAAACATGAGACAGACACAGCTCCCAACAAAATCCATGGTAATTGCAAATGCATTCCCAATCACAAAGTGCATTGATAGTCTCCATACGAATTTCCACAGCTCACCTGGTGCTAAACCCATGAGCCAGTCGTCTGCTTTCCGGCTGGCTGAAAGCTGCTTGCAAGGCATTTGTGTTTCCCAACTACTCTGATGGAAAAATCAAATATGCAGAAAGAAACACATTCCTGTCACCGCAAGAACATTTTGTAGTGACCAGTCATTATGATTAAGTAAGCTTCTCCATCATGTTTTGAGCCGTCCAGAAGCACTTTCAATCCATCTGCCAAGGTTGTAGTTACAACGTCTTCTATCTGAGTACCTTGAGTCAGGGTAAGTCTCGTGATGACCCAGGGAAACCGTGGGTAGCGAAGTCCCCAAGAATAGTAGTGGGAACATTGACATATATGTTGTTCTACAGAAAAGCGCTCCTGCCTGCTCACAAACAAATACTGCAGAGTTCCTAAACATCCTGGTGTCCTATACTTTGCTAGTACTTGCAGTATTTATACCCATAAATCACTCCCAATGGTCTAAAACACCTGAATCACAATTGAGTAACAGCCCTTTTTATTAATGTACTCATTTGCACTCTGTGGAGAGCAGATTCTACAGTTTGGAATCCCAGCTGCAAGAACACCTCAATGATTTCAGGGACAGTAGCCGCCTTCACAACATGTCTACAGCCCAGCACTTTTATAGCCAAACAAAGCACCACAGACTAGGGCACTCACAATGAACCTACCAACCCTAAACTTATTCCCAACAGACAGGAAACTGGCAACATCTGACACTTACTAGAGAGTAACATACACCCATCTGACCTGATATTGAGGCCTTGTCATCTGAGCCTGATGAATCCTCAGACAACTTCAAAAACGCACCCTTGTTCATCTGAAAGTCTGCACTCACTACTGGTCGTCCAAGGTCGCCAGAACCAATAGTCCCAACACTATGTTTGAGGGCTAGGCCCAGACCACCACTCAATCTACTGCATTTCATTAACCAATAAAGAAATCAAAATAACTGATAAGTATCTCCTGCAGCTTGTTCACCCATAATTCACATTTGTTTGGACTGCCATTCCTGGATCAGCAATCCACCCAGGACACCCTCACTGGGAACTCTCATTGGCTGGAGAAAAAATAAGATTGCAGTGAAGTGCAGCAAGAGGCACTCAAGTGAGGAATCCAGGCTCTCAGGCAAGGAAAGGTGCTCACAACCAGGTAGCAGATAAGGGTACAGCCTTCCAGCCCCGGGGAATTCCTGAGATCATTTAAAGTCATCTAGTTATCTACAATCCACAAATGAACAAATGAGACCTCTCAAAAGACCACACAAAATCAGCTTGGCCCAGGAACCCTGGAATGCATAAATCATTGACCCTAACATGAATGAATGATGCAACGATGTACATAGAAGGAGACTAAAATTTTAGACACATGACTACTGTGTGTAGATGTGATCCATTATGTTATTGTAACTGAGATACCCAACTCAAATTAAGAACAACCCAGGTAACTCTATTCTAGACAAGGCTTTACCTCCAACAGCTACCTTATGGCAGTCTTGGAAAGTAGAAATAGCAAGACCTATTACCAATGTACTCAGGCCTTCACCTATCCCTGCCTCTCCTAATGTCAGAGACCGAACCTACCTGAAAAACCAAATTCAAACCATAAATATGTATATTTCAAGTATAATGCAAACTACTTTACATTCCCCTTGTGAGAAGCCAAAGGTCTCCCATCCACTAAAACAAGCAGGGGTGGGGAGGGGGAATCCCTGCAGATTACCAGGGAATGAGGGGCATTCGAGTGGTGCAAGGCCATCAAAGAGAAATAAAAACAATTCTTGGAAACACAGCGAGTTACCCTGTCTCAGCAGCCCCTATCTTCTCATCCACAGGTCAATACACTGCTGCTGCTCCTCCCCTCCCTCATGCTGCTTTTACCCTTTCTGCCAGATCACAGCATCACCTCTTCCCCCTGCTAACACCATGTCACCTTGCTCCTGCCCCTTCCTCACCTTCAGATCTCAGTGCTCCCAGTCCCAATGTTTTCTTTTGTTCCCAGGACATAAAGCTGCTGATGCTGCCTCTACCCCACCTCACTAGGTACTGTGCTAGTAATGCTGATGATGGCACCCTGCTTCCCAAGTCACAAAGCCACAATAAACCATAACCCAATCCCAGTCACAGCACCACTGCTCACCCCGCCACCATGATCACCATACCACTGCTGCTGCCAATATCCCTCCTACCACTATGGGTCACAGTACCACCAGTGCGCTTCTGCCCACCACCCCATAAGGCTACAGCATCAGTGCCATTCCCGTCCACTTCACCCCCAGGTCACAGGTCATGCCCTGTTGTCCACCTCCCCTTTCCCTGCCCAGCTCACAGTATTGCCACCACCACCACTGCCAATCAATTCTTCACACAGGTCACAGTGCCACCAAGTTACAGTGCCATTGCTGCCACTTCCCAGACATACAAATCACTACACCTCCACCCAATCCACAAAGGTCAAAGCTCTGATGACACTCCTACCCACTATGTCCCTCCCAAGTGACAACTCTGCCAGAAATATCCCCCCACTTGCCCCCTCCAAGTCACAGTGAGGCTGCCAATGATCCTTAACCCCAACAACTCCAGATTATTGCTTCCTATGTCCTCCTCCAGCCACTGCTGCTGCTGTCCACCTCCCAAATATCACACCACCATTGCTACTGTGGCCCACATCCCTGCCCAGGTTTGCTGCCAATCTTGCTTCTATTGCACACCTCCCACTCCTACTATACACTTGCCCCTTCATCCCCTGGTCACAGCACTGCCGAACACCCTGCTCCTGCTACCCACCCACATCACCCTTCCAGTCACAGAACCACCAACCCACTACTGCTACCCATCCTCCAATCCATGTCATAGCACCTTCAATCCCATCCCTGCTGCCCACACTGCTTCACAGGTCACAGCACTGCCCAACCCCACTCACATTTCCCAGCTCCCTCTGCAACGCACAGTGCAGCCAATTATCCTACTGCCCACCTCTCACCCACATCCCAGCACTACCACCAACCCCACTCCCATCACAGATAACAGGGCTACTGCCTGTGCTCCCACTGCCCGCAGCCTGCCCCATCTGAAAGCATTACAGCCCCCACCACCCGCCCCAGCCAAGTGACAGCGCTGCACCCCCTGCTCCACACAGCCCAGCCTAGGTCACAGCGCTGTTGACCCCACAGCCTGCCCCAAGGCACAGCACCGCCAAACACCCCCCTCGCACTCTTCAGCCTTACCCCAGGTCAGAGCCCAACCAACCCCACTCGTGCTCCCACCGCCCACCCCAGGTCACAGGACCGTCGTCGCCCGCTGCCCCCTCCCTCAGTCCACAACGCCGTGCCCCCCCCCCAATAACAGAAGCCGCCGACCCCGCGGCCGCCCCCTCTACGATGACAGAGCAGCCAACCCCGCTCGCGCTCCCACCACCCGCAGCGGGTCGCAGCTCCAGGGGTTGCTGAGGAAACAGTGGGCCTGGCCCAACACAAGGCAGGGGGACCTTAGCCCCGCGCCGCCGCTAAGGCCCAGGCCCAGCGGCAGGAGAGGCCGCTCTGCCCGCCCGACGCCCCCGGCAGCCCCGCCGGAGACAATGAGATGGCGGCGATCGCCCCGCCCGGGGGACCCGCTGCTCCGGCAGGAGCCGCGCCGCCCCGCCTCCTCTGCTCTCTCCTCCCCTCCCGCACGGGCAGCGCCAGCTCCCGGCCCAGCAGCCGCGGAGACCGAGCGAGCGGCCCCAACCCGCTGCCCCCGCCCCCCGCGCCTCCATCTTGGATCGGCGCCTTAGAGTCGTGTCCCCCCCCCGCGCGCCCCGCTCACCTCGGGCCGGGCAGCGCCCCTGGAGCCTGCACTACGGCTGGCGCGTGGGGTCTAGGTGGGTGCGGGCCGGAGCCAGGCCGGGGCCGGGGCGGTGGCGTTCGCGGGGGCCGCGCTCAGCGGAGCTGCAATCCTAAACCGCCATCTGGCGGCATTTCCGACCCGCCAATGGCGCAGCCGCCGCCGCGCGCCGGAGCCCGGGCGCCCCCTGGCGGCCGCACGTCGCCACTACCCGCTCCCGAACTAGCCGTTCGGCCCCGCCTCCGTCTGAGCGCGGCACTCGGGGGCGGGGCGCCGCAAACCACTTTCGCGCGAAAACCGTGGACATGCGCAGAGCGGTCTGTGCCGGTTCGCCCCCATGGACATGAGCCGTGTGCGCGCACGCTATCCTGACGAGCGTAAAGCGTCACGGTTTGCTGGTGTTTGTCTCGGCTTAGCGGTGGGCGGGGCCTGCCCTTCGGGCTGGGAGACAGGAAAGAACCTGGGGGCCCTTCAGCTCGCTCTTCCCATGCCCCTCTACCTGAACTCCTCTTCCAGGGCGCCAGCTGGTGGGCGGAGCGTGTGTGAGGGGCCATGGTGGAGCCTGCCGGGCCGCGTGCGTGGGGCTGGGGCGTAGGGCTCGCGCCTTCCTTCCGCGCGCCCCGCTTCCTCCGAGCCGCGCACTCACCTGAGGCCCGTAGTGCCCGCAGCAAGCCGCGTCCCGGGGAGCTGGGTTGTCTCCCGCTGGACCTTGCTGTGTGAAGGAGGGAATAGCCCCTGGGGGTGGAAGCGAGTTTGGAGCTCATGGTCCCTAGTGTGCCGCCTCGTCCCCTGCTCCTCTTGGTGCCTGTTCTGCCTAGGGACGGTACTTGGGCTGTCGGGATGCTCCAAGCTGCCTTCTAAGGCAGGCCTGGCAGGGTTTCGTTTGCATCTGACCCCAGGCCTACTTTCAGGTTGTTGTACAGCATAGCACTGGTATCCTGGCGTGAACTGATTCTGGTATGCCATTCTGTGCTGCCTCTGACCCAACCAGCCAGAACCGTGGCTTGAATTAGGAGGGGGGAAAGTGGTGTTTTTCTTCTCTGGTCCTCCCACAAGCCACTGGAGACCTGAGAATGAAATAGTTGTCACCACAGGTTGTGTAGATCTTCAAAATAAGATCCTACCGACCTTGTTGGTCTCTTTCAGTGGTGTTGAGGTATGCCCTTCAGCAGAATTGAGGCCCCATAGACATGTACCTTGGGCTTTGCCTCCCAGTCTTGTGATGAGTCAGAATCTTAGCTTTCATGAAGAAAAGCTGTGTTTCTAGCCTTTATGGTTGTTGGCTGATGGGGGAAGCTTTTAGATATGAACCAAATGTAATTAACGTGGGGACATCTATCTAAGTGCAGACTCCAGCAGAGGAAGAAGATTTCCCCCCACACCAAAGCAACTCTGACTTCTTTCACTCAAGGGATGTGTGGTCAAGCTAGTAACAATGCCAAAACTTCACCTATCCTTAATAAAAAAATCTATGTGCATGTTGTGTTCAACACAGTTTTATTCTATCATTCATTTTCATACACTCTCACTATGTTAGATGTAGCTGAATTGATCTAGGGATGAGTTGCAGAAAATTGGTAGAGCTTGCCCTGCCATTTGCGAAGAGATGTAGCTGCAGCTCCTATTTTCTGCCTGTGGATCTCCTACATAACAAATAGAAGTTCACAATGACCCCCTTGCTCTAAAATCTAAGGGCTAGGAAGTATGACAAGAAGAAACAAACAATACGTGTTTTAATACAGCCATGTGTATATATGTGGGAACAAAGATTATAGGCTATACTTACAGTGATGGGGAACTCTATCATGGGAAGCAGTGACTGGAAAAAATAAGGGAGTCATGATGGATGATCACCTGAACATGAGCTTCCACTGCGACGCTTTGGCCCAAGGTATTAATGTGATCCTTGGATGCATAAATGACAGTGTTGAGTAGGAGTGGGGAGGTGATTTTACCTCTGTATTTGGTACTTGAGTGAATTCTGAGAAGAGCCACAAGAATGATTAAAGGATTAGAAAATATGTGTTATAGTGATAGATAGGAGCACAAATCTGTTTAGCTTAACAAAGAGAAGGTTAAGGTATGACTTGATAATGGGCTCTTCAGTCTAACAGACAAAGGTATAGCAAGATCCAGTGCCTGGAAGTTGAAACAAGACAAATTCAGGCTCAAAATAAGGAATAAATTTTTTAACAGTGAGGGTGATTAACCATTGAAACAGGTTACCAAGGATCATGGTAGATTCTCCTTCAATGGCAATTTTAAAAATCAAGACTGAATTTTATTTTTTAGATATGCTCTGGTTCAAAAGAAATTATTTTGGGGAAGATCTTTGGCCTATGTTATACAGGAGGTTATACTGGGTGATCGTAATGTTTCTTTCTGGCCTTGGAATCCATGAAGATAAGAGAATGAGTGTTTCCCCCTATTTTAAGACTTAAATATTTTCAGTACCCACCAGAACGCCATGTCTGCACCTCTCTGCTCTCCATGCTATTGCTCCTGGGGCTTCTATGAGAGTGATGTTTCAGCAGGAATCCTTAGGACAAGGATGTATAGCTGCTAACATCTGGCAACTTTTTGGTGGTTTGCCAGGCCATTTGGCATTTGGCAGTAGGCCATTTGTTGAGTGTAGATTGGTTTTAGCTAGCTCATGTTTGCTAAGCCTGTCCTAAAATTGACTTTTATCTTAGTCAAGACAAGGTCTACTCTTGTCCACTTTCTCCACATGCTCCAGAAGGATACAGGCCTATGATTGCTGAGGTATTGGTTGGGGTATCGCTCAAAAGGAGCAAAGTTAAGATTGTATGGGGGGGGGGCATGTTTTTGCAGCAAATTCCCTTCATTTTTGGAGGAAGGTACAGTTTAAGGGCACAAGGGGGCTTCCTGGGTATCCCTTGCTGCCAGTCAGTTACCAGCTCTGCCTTCCTCATGGCCCCTCCATGTCTCCCTGGTAGGGCTGGAGAGAAGGTGGTAGCCAATGGGCTGTGAGGAGTGCATCTACCAACTGGAGGCAGGAAGTGGCCCAAATGTTCCTACTCTGAAGCTAGTGTAGGGAGCAGTGAATGGACTTGGCACGCCAATCTGCAACATAGGAATGAATAACTCTTTAGCTATATTTAAAAAGGGAGCAAATGCGGGAGAAGTGATCCAGGCAACTACAGGTCCATTAGTTTGACTTCAGTAGTATGCAAGGCTTACAAAAAATTTTGAGGGAAAGAATAAGTAAATTCATTAGGAAAAGGGAATGTAATGTAACGAATGTTTACCAAAGGTAGGTTGTGCCAGACTAAACTGATATCTTTCTTTGAGAAGAAAATTTCTTTTTTTAGGTAAGAGAAATGCAGTGGATCTAATGTATTTGGACTTTAGTACATCATTTGTTACGAAATCACATGGGAAATTGTTAGTTAAGATGGAGAATATGGGGATTAGTTCAAGAATTGTAGGGTGGGTAAGGAACTGGCTAAAGGGAAGATGATAGGTTGTGTTGAAAGGAGAACTGTCAAGCTGGAAGGAGATTACTAGTGCAGTGCCTCAAGGGTCGGTCTTGGGACTGAACTTCATTAATACTTTTATCAATTATCTAGGAACAAAAGGTAGGAGTGTGCTAATGAAATATTCTGATGACACCAAATGGGGAGGCATTGTCAATACAGAGAAAGATTGCATTATACAAGAACTGGATGACCTTAAGGTGGGGAAATGGAAATCATAGAAATGGATGGGATTTAATAGTACTAAGTACAAAGTCATGCACTTAGGGACTAATAAGAATTTCTGATATAAGCCAGGAGCTAAACTGTTGAAAGTGACAAAGGAAGAGACAGACCTAGGCATGTTGGTCAATCACAGGATATCTATGAGCCATAAATGTGATGCAGCTGTAAAAAAAGGCAAATGGAATCCTAGGATATATCAGTCAAGGTATTTCTAGTAGAAATAGGGAAATAGTCATTCCACCATAGAAGGCACTGGTAAGACCTCATACAGACTACTCTGCACAATTCTGGTCACCTATGCTCAAGAAAGAGGAAGTGGAAGAGATGCAGAGAAGAGCTACTCGGATGTTCAGAGGAGTGGAGAGCCTATTTTACAAGAGGAGACTAAAAGGGTTTGGCTTGTTTAGTCTAGCAAAATGAAGGTTGAAAGGGATAGGATTGTTCTCTATAAATACGTCGGTGCGGGGAGGAGGTAAACACCAGAGAGGGAGAAGAGCTATTTAAGTTAAAGGACAATATTGGCTCAAGAACAAATGGGTATAAATTAGCCATGAATAAACTCAGACTGGAAATTAGAAGGTTTCTTGCCTTCAGAGGTTTGAGGTTCAGGAACAGCTTTCCAATAGGAGTTGTAGGTGCAGGCAGCCTACATTAGCTTTAAGACAGAGCTTGGTACATTTCAGTAAAGTGTATGATGTGGTTGCCTGCAGTGGTAGGAGGCTTGGCAGTCTTGGCGGTCCCCTCTGGTTTACATCTTACAGGTCTAAAATGTTATGCTTCAAGGCTTCAGTTGGTCATCTGAAGGGATCAGAAAGGTAGATGTGTATATATATATTCTGGAGGTTTGGGGGGGTTTTCCCCTCCTTCCTTTGAAGCATCAGAAATGGCCACAGCTGGAGATGGGACACTGGATGGGGTGGGTCAGTGCTCTGAGGCGATACTGAAAATTATCTTTCTTAGATGCTTGGCTGGTGAGTGTTGTTCACATGCTCAGGCTCTAACTGATGTGCATGTGCAGCATTGGGAAGGAATTTTATCTCAGGTCAGAGTGGCAAGGATCTCGGGAGGGAGGGGGAGAGAAAGAGCAGGTCACCTTCCTATGCAGCATGGGGTGTGGGTCACTTGCTAGGATCTTCTGGGTATATCTGACTGAATCAGTTGCCTGCCATTGCAGGGACCTCAGGCATTGGTACCCCTCAGTCGCTCCTGTTCTCTGCCTGTGGCACAGAATAATTTAGTCTCCTGAGAGCTGTAATACTTTGGTCTAGTTCTGGTTGTTGGATTTGGTGTGGCAGTGGCGGGGTGCTGTTAAGTGGCCTATGGTGTACAGGAGGTTGGACTAAATGATCTGGTAATCCCTTCTGGCCCTATACTCTATGACTATGACCTGACACCTAGATAACTTTAAAAGAAAAGAAGGCAGTTTTCCCTGACCACAATTGTCAATTGGTCTAGACTGAGCCTCCAGGTAGCCTATGGGAACATCTACACTGCAAAGAAAAACCTACTGCTGGCTTATGCCAGCCAACTCAGGCTTGTGGGATTCGGGCTGCTGAGTCCTGGAGCCTGGGCTCCAGACTGAGCTCAGAAATCTACACAGCAACGAAACAGCCCGACAACCTGAGCCCTGCAAGCTTGAGTCAGCTGGCATGGGCCAGCCACAGGTTTTTATTTGCTGCGCAAACATACCCTACGTGTGGCCTGTTTAGATTGGGACTCCTAGCATGCAGTTGCCTTAATACCTTCTCAAGAGAGGAGCTTCAATACTGTGACTGTAAAGGCTCCACAGAACAGAAGATCTGTTCTTACAGTAATCCTAAGTAAAGAAAAAAAATGGAGGGAAAGTTATAATTACAATAATACACTTTCTACATTTTTGTCATGGGGTCCTATGAAATAAATAGTATGTGATCATATAGTTAAAGACTGTCAAAAGCATATGCAGAAGGAAACTGAATTAATGTTGTGCAGGCAACCTTAATTCTGTTGTCTTCTAACTTTAGAATACTATTTTTGCATCCTTAACATTCTTCCCAGGTAGGTTTCTTTAAATGCAACTTCTGATTTATTTTTTAAAAATGTAGGAAATGCTCTCATGTGAAATCATATTGACCACTATATGATATTAGGACCTTCAGATCCGCAGTGCTGTCCCTTACCTCTTGAGCTATTGAAACAATTATAGCAGTAGCATGTTTTTGATCTTCACTTGTCAGGAATGAGAGACATTTTGCTAATGTATTTCACCACTATTTACTAGAGCACAAAGGAATCTTGAGTTCAATTCCTGGTTCTGGATGAGAGTGATGGCATAGTGGTGCCAATGTATAACAGAAAAGGTGACACTGGCACCTCTATAAATTATAGAGGTAAAGAGTTGATGAGTCGTAAAATAAAATTGTGGGCAAGAATCAGTGATAGGAGACTAAGAAGTGGAGTAGGTATTACTGCAAGTCACTATGGCTTTATTCTAGGAAAAAATCAACAAAAGCTGGGGGGTTTCCACTGAGGCAGCAAATGGAAAAATTTAGAGAAAAAAAAGATATTCACATGATGTTTATTGATTCGGAAAAGACCTTTGATCAAGTTAGAAGGGAAGTAACCTGATGGTGTTTGAGGGAAAAATATTATGTGAAGCTTGTCCAAGCCATGAATGTAGGTGCAATGTCAATAGTTGGAACTTCTAGTGGTTTAACATACAAACTGTTGGTAAAGGCTGGGAGTGCATCAGGGATCAGCATTGAGTCCTTTCTTATTTAGGATCATCTTGGATACTCTCAGAAGGAACATACAGAATGAGGCATGTTTGCAGATGTTCTTCTTTGAAATTTCTCACATGTCCATTCCATTTGAGGTGTTTGCATGCCCAGTGCATGAGCACCACAGATATTTTGCTTAGCGGTACCAAGCAGGGTGGCACATGTGCCCTCTGCCACCTCATGCTGCTGTGCAATGTTATGAAGAGCGGAGCTGCCCCTGACGCCCCTCAATTCCATTTTATGGCCCGTGATCTGTAGTCCGAGTGTAGTGGCTTGCTTTGCAACTGTTCTCCCTTTCAGGAATTTTGTTTTCTCCTGTATATAGTTAGTAGTTTAGTATAAGTTTAATTCATTATTTTATTTATTTGTATTTAGACAGTTGTTTTCTGTGTTGTCTGGGTACTGACTCTCAGTAGAGAGGAATGCCTTGGGCGCCAGGCGTCAAGTATTGTACTGGCTGTAAGAAGTCGATGCCAGTGAGTGACCATCATTCAAGGTGTCTGAAATGCCTCAGTGAGAGTCACATCCAGAACAGGTGTCAAATTTGTAGAGACTTCAAACCTCAGACTAAGAATGATAGAGAGATGAGATTGCACCATCTCCTCATGGAGGCAGCCTTGTGTCCACCCTCACAGCCTTCCCATTTGGAGAGGCACCAAGCACTTCTGCCTCAGAAGTGTCCCTCCAGACATTGTTGGAGACTCTGCACAGCTCCCCTTCCCCAGTACCAAAGAAGAAATACACAGTATGCTTCCAAGAAGCCAGCCTCTACCAAGAGATCAAGGTCTCCTATACCAGCTACTATTAAAAAAGCTGGAAGGCTAGGTAGAGTGTCTGCAGAGGAGAAACACTCCCTCATATGAGATGAAGTTGGTACCAGGTCGCCAACACTGGCATCTGTGCTTGTGCCATTGAGGCCAACCCATTCTGTGGTACAGACCTCTTTGATGCAACAGCAGCAGCATCTCAGTACTGACAACACCAGAGGCATCTGCTGCAGCATGGTATCTACTATGCCTCTCAGTACTGGATTCTCCAGTGGTACAAGAGTCAAGTCATCCAGTACTGATTGATCCTCAAACCTCGTTCGGCTTACCTGTGAGTAGCATCCAACTCTCAGTACTGTGGCCAGCTTTGGACCATCCAATGCCTTCTCACTTGGCGCTGTCAAGAGGCAAGTCCAGCATGCTGCTTTTGGTACTGGTGTCTCCGGGCATGCATCACTGGTCCCTTTCAATGCAGCATACCATGCCTTCATGGTTGGGCAATTTGGGCTCTTCCTCGGAGTTGGAAATATGTTCCTATACCCTTATTCCCAGGATAGAAGGGGAATTCCACTCTTGGTACCCAGCAGAGGTCTCATGATGATCAAGGGTCCTGGATACTTCAATGTGTAGGGGTGGGGGCCTTGTGTCCTATCAATAACCATACTGGAACACATAGGAGTTTCCTCTCACCACAAAGTCCTTCTTACTTCCTCCAGATCCCACACATGTTGGTGTACTTTTTGGGAAAAGGCTCAGGACATTTCCCCCAGTATCAGGGTTGGTACTGAGCATAGGCAAACTTGCCCACCAGAACCTCCCTTGGTGGTGCGAAAATACAGAAGACTCCATCTCAGCCTCCTTTATGCTGCTCTTCCTCTTACCACAGACACCACTGCCTCATTGGATGGCCTTCCCCTCTTCAGGATGACCACAGGGTTTACCAGGATTTAGCAGGGTTTTTTCCTTTTTGGCTATCCAGATTAAGGTAGTATAAAAAAACTCCCATAGACTGATTGGATTTCCTGGGTAAGGATACACCTGTCAGCCTGAGATCAATTCTCCAGGCAAGATAATGGAGGGGCAGATATGTGGTTTAATTAATAAAGAATTAAAGGAGGATAATCTAATTAATGTTAAAAAGATGGGTTTATGGAAGATAGATGCTGTCAAACTAACTCTTTTTGGAGAGGTTACAAGTTTGATAAATGTAATAGTGCTGAGGTAAGATATTTGACCTGGTACCACATGACATTTTGATTAAAATAGAATGATTAAATTAACATGGCATACATTAAATGGATTAAAAACTGGTTAACTGATAGGCCTCAAACTGTAATTGTAAATGGGGAATGGTCATTGAGCTAGAGTGTTTCCAGTGGAGTCCTGCAGGAATTGGTTCTTGGCCCTATGCTATGACCTGGAAGAAAACATAAAATAATTACTGATAAAGATTGCAGATCACACACACACACACACTCTCTCTCTCTCGAGAAGTGGTAAATCATGAAGAGGACAGATCAATGCTCCAGAATGATCTGGATCACTTGGTAAACTAGGAATAAGCAAACAATATGCATTTTAATATGTCTAAATGTATGTCTAGGAAAATGTATATGTCTAGGAACAAAGACCAGACCATACTTACAGGCTGGAGGACTCTATCCAGGGAAGCAGTGACTGAAGAGATTTGTGGGTCATGGTGGATAATCAGCTGAACATAAGTTCTCACTGTGATGCTGTGGCCAAAAGAGCTAATGCAGTCTTGGGGTGCATAAATGGAAATATCAAGTAGGAGTTAGCATGTATTTTACCTCTGTATTTGGCACTGGTGCTACTGTTGCTGGAATACTGTATCCAGTTCTGGTGCCCTCAATTCAAGAAGGATGTTACTAAATTGGAGATTATTCAGAGAAGAGCCACAGGAATGAGTAAAGGATTAGAAAAAATGCCTTGTAGAGATAGATTGAGCACCTTCAGTGCATTTAGTATAACAAAGAGAAGGTTAAGTGATTTGCAGTCAGTAAGTGGGGAACATATGGGGAACAAATGTTTTATAATGGGCTCTTCAATCTAATAGAAAGGGATAACACAATCCAATGCCTGGAAGTTGAAGTTAGACAATTTCAGAGTGGAAGTAAGGCATACATTTTAAACAGAGTCATTAACCATTGGAACAATTTACCAAGCACGGTGGTGGATTCTCCATAATTGACAATCAAGATTGGATGTTTTTCTAAAAGATATGCTGTGGGAATTATTTTGGGGAAGTTCTATGGCTTGTGTTATACAGGAGGTCAGATTAGATTATCTCAATGGTCCCTTCTGGCCTTGGAATCTATATACTGGGGTTAGCTGAATCTTCCTGTGTGGGTCTGCCTATAAACAAAGCACTACTGTAACCCACAAAAATATTGTGGCAAATGCCATAATTTCTGCTGCCATCAGCCAAGAGGATGGAGTGGAGATACCATATTCCTCCTTGCAGGATATGAACATTTCTGCATCCTTTCCACCCTCAGGATCCGTGGCTGCATTGGCAGCAAACAAAAGGGAGCATGAAGGACGCACCCTTCTTCTACTCCAAAGGCAAAAGAGGCAAAGAGATGCAGCCTTTTCAGTAGAAAGATCTATTCTACTTCTGTCTTAGTTTCTTATCTCAAATCAGCAAGGCTTGCTGGCCAGATATTACTTCTCCGTCTAGGATAATGTTCTTGTATTCATAGACAAGTTACCGAAGAATGCCAGGCAGGAGCTTCAGGCCATATTGGAGGAAGGCAAACTCATGGCTAGTACCTCTCTCCAAGCTGTGTTGAATGGGGCATATCCAGCAGCCAGAGCCATGGCATCTTCAGTAATGATGCACAGGCGTTCCTGGCTTCAAACTTCAGGTCTTCCACATGAGGTCCAGGACACTATACAGGATCTCCCTTTCGAGAATTGAATCCTCTTCTCCCAGCAAACTGATGAGAAACTTCAGAATCTCACAGACTCAAGGGCTACATTGAGATCAATGGGGATTTACAAACCATTCCCTAAAGAGAAACAATTCCACCCTCAGTCATCTCAATGATACCACTGTTTTATGCTTAGACAATCTGGCCAGTCCAGGAAGAATCATAGGAGGAGACCTCTATCTCTGTGCTCTTCTTTGGAAACTGTTTCTAGGCAGCCCAGAAGTACTAAGCAGTCTGACTGCCATGTTGAGGGCAGTTTACTGGTTTTGCTTACACCAGCTTCTCCTACCCCTGTTTTCCAAAAGTCTAGCCCATAGTCCATATGCTTGGATCCATGTTACCACGAATCAATTGGTTGGAAGTACAGTGGAACTGGGATACACCCTTTTTTTTGTTTCAATCCCTCCCACCCCATTCTCTTTCCCTCTTCAGGGACCACTCTCACAAGATTGTCCTCCTCAAGGAGGTCCAGTCTCTTCTCCATTTGGGAAGATATTGGGGAGGTTCCCCTTCTCCACCTGGAGAAAGGGTTTTATTCATGCTACATCCTGGTTCCAAAGGCAAAAGGAGGTCTCTGACCCATACTGGACGTGTGAGGGCTAAACAAATGTATAATAAAATAAGATTTTGTATTCTCACTCTAGCCTTCATTATCCCCTCCCTCGATCCCTGCAAGTGGTACATTGCCCTCAACTTGACACATGCATATTTCCATGTCCATCAAAACCACAGGAGATTCCTAAGATTTCTGGTCAACAACGCCTGTTATCAGTTTACAGTCAAAGAATGTTTGGAGAACATCTTCCAAATTTAGAAGATTTAGGGATTTTGTTGGTTTTCATTGTAAATAATTGTTGCACTCCAGAATTAGTAGAAGTTGTCTGCCACAAGGAAGAAGGAATGTTAAAAGAGAAGCCAGGGTATAAGTTTGGACTATTAAGAGCAATTTCTTAAAAGGGTGACGTCCCAATTGATATTAGGGGCTGATAATGAAATAGAATCCTTAAAATGAATCAAATCGAAAAAGCCTCCCAGAAGAGAATCAAAGAAAATTGTTGAACACAAACCCCATCTATTGGAAGCTAATGGAAACAGCAGAGAAAGTAAGTGTTGAAATCCAAGCACTCACTTGGCACATACTCAGGGTCCAACTGGCCACCATATTTGGGGTTGGGAAGGAATTTCCCCCCCTGGGGTGGGGGGGGGATGGGGCTGCCATCAGACTCTCTCCCATCCCATAGTTAGTAGAATAAGAAATGGGGAGATTTCAGAGATTGTATTTCTCCTTCTATTTTTTAATATAAGTAAGTGTAGGTTATCTTGCTAAGTCTCCACGCTGGTGAGACCTCAATCTGACTGCAGGCAGGGGGGCCCCCCCTGTGCTGGTGGAAGGTCCCGCCGGAAAAGGGAAGGGTCTGTCCGTGGCAGGAGGTCAGAGTCAGCCTGCCCTGGCACTAATGGTTGGGGGAGTGCAGTTGATGCCGGGAGCCGGCAGAGCTGAGCACAGCTTGGAGCTGCAGGGGACAGTCGCCCACTGCCCCAGGGCACAGGAAGGGACATGCGAGGGAGGCGGGCGAAGGTGGCAGGCGGGGCTGGGGGAGAGACCTGGCTCTGAATATTGCTGGAGCATAGGCACCACAGGCCCATATAACTCACTGCCCCTGCCCAAGTCAGATTGGATTTGGCAGAGACCCTGGGGCTTTTTGCCTTCGCTGGGGCACGGGTCACTTGTAGATTTAAGCTAGTGTAAATGATGGATTCTCTGTAACCTGACATTTTTTAAACCATGATTTGAGGATTTCAGTAACTCAGCCAGAGATTAGGGGTCTATTACAGGAGGGGGTGGGTGACGTTCTGTGGCCTGCAATGTGCAGGAGGTCAGACTAGATGATCATGATGGTCCCTTCTGACTTTAAAAGTCTCTGAGTCTAAGTGCACCTAATGCCTAGACTAGCAGTGTGGAACAGACTCTCTCCCATCCCATAGTTAGTAGAATAAGAAATGGGGAGATTTCAGAGATTGTATTTCCCCTTCTATTTTTTAATATAAGTAAGTGTAGGTTATCTTGCTAAGTCTCCACGCTGGTGAGACCTCAAGTACCCATATTTTATATTTTAATTCCTTTATAAGTCCAGACAAATTGGCCTAAGAGATTGAAAACAATAACTTTAAGCAGTTGCTTTTAATATTGAAAATTTCTTCCTTTTGGACCAATTCATTCAACAGTAGTAGTAACCATACTGTTAAAAGTGTCTTAAAGTTAAGTGCATCCTTGGGTTGTGTATTAAACATGTTAGGTTATAAAGACTTGAAAATTAATGATAGTGAGTAAATGTAACAGGAAATCTTGGTCATTTGAATTATTCCTTGATATACCGGCTCAACTCTCATCTGTGATAAGCCTCAACTCTCATCTGTGATAAGCCTCAACTCTCATCTGTGATAATTGCTTGCAAGATTATAGTGTGTGTGTAGTACATACCTGCCAACATTGGTGATCTACATTTGAATGGTGAACTGTTGATTGTATACTAATGTGGTTCTGGATTAATTAGTAAATTGTTGGTTAAGAATAAGCAAGTGTCCTGATTTGAAAAATACTGTTTAACTTAAAGTTGACCTGAAAAGAACCCAGCATTAAAATTAGTAAGTTAACCATGACTTTCTAGGGTGCAGTTTTGAACGGTGAGGGGCTGTGTCACCCTTGCCCTACAACCTGGGGTTCCTCCCAATGCTTTACTGCTGTAGCTCATTCCAGGGCTGCTTACAAACAGTCTGCCAGCATGCAGGTTGCACCCTGAGTGTGTGACTAAGGGTAAAGAAGCTCAGATAACCTGGCTGGCACTTGACCAAAAGGACCAATAAGGGGAGAAGATACTTTCTAATCTGTGGGGGAAGGTTTTTGTTTTGTGTTTCTTTGTGTTCTCTTCCGGGGCAGCAAGGAACCAGGGCAGGGAAAATACATCTCCTAAAGCCATACCTGAATTAAGCATCTAAGTTTACTAAGCATCTAAGTAAGTAATAGGAAGGAAATGCATTAGATTATCTTTTGTTTTAGCTTGTGAATTTTCCCTAGGCTAAGAGGGAGATTTATTCTTGGGTTTTTTTGTAACTTTAAAGTTTTGCCTAGAGGGGAATCCTCTGTGTTTTGAATCTGATTACCCTGTAAAATTACCTTCCATCCTGATTTTACAGAGGTGCTTCTTTTACTTTTTCTTTATAATAAAGTTCTGCTTTTAAGAACCTGATGGGTTTTTAGTGTCCTCAAAACCCAAGGGGCTGGTCTGTGCTCACCTTGTTTACTCTCAAGCCTCCCCAGGAAAGGGGGTGAAGGGGTTTGGGGGGATATTTTGGGGAAACAGGAACTCCAAGTGGTCCTTTTCCTAAATCTTTGTCTAACTCACTTGGTGGTGGCAGCAATACCATTCCAAGGACAAGGAAGAATTTGTGCCTTGGGGAAGTTTTTAACCTAAGCTAGTAAGAATAAGCTTAGGGGGTTTTTTATGCAGGTTCCCACATCTGTACCCTAGAGTTCAGAGTAGGGAGGGAACCCTGACAAGGGTCTTTGCCAAAGGCAGGTCTACTACCCAGACTGATGAGGGTCAAAGCGATCAAAGGCATCTAGATACTAAGAGTTGTCTCTCCACAACCTTCCCCACAATCTTACCCAGAAAGGGAAAGATATGACACTGGATGAGTGTTAGCTAGACTGTCAGTGTCAAGTGATGAGTTGAGTAAAGGCACACTAGTGCTTCCTTCAGATTGATATGCAGTCTGACCTTTCTAAGAAAGGCATTGAGAGTTTTCACAAGGAGGGGACCCAATACTTCCCATTGGCCTTCACCTCTCAGGAAGGACATGGATCCAAAGTGCAAGCTGTGGGAGGAAGCACTCTCACCTCCAGTACTTCAGTGAGCATCACTGGCTGGAACTCTTGCAGAGGAGGTGAGGCTCTTGTTCCCTCAGGACGTTGCTCTGACAGCACAGAAGCAGACAGCCAAACCCTAATCTGATCACTTTTATCTGCAAATTAATGAGCAAATATTTCACAACAGGCAGGACTCAGACTAGCTACTGAGTTGAGAGAATCTGGATTTACTAGAGTGTCTGCTGCCCCCCCAAAAAATTAAATCTGGTGTCTGAGATTTTGCGGGTGTTGTGGTGGAGGAAGAAAACTTTCTTTCTTCCCACACAGCCACAGCATGAGAGGTGGGTTGTTTTTTTGAAAAATCTTTATGCCACAACCAATCAGCCTTGGTATGAGACTTCTGCCATTGTCACTCCAGCCATCTTCTCTGACACTTCAGTTGTTGCAGATCATTCATAAACCAGGGTGACCTGTGAGAATGAAGCCAGTGAAGAGGACTACTTGGGTGCTCACTGAAGGACAAGGTTGTATCATAATGTCCTACAAAGCCATTAACGGAAGGGTCTTCAGTGGAACCTTTTGGATTCCACTAACCTCAGAGGGTGGACCATCAAAATGGATCCCTAACCCCAAATGGAAAGATGAGCCACAACCTCAAAATGCAGAAGGTAATGGTCAATCCATGACACAGGTCAAAGATCCAATTGCCTAAAATCTATCTAGTCCAAGAAAACCAGGTCCACACGCTGCTACTATGAGGGCCAGAGGCTATAAACACAGAGAGGACCATAAACACAGTCACCCTCTCTTAGGGTCACTTCATCTCAGCCTTGCCATTGCCACTGTCATGGAATTATCAAAGAGAAAAAAAAACAAAAAAACAAAAAAAACAACACACACACCTCAAGATCCTTCTCTTTCATCTACCCTAATCAAAATTTGAAGACTCAAAAAGAAAAATACACTCTTGATCTCTCATGCCACAGGCTGCCCACATTTCTTATCCCACAACACCAATAACCAGCATCCCTGCCACAGAGACTGGTCCGTCGGTATCCTACTAAAGGAGAAACCCCAAATGGGCAATTATACCGCATTTGTAACTCGTGGGAATGTTGGGAGGTATGTTTATGATTAAATTAATTTTGGATTATCATCCCATTTTTAATCAAATACTTTTCTGGGTTTTCTAGTTCTTATGTACATGGGGATATTTGCAAAATTAATTTAATGCACAGTGCTCACTAATACTGCTATGTGAAAGAATAGGTCTTTAAAAATAATATATTGATATGGGGGAAATTTTGAAGCAGTCTTTTGTATTTCTTCTGTTCAGTTGTTGCTGTGACTAAGGTACTTAAGGCCTAAGGTCTGTTCAACACAGATTTTGTACTGGTATAGTTATTTTTGGATAGGGTATGATTCTTTTTTAATTTTAAGGAGTTACACAAGTAAACCCCCTAGTTATAGACAGAATTATACAGGTAAAAAAAGGTGCCTTATATTGATATAATTTATTCCCATTTCTGTATGGGAATAGGGTGACCAGATAGCAAGTGTGAAAAATCAGGACAGAGGGTTGGGAGTAATAGGCACCTATGTAAGAAAAAGCCCCAAATATCTGGACTGTCCCTATAAAAATTGGGACATCTGGTCACCCTACATAGGAATAACTATACTGACATAAGCACCTTTATTTTGGTATAATTGCAACCATATTACAGAGGAAACAAGCATTCTACTGCTTTAACTATACCAGTACAGTCAAAGCAGCACAGCTTGTGTGTAGATAAGCTGTTAGTTGAAAAATTATTGCTTTAACCTCTGTCCTGTCACACCCCAGTGCCACTGCCACCACCAAGTAGATGTCCTGTTATTTCACTTTCGAAGTCTGGTCACCTTACTAATTTGCCGTCTCTCATTTCCTCACACTTAGAAGACCCATGAGTAGCTCTGATTCCCAAGTGCCTGCCAATATATGGGTTGGAAGGAGCTCATTGAGAAGAAGGAATGGTGGTTGTGTTGAAGGACTGGCTTGGCTGAACAAGAAGCTGCTATGTCAGAATCCTCTTCCGCCTATGATCTCATGAGCCAGCCAGAGGCACTGCAAACACACATCTCCTCAGCCCTTACTTCAGTAAAGGGTGAGCATTTCCTCTTTCAGAAGACAGCAGTCTGCCACTTTTTGGGGTTCAACTCAGACCAGTGAGAGACTGTATCATGAGGCTTGTCCTATAATCCTGAGTCCATTAAAATGCTCTGCTATTGCATCCTTGTCTAGATGCTCCCAGCCAGCGCACAAGCATGCACTGAATGTCTGTGTGTTGAGTAGACCTGGTTCAACAACTCTGACTCCAGCAGCCTGCTTGTTACACCACAGCCACACTCTGGTCTCTACCAGTCTTGGTTACTTCTAGACAAGTGACTCCAGCACATCCCCAAGTCCCAAATTTCCCCAAAACTGTCTGCCCTGAAATGTCCAGCCCTCTACTGGAACGTTCAGAGTAGAAGTAAGATCTGTTGCTCCTTTAAAGAGATAAAAGCACAGCAGCTTGTTGCTTTAACTGCAGTTAATAATTACTTCAGATCAAACTCAGCACTGGGTTGATTTAGAATAAAAGTAAAAAGTTTATTTAATCAAAAAGATGGGGTTTAAGTGAGTGCAAGTAGAAGGGATAAAAACCAAATGGTTACAAGCAAATAAAAGTAAAATATGCTTTCTGATGTCTAAGACTTAGAGCTACAGCCTTGGTTTGAGGTATATTTCTTACCAATCTTTTTTTCTTTCCAGCCATGTCTGTCCTTTCATCAGTCAAGATCTTCCACAGAAGTACAAAATGCTTGTTTTCATGGTCTTCCTAGGTGAAATAGCTTTGCCTAAGCAGGTTTCTCACCTATATTCAGTTCCCAGATCCTTCAACCCCCTTGGTTGAAGTACCCATCTCTCTCTGTTGGGGGGCTGGCAGTGTGCTCTGGGCCAACAGAACCACCTAATGGTGACACTCAGGGATACAATACCCAACAGTGGCATCCCAGGGGTAGTATCTCCTAGCGGTGAGAGTCCAAGGGGTCACTTTACCTAGCGACAATATCACAGGCATAGTATCATCCAGTGGCAAGAGTGGGGAGGGTAGAGGAAACTGGGTGCATCCTACTCCACCAGGTTCTGATCCAGGGCCCTTCAAAACAAGTTGCCCTGACATAGGGTTCAGGTCCCAATACCCCCAAGTGCATTCCCTAGGTCACTTCCTACCTTCATCCTACTTCCTCCAGCATTGTCTCCTGAGTTGGAAGTGGGGTCCCTCTTGTGGTCCTTTTGCTTCATCTCTGGTAGCTCCTCTGTTGGCAACAGCAAGTCATTCCCTTCAGTTCCTGCAATCAGCTGGCTTCCTGCAGTGCAGCTAGGAGGCTTGATCATGGTGGCATGGAGGCAGAAGGTTGCTGCACACAACTGCTCTCCTCAGTCAGCCCAGACTGAGCTGAACTGCTCCCTTTTGAATGGTCACTTCACTGGAAGAATGTCCAGCAAAGACAAGAGGGCTTCTTGGGTACAGAGCAGTTTTGTTTTGTTTTCAAACTCTTACCTCTTCAGTGCAGAGTTAGTATTCCATCACACACCCTTCCCTTCAGGTGAGGGCCTGTCAGTGGTTCTTCCCCCTATTCCTCCCCACCCATGAGAAGAAATCAGTGTTAGCATGCACCCTCACCAGATGGTGGAGCACTTTGACATCATAGGGCTGGAGGGAGAGGTAGCATCTCATGATCTGGGCATGTGTCTTTCATGGAATTGATCCTGTGGAGAGAGGCCTGGTCTATAATGAGCTGGAAGTGGTTTCCCAACAGGGAGTAACTCAAAGCCTTCACTGCCCACTTTATCACCAGCGCTTCCTTTTCAATTGTTGAGTACTTAGTCTCTCGAGGGAATAATTTCCAGCTCAAGTACAGTATTGGATATTCCTAACCATCCACTTCCTGGGATAATACAGCCCTGAGGCCCATTCTGGAGGCATCTGTTTGGAGGATGAACTACTTTGTAAAGTTGGGGTGGAAGAGGACAGGCCCCCAATTCAGCCTATCCTTCGAGGACTGGAAGGCTCATTCACAGTCTTCTGACCACTGCATCTTCCATTGCCTGGGGCCTTTTATGAGGTCCATGGGGAGAGGGGTGGCTATAATTTCTAAATTGGGCACAAATAATCTATAAAGGCTGCTAATCTGAGAAACTGTCATACTTGTTTCTTGGTCGTGGGGGCTGGACACTCCCTCAATGCTTGGACCTCAGCCACATGGGGATGTAGCCATCCCCACCCAATAGAGTACCTGAGGTAGGTCACTTCTTTTCCCCCATGTGGTACTTAGCCAGGTTAGCAGTTAAACCTGCCTCCTCAAGGGCTTGAAATACCGGTGAGGTGGTATAGGTGGTCCTCTCCGTTGACACTGTAAACAACTATATTGTCAATATAGGTGGCAGCATACTGCTTATGTGGTCACAATAGTCGATCCTTTAGCTGCCGGAAGGTGGCTGAGGCTCCATGCAGGCCGAATGGCATGGTCACTAACTGGTTAAGACGATAGGGAGTGGAAAAGGCTGTGTTCTCCCTGGATGCCCTTGCCAGGGGAATATGCCAGTACCCTTTTATCAAGTCAAGTCTAGGGTGGATATATACACTCAGCATTCCCCAGCCTTTCTAGTAGCTCATCTACATGGGGTAGGTGTCAAAGCTAGAGCCCTCCTGAAGACAATGCAAAACCTCAAACTGTCTGGTTTAGATACTAGATTCAATAATGGGGCTCCTCTGATTGCTCTGGGATTCCTCCACAACCCCTAAGGCTATCACCTTTAGCAACTCACGGACTGCCTTCTACATTTTCCTCAGGAAGGGGCGATAGTGGTCCTGCACCCTCTGTCAGGAGTGATGGCTGGTCAAACATCGGACAGACACCAGTGCTGTACCCTGTGGAGACACAGATGCTGGACAAGACTGGACAAGAATGGTTGACAGACAATAGGGACATCATAGGGTAGCAATGGATTGCTTCCTACCCATGTCCTAGTCCTTCCAACATCATCTCCAGGGTTAGAAAGGGAAAGTTAGTCCCAAAAGGGATACTCCAGGTTCAACCAGATGGACCATCGGTCCTTTTACTCTTGTATGTGATCGAAGGAAAGTATCCACCATTATTTGGCAAACCTTGGCTTGAGAAGCTCAAGGCGAATTGGACTGAGATCAAGGTGATCATGAAAAACACCTTGAAATCTTCAAGAAATACTGGGCAGACACTCCAAAGCTTTTGAAACAGAATTTGGACAGTTGAGCACCATGTCAGTGAAGCTCACCATCAACTGTGACATCCAGACAAAATATTGGGCATCTTTGTGCCTTGTTTAGCCAATTTGGTTTATTGTTATAGATGGTGCGTAGCAATGGACCTCAATGCTGTTCTAAAGAATTTCAGAAGTTGAGCTTCAAATAGAATTTAGCACATATGTTCTGCACCATACCATCCTGTGACAAATGAACTAGCAGACTGCTTCATATGGATACTTAAGCATGCCTTAATTGCCAAGGAGTCTACTTTGACTAAGCAGAAGAAATTGTCCAATTTCTTGCTTGCCTTCAGGAACACATCACAGGCTACTACCCAGGAGTCAGCTGCAATTCTTTTTTTGAAGTGGTCTTTGTGTTCCTGTTGGGACCTGCTTTATCCTGATGTTGTCTTGTGTAGTCAAATCCCAATCTATGCAAATTGATCAATATGAGATTCATCATTGTTCTTTCCTAAACAGTGAACACCTGGCAGCTCACACAGACTTCTTGTTCTGCAGTTTGTCATAAGGCTGCAGAAGCATGTATGTGGTATATAGCACCTTTTCTATAAAATTAATAGATATTAAGGCCAGAAGGGACTGTTATGATCATGTCGTCCAGGGGTCTCAAACTCAAATGACCACGAAGGCCACATGAGGACTAGTACATTGGCCCGAGGGCTGCACCACTGATCACCACCCCCTGCTGTCCTGGCCCCACCTCCACTCCACCCCTTCCGTGAGGTCCCATCCCTTCCTTGCCCCCATTCCAACCCCTTCTCTGCCCCTGGTGCACACCAGACCGGAGCTGCTCTAGGTAAATGCTTGGGGGGGTCAGGGGGGCTGCGGGGAGCTGGCAGGCTGCAGAAAATAACCCTGCGGGTTTGAGACCCCTGATGTAGTCTGACCTCCTGTATAGCACAAGCCAGAGAATTTCACTCAGCAATCCCTGAATCAAGCCCATAACTTCTGGTTGAGCTACAACATATTTGTTAAAAAACACATCCAATCTCAATGTAAAGATTTCAAGTGATGAATACATCACATTCCTTTGTGAGCTGTTCTAACTGTTAGTTACCTTCAGTGTTAACAATATACATCTTTTTTCTGGTTTGAATGTCTGGCTTTACCAAGTCGTTGGATCCTGTTAAGCCTTTGTCTGCTAGATTATCAGAAATCTTCTCCCCATAAAGGCGATTATAGATCACAGTCAAGTCATCTCTAAACCTTCTCTTCAATAAGCTAAACAGACTGAGTTAACTTAGACTCACTGTGGGGTAGGCATTTGATATCTACAAGAATGATCTGAGGTCTTTGCTGAATCTGCTCTAATTTTTCAACATGCTTTTTGAACAGTGGGCAAAAAAAATTGACACAGTATCACAGTAATGGCTTCACCCATGCTGTATACAGAGGTTATACTACCTCCCTACTCCTAATTGATATTCCCCTTCCCCTGGATCCAAGGATCACATTCACCCTCTTAGCCATCACATTCACTGAGAGCTCACGTTCTGTTGCTTTCCAACAGGACACCAAGTTATTTACGGAGTTATTGCTTTCCAGTATACAACCCGCACACCCACCCCATCCTGTAAATGTGGCCTCCTTTCTTCCTAGATTCATGGTCTTGCATTTCGCTGTATTAAAACATACGATGGTTGTTTCTCCCCACTCCCCAGTTTACAAAGTGATCTTGATTTCTCTGGATGGCCTCATCATTATTTACCATATGACCCATCTTGGTATCATCTGTAAACTTTAATATTTCCTTCTGAAGCACCAATATTAAAGGGTGTTAGGCTGAAAATTAATCCCTCTAGAAACACTCCCAATCAATAATGATTCCTAATTAACAATTCCATATTTCATCAGTCAGATAGTTTTTAATCCCTTTTATATGTGCACCATACTGAGGTTCTTTTGTGCTAATCTCTTTAATCAGAATGTTGTGTGGTACTAACTGTCTTACAGAAATTTGTCATATCAAAATACATTTCCTTTATCAGACAGACTTGTGGTAATGAACAGAACAGGCATTATACAAACAGCAGGTTGTTATTAGAGCTCTTGCTGTTTATATATCTGCCAAAACATGCCTATATAAATTATTTTAAAAAAACAACAACCCAGATTTTGTAATTGGAGAACAGCACACCATAATCTTTTCAGCCCTGGACACTGGAAATAAATTAGATGCATTTTGACTTCTGATGATACACCTAGTTGTATTTATATGCTTATTTTTTTGTTTTTGTTTTTCTCCCTGACTGAACCCAGTTGCTTAATCCCAATAAGCATTATATCCATGAAAAGATATTTAAAATCCAAGAAAAAGAAAGCTACTGCAAGTAATATTCTCTCTCTATACATTAAATACAAATGAATGTTGGTACAATACTACCGTCAGAGGCCCTTATGCTTACTGGGCATGCTCACTTGCTCCTGCTCTGACGCTCTCGCCGGAGTCTTTTGCTGTCGCCTCAGTCTTTTCCTCCAGGCCCCTCTTTGCATAGAGAAGAGGGCGAGTGGAAAAAGGAGAACCAAGGCTAGTTCTGCAAACACCCTTTTCTGGAATACGCCAGGCTGAGTGTTGCACATTACACTGGGATTAACGGCGTTGTCTGGCCTTTTGGACGTTTACAGCGTGAGAAAGATGGAAGGATTGACAAACTCCGGAGAGCAGATTTCCTCCCTTCTTTTCCTTTAACATCACGCAGCCTCCTCATTGTTTAAAGGCATCATTGTTTGGACTTGACCAGCTCCTTCTAAGCGAGAGGTAAATAGAGATTTCTTCCCCCTTTTCCCTTCTGGTATTTACTGGTCTATTGCATGATAACGCAGACATCCCAGCTGGTATACAGGCTCAGTTCATTCAAGTAACAACCTCCTGCCTCTGTTATTAACGCTCACTGCGCTTTACAAGGCCGGAGATTTGGAGGCTGTCGTTTGTTCAGACCAGATATGGATTCTCAAAGCGACTTCAATTGATCCGGTTCCATAAATATAGACAAAAATGGTAAATGGGTAAAGAGCAGAGTCCAGGACTGGTAACGCCGCTTTATGTAACATTAGGGAACAGCACTAAACTCATTTGCTGTGTGTCCAAGGTACTGAAATCTCTCGCGTCGTCGTTCAGCAGCTCAGAGGGGCATGTGGGCTGCATTTACTCCCCCTTTTCACCTCTCCAGTTTAGCTCTGCGGCGTTCAGGGAGATCGAAGCCCTTTCATTTCTCTCCCAGGCTCCAGGATTTACTAACTCGCCCTTCAAAGAAATACGGCTCATTCCAGGAGACGGTTGCTGGTGGATAGCTCAGTGGTCTGAGCACTGGTCTGCTAAACCCAGGGTTGTAAATTCAATCCCTGAGGGGACCATTTGGGATCTGGGGCAAAAATTGGGGATTGGTCCTGCTTTGAGCAGGGGGTTGGACTAGATGACCTCCTGAGGTCCCTTCCAACCCTGGTATTCTATGATTCTATGATCACAAGGCAAGGAAATGTTCCTCCTAAAGCTGGTGTGACGAATGGGCGCAGCTGGAGGAAGCTGCAGAGAATTTCACAGTAGGGCTGAGTTTATCAATCAACGTAGCGTTTTTAATTAGCAGGGTGGAAGAGATCCCCAACAGTCCGTAAGATCTGATAGTTTTACTTTAATATGTTTTTGTTTGTTTTGCCACACACGGTATTTCTCTCCTCGGCAGAGACTATGGTTAAGCCACTTGATATTTTAATTCTGGGACAAAGATGTATTTATATTTCAATGAGAAAGGCTGACACATTCAAAATAAAGACTCCTATGAATTGTAAGAAAAAGGAGGCTTTAAAGCACAGATGCTGATTTTTTTTTTTTTTTTTTTTTTTTGGTGGAGGAGCCAAATATCCAGTTTTCTTTCTGGGGGAGATTTAGAATATGCGACAAGAAGGCACATAGTGCTGCTGCTGAAACGGTGTAGTATAGATTTTCTCACAGAATCAACTTTCCACAACAGATTTTTAACTTACAAAGTTTGGACTCTTCTTGAATCCATCTGAGTTTAGCTAAATAAATGCCTACTTGCCCCCAAGGTATAAGTAAAATTCCATTCCATTACCACTATTTTAGAAACTTGAAATACTGTTAAGTCTAGTAATATATCTGCCTGCTTTTCCCCACAAGATACATTGATTGTAATATAAAGTCTGGGATTTTATGCAAATTACCAGTGTGAACATTCCTGTCATTTCAATTAAACTGTTGTTATGCAATAATTTGTATAGAGTCCCCATAACAGAATGCTCAAGATCTGTTTCTTTGGGGAGTATTTATCTGGTGGTTTTCTTATCTGGTCTCTCTTTCATTTGTTGGCTAGGTCATTTTAATGTAAAGTAATGGAAGAAAAAGTAAGTCACTACTTCTTAAAAAGAACAAAATTAAATGTATGATTATGTGATTAAAAAGATGACATTTCATATGGAACACATCACTGCAGCAAATACAGCATATATTTTATGAAGTATGTGAAGTAAAAAATTAGAGCTAAAGGCATAAGTTCCTTTAAAAAGTAATTAATCTATGCTTTTAAATTAATTATTTTCTATATTCCTATAATTAAACAAAACAGTTTGCCATTAGGCCTTCATGTTTGTTTTATTTTACTGGACAATATTTTTGTTGCTCTTGTTCAAACAAATTTTTCAATCGAAAAATCAGAGAAAGGCTCTTTACTAAACTATCATGCCACTCCCATTATTTCACCCTCCAGACACAATCTTTAATTTTTCAGAGTGGTAGCCATGTTAGTCTATCAGCAAAAACAATGAGGAGTACTTGTGACACCTTAGAGACTAACATTTACTTGGGCATAAGCTTTTGTGGGCTAAAACCCACTTCATCAGATGCATGGAGTGGAAAATACAGTAGGCAGGTATATATACACAGTACATGAAAAGACGGGGGAGTTGCCTTACCAAGTTGCGGGGGGTGTCGGTGCTAACGAGACAATTCAGTTAAAGTGGAATTGGGCTATTCTCAACAGTAGAACCAAGGAAGGGAAAAAATCACTTTTGTAGTGGTAATGAGGCCAATGTAATCAGGGTGGCCCATTTCAAACAGTTGGCAAGAAGGTGTGAGTGACAGTAGGGGGAAATATTAGCATGGGGAAATTAGTTTGTGGAGTGACCCATCCACTCCCAGTCTTTATTCAGGCCTAATTTCATGGTGTCCAGTTTGCAAGGGATATGTAGGAGAGTTACCATTTTTAGAAAACAGAACTTATTTTTTTACTCAAACGTAATCTCTCTTTTTCTTTTTTACGTGTAATCTCCGTGGCTCTAACACTGTATTTTCTATCCTAGTGCAACCCATTTGAAATAATTTAAAACCCTATTTTGTATATAATATGCAATATGGGCAAGATCTGTGCTAGGTGACCAGATGTCCCAATTTTATAGGGACAGTCCCAATTTTTGGGTCTCTTATATAGGCTCCTATTACCCCCACCCCATCCCGATTTTTCACATTTGCTGTCTGGTCACCCTAATGTGTGCTAGGTGCAGGAGTGGGTGTGAGGCACTGCATACCATGTAAGCCTAATAGACGGAGTTGGGGGTCAGCTGGCTGTGTGGCCATGCAGGGGTGCCTACACCATGGAGATGCCCTCTGGAATGGCCCACACAGGATTGGCATAGAAGGTCAGTTTGGGACAAACTGCAAATGGTCCATGGCAATCTGGGGAGGGGCTGTGGATCCACTTTTTCACAGGGTATTGGGACCACTGTATCTGTGTAACTGAGGTGGAGGGGCTGATGGGGTGTGAATTTCACCCTGTCGGTTGCATCTCTCTGCTTACATCAATTCTGTATCAGATGTTCTCAGTTTAGGATTAAGATGATATTTTTCCTACATGCAAACTCAGACTGGGATCTGGATTCCCCTTGGCTCACCACAGTAACTGAGCTCCACTACAGGAGTGGTGTGGGGACTGCAGAGGCCCCCATAAGACTTTTACTACCATTGGATGCATCTGGTGGCTGGCTTCTCTGCAGCTTGTACAGTAGGCCTGTGCAGTACCAGTTATGCTACAGTACATCTGGAGTTGCCGGAGGAGGCCACCGTACCGCTGTGCTCCCAGCTGTACAGTGTGCTCTTCTGCCGCACCTCCACCTTTGCCCTCACCATCGTTCTGGGGCCCCTGGTCTTTGAACGCACCTTCGACCAGGGTATGGACACATTCTACGAGCGTCTCAACCATGGGAAACTGTAGAAACACATCAAGCGCAAGTATGAGAGACAAAAAAAGTGAAGTGAGAGCTGCAGGAGCCATGCAGGGGTGCCTGTACCCCTTGTGCAAACTCATCAGTTGCCTGATACCAGTTACCAAGAATGAAAATGGGCTTCTGACTGAAGAAATCTGAGCCAGAGTACATCACCAACTTCATCTGTGGCAGAAACCTTGATGGACTTTAGGATTTACTCCTGTTGTGTTAAAACTTTCTGTTAAACTAAACTCACTAACCCATAAAAAACAAAACAGACAAAACAAACAAAAAAACCCACACAGACTAGTAGACCTTTAAACTGTAATAGACACTAAAACCATAATACAAGACTCAAAGCTGTTCCCTCTGGGAAGGCTGTGAGTTCCCTATTAGTTCTTTTTGTGTGGGTTCCCAGACTCAGTCAAACTCCTCTTAATGGGCTAGTCACACAATCCCATTCTGCCACGTGTCAGGGTGGCTACCATAGTCCATTCACCACAAACACTCACACACCTTCATCCTGAGAGGGTGTCTGGGTGCACACTGTTTAGAAACCCCTTTTCCTCTTTCCCAGCAATCCTATAGTCACAGGTTCAGGCCAGAAGGGAGTGTTGTGATGATGTATGCTGACACCCTGGCCAGACAGCGTCACTAGTGATTCTTGAATCCAGCACAGTTGCCTGTGGTTGAGGTAGAGCAGTCATGTCAAATATGGGCTAAGTCTAGCCCCGCCCCCATGCCTTCATCTGGCCTGCAGTTCCCTCTGCACGCAGAGGAACTGGGCTCATTGCATCTGTGGTGGTCCCTCTGTCTCAGGCTCTGAGGGAGGCGACTGATTTGCTGCATCAGGCAATAAACAAAACCTAATCAGCGCACTCTAGCTCAAGCCTCCTGGCTAAGGCAGACAATAAACACAGTCTAGGCTGTGACTCTCTGGGCTGGGCAGAGCAATAAGCAGTCTTTAGCCTAAGGCTTCTGGCTAAGGCAGTGTAATGGGGTCAGCACCCACCTCTCATGAGCGCCCCTGTTTTAGCCACTACATACCTGCAATCACTCTATTTTTGAACAGGGTGGCTCTTACCTCTTACCTTTCTGGTTGGGTGGGAGCCTGTTTTTCTTTCAGTTCTTACAATGGGGTGGCACCTGCCTTTTGCAAGTGCCCCGCTGGCCAATGGTAGTTTGGCATGTCTTCAGCGACCTAGCCCAAGTCACACACACACACTGTCCCCCACTTCCCAGGTATACAGTCTCTAGTTCTTTCTCACAGCCCTGGTATGGGGTCATAGTACCAAGGCTCCCTCCCCAGGGGCACTGCTTTCTGTAGTAGTGCAACAGGGGCCCATCTGAGTACCCTCAGTTGGTGTCCTTTCAGCAGTCCTCGCTGGACTCGGTCTTCAACCAGACCAGTAGAGTCCATCACGGTACCCGCACCTGCTCTGGTTAGGTTCTGGGCTCAGTCCCCTGGGCTCAGCCTGCCCACACTAACCTTTCCATAGTCCTGGTGATCTTCCAGCCAGACAGGCACCCCATCTTCAGCAGCCTTCTCTGGGCTCTGTCCCACCTGCAGTGAGCTGACCGCAGTCCTGCTGCTCTTTCTACCAACCAGGCTCCCAGTTCTCCCTCTTCAATCTCCAGGCAGCACCTGACTGCTCTGCCTCTGCTGATTCCTTACATATGGCCCTTCTAGCCCCAACTGGTTGCTCCAACATCGCCTCTGATTGGCTGCTTCTCTGCAGCCACTCTAGGCTGCCTGAAGGACTTCTCTGCTCTTTTCTGGGGCAGGGTGAGGCAGGACCGATTGGCCTCCAGCGGGGGGGGGGGGTGCCTCTGGACCTAGTCCATCCTGTCACAGGCAGGCAGTAAACACAGTCTAGGCTCTGACTTCCTGGGCAGGGCAGAACAATAAGGAATCGTTAGCGTAGCCTCCTGGCTAAGGCAGACAGCAAACACAGTCTAGGGGCTTGCAGCCTTCTGGCTGGGACAAGTCACAAACAAGGCACAGGCCTTCTGGCCTAGGATGAGAAGGCTTCAGCAGAGGGTTGGGGGGACCCAGGCTATCCCTACTCTACTAGGTTCCAACCCAGATCCCTAAAAGTGCCAGGGGATCCCGCCACTGGGTCAGTGGGAATCCTGCTGAAACATGCTGAATCATATGGTGACAGTACAACCTGACTGATGTCTGGCTCCCCTGGGCTACTTTCTATCACAGTCCATTGGTGTGACTCCGTAGTCTGCAGGTCCTCAGCTTGCTCAGGGTAAGTGGTGGACAGCAGTCCCAACAGCTCTTCCCCACTCTTGGTCTCCTCTGGGGGCAGCTCAGAGTCTGGTCCAGAGTCCTGAGTCTGGTCCAGAGTCCTGCAGCAGGCTAGAGATGTCTGCCTCCTAGCCTGGCTCTGACCCAACTAAGCGCCTGTGCTTGCCTTGTTCCCAGCCTTTCTCCAGCCCTGCTCAGTTCCTGCCTCCGATTCTGATCCTTGGCTCTGACCCCTGGTTGCTGACTCCAGCTCTGTCCCTTGGCACTGTTCCCAGATGCTGACCCCAGTTCTGACCACTAGGCTTGACTGCCACTGCTCTGACCATCCATGCCCTGGTCCATGACAGTATCTCAAGAGGATGTTAAACACAGCTACTAAAGTTAGACATGTTTAAATCAGCAGGTCCAGGTAAATTGAATCCAAGAGTTTTAGAAGAGCTGGCTGAGGAGCACACTGGACTGTTAATGTTGATTTTCAATACATCTTGGAACAATGGGGACTCCAGAAAACTGGACGAAAGCTAATGGTGTGCCAATATTTAAAAGGGGTAAACAAGATGACTGGGGTAATTATAGGCCACTCAGTCTGACATAGATTCCAGGAAAGATAATGGAGCAGCTGTTAGGGGACTCAATTAATGGAGAATTAAAAGGAGGGTAACATAATTTAATGCAAGTCAGCATGAGTTTATGGAAAACAGATCCTGTCAGACTAATTTGATTTTTTTTTTTATGAGATTACAAATTTGGCTGATAAACCTAATAGTATTGGTGTAATATAGTTAGATTTCTGTAAGGCATTTGACTTGGTACCACACAACATTTTGATTAAAAAACTAGGATGCCATAAAATGAACATGGTACACATTACACAGATTAAAAGCTGGCTAACTGATAGGTCTCAAAATGTAATTGTAAATGGGAAATAATCATTGAGCGTATGTGTTTCCCATGGGGTATCGCAGAGATGGATTCTTGGACCTAGGATATTAAATATTTTTATCAATGTCTTAGAAGAAACATAAAATCATCATTGCAGATGACACAAATATTGGGGGAGTGGTAAATACTGAAGAGGACAGGTCACTCATTCAGAGTGATCTGGATCACTTGATAAGCTGAGTGCAAGCAAATAATGTGTTTTAATATGGCTAAATGTAAATGTATACATTTAGGAACAAAGACTGCAGGCCATATGTACAGGATGGGGGACTCTATTCTGGGAAGCAATGACTGAAAAAGATTTGGGGGTTGTGGTGGATAATCAGCTGAACATGAACTCCCAGTGCAATGCGGTGCCCAAAAGGGGGACAACAATCCTTGGATGCATAAAGAGGTGAGTCTCAAGAAGGAGTAGAGGTTATTTTATCTCTATATTTGGCATTGGTGCAACAGCTTCTGGAGTACTGGGTCCTGTTTTGGTACCTTCAATTCAAGAAGGATGTTAAGTTGGAGAGGGTTCAGAGAAGAGCCACAAGAATGACTAAAGGTTTAGAAAACATACCTCCTAGTGATAGATGTGAGGAGCTCAATGTGTTTTGCTTTTCAAAGAGAAGGTTAAGGGGTGACTTACAGACTGTAATTAAGTAGGCTTGTATGCAATATTGTTGTAGGTGTGTTGGTCCCAGGATATTAGAGAGACACACAGAAAGTTCAAAAGCTTGTCTTTCTCACCAACAGAATTCAGTGCTTCCTGAGATACTAGCTCACCCACCTTGTCTTTATAAATAGGCCTGGCAGAATTCAATGTATTTATTTATTTTTGTAACTTCAAATGATTAACATCAATGTTTATTTTAAAGCTTTTTCATTTTTAACTATTTTGATTTTCTCAGTTGCATGAAATTAAGGTGTGTGTGTGTGGGGCGGTGGGGGCGGGGGGATTATCTCTTGGTGTTAGAGTTAGTGCAGCACTGACAGCAGGGCTCCAGGGGCTCCCAGCACTGAAAGTAAGGCTGCAGATACTGAGGCACGAGGTGTGGGGAAGACTGTGGTTCTGGCCCGGTGGAGCGGAGACACCTGGCCAGGACTGCAAGGAGCAGGATGAGCCCCTGATTGCATGAGAGGACTCTCTGCTGCTGAATGGCTCATGCCCGGGGAAGAGCCCCACACTCCTGGCCAGCAGGGCCATCCGTAGAGATTGTGATGCCCTACGCAGCCCCCCTGCAGGGGGACTGGCCCCAGGCCTCTGCGGGGGGGGAGGGGGGAGGCGTACCAGGCCTCTGCTTGGGGGTGGGAACGGGCTGCGCCCAAGGGCTTTGGAAGGCAGGAGCAGCCTGTGCAGGAAGGCAGCAGGGGTCGGGCTGGTGGCGGGAAGTGGAGCGACCCGGCCCCAGCCTGCTCCGCTCTGGCTCCCAGGCTTGGGGGAACGGGGGGAACCACCCCCCAGCACTCACCAGTGGCACAGCTGGGAGTTGGCATAGCGGAGCGGCCTGGGGCTGGGTCACTCCACTTCCCGCCGCCCAGTGAGTGCAGGACGGGCCCGACCCCTGCTGCTGTCCCCTGGGACACATAGCTTACAGGATGGGGTTTGTGGGGGAAGGGGCGGAGTGGGGGCAGGGCTGGGGCAGAGCAGGGGTGGGAAGAGGATGGGTGGGGGCGGAGCAGGGGCAGGGGCTGGGGGAAAGTGGTGTGGCGGAGGCAGCTTTCCTGGGCCCTGCCGTCCAGGGGAATCGGACTGGCTGCTGGAGCTGGATGCAGCACGCAGCTGCGTAGGACACCAGGAAATTTGGGGCAGTTTTGGTGCCCCAAATTTCCTGGTGCCCTACGCAGTTGCGTAGTTTCCATATGAGTAGGGCTGTCCCTTCTGGCCAGTGATTGAATAAAATGGGCCATGACAGTGGGGCTGCAAGGGCTCACTGGATTCCTGTGGATGCTAAGGGAGAGGGAGGCTGTGCTTGCTGACTATTGTAGGTGGATGTCTTTGTCTATTTCTGTGTGTCACGAGAAATCAACATTTACTGAAGACTAACCATCTATCAAATCCTGCCAGCCTTATCTGTAATATGTGCATGGGGAACAAATACTTATTAATGGGCTCTTCTATCTAGCAAAGAAAGATCTAACACAATCCAGTGGCTGGAAGTTGAAGGTAGATTAATTCAGATTAAAAATAAAGCATAAATGAACAGAGTTATTAACCACTGGAACAATTTACTAAGGGTTGTTGTGGATTATCCATCACTGAGTATATTTAAATCAAATTGGGTTTCTAAAAGATCTGCTGTAGGCATTATTATGGGGAAGTTCTCTGGCCTGTGTTGTTCAGGAGGTCATACTAGATGGCCACAATGGTCTGTCTCTTCAGGCCTTGGAATCTGTGATTTTAAAAGACATGCTGTAGTGCCAACATGAGTTATTGGTTTGATATGTTTACTTATAAAATAGAAATAAATGTTTCCTACACGGAAGGAATCACTGGTTGGAATTCTCTGGCCTGTGTCATGCAGGAAATCAGATTCAATAGAAATCATAATGGTCTCTTCAAGGCCTTGAAAATCTGTTAATATATTAATTTTCTTGTTTATAGAGTAAATGTAGCAATTCAACCATGTTGGATGAAAAATGAGGCATCCAGGTGAGGTTGAATAGAACAATGTGCAAATGTTCACTTTAGGCAGCCTGAATATAAGTTTGATATCTCTGTCATTTCATAACAGTAGCAAAATCCACTTGTTCTCCTCTACACTGCCAAGGAGTGGATAGCTTCTTTTCATAATATTTCTTAGTCTTTTTTTCCAACTGAAGTTCCTTTGGAAAACAAATTGATAGTCAACAGTTTTTGGAAATAATAATATGCAAAAAGAGCTTCAGAGAATTTGAAAATTTACTGTAGTACTTTTTACACTTTTCTGGTCCACCAGGCGCTTAGTTCACTGAGGTGCTCAGTGATGCCATCTGTCTGTCTCTGGGTTGCTTCACTTTGAATTGATAAAAATCGCTCTAGTCTTCTCTAACCCAAATTTCATTTTCGGTCTGTATTTCTCTTTGCCCCTTAGCACTTGGTAAAGAATAAAAACCATTAATGATTACAGAATGACTAACTGTCCTGAAGGGTCCAAAGAGGAAATTATTCTCAGTGTAATGAGAATTGTTATTAATTTGCATGTCTCTTTTTAAGAAGCAATGTAATAATAGGCATCATTTTCAAAAGTGAGTGCCTAAAGTTAGGCCCTAAAGTTATATTTAGGCACTTAAATAAAAATGACCTGGTTTTCAAAGATACTGAGCAACTTCCATTATGAAATAAAAATAGAGAGAATTCATGGAGGACAAGAGCAACTTGGTTAGGTTCATGCCAATAATTTCTAAATGGTCAAAAGACTGCAATGCAAATGAATTTTACAATATTGGTTGAATAAAAATAACTTTTTTTTTTTTTTAAGACCAGACCTAGTTCTCTGAGGAAATGGATACTTCTTCCAAACAATGTCCAGTCAAAAAACGAGTGAAAATCCATCCCAACACAGTGACAGTGAAATATACATCCCATTATCCCCAACCTGGAGAAGAGGACTCTGATGAAACCAGTGAAGATATCGGTAGCTTTATGGAGGACAATCCAAAGAAAAGATTGCTGAGTGACAGAAAAAGGAAAGGAAGAGCCTTCTTTGGGACTATGGATATCCAACCTCAGCCAGCCCAAGAGGCGAAAGCCAATGAGACTGGACAACACCAGAATTTTACAGAAGGAAGCATATTTCAGTCCAGAAAGACTTGGATAGTGCTGTTTGCCTCTGCCTTGACTCATGGCTGTGTTGCTCTGATAACTAGACTTGTTTCTGATCGTTCCAAAGTGCCATCTCTAGAACTAATTTTCATTCGTTCAGTCATACAGGTGTTGTCTGTTGTTGTTGTGTGTTACTACCACGAGGACCCCTTTGGACCGAAAGGATACAGACTGCAGCTCTTCTTCTATGGTGTCTGCAATGTTATCTCCATTACCTGTGCTTACACCTCCTTCTCTATAGTACCCCCAACCAATGGGACCATTATGTGGAGAGCAACCACCACTGTCTTTAGTGCCATTTTGGCTTTTTTACTAATAGATGAACGAATGGCTTATATAGACATAATGACAGTAGTTAGTAGTGTCTTTGGTGTTTGCCTGGTCATGTTCCCCAACATTGTTAATGAAGAAAACTCTTTGCTCAGTGTCTGGAAAGAAGCCTTTGGCTACACCATGACAGTTATGGCAGGCTTAACTACAGCTCTTTCCATGATAGTCTACAAGTCAATCAAAGATAGGGTCAGTATGTGGACTGCACTGTTTACTTTTGGTTGGACTGGAACTGTGTGGGGAGCCTCCACCATGTTTTTTCTTCAAGAACCAATTATCCCACTCGATGGAGAAACCTGGAGCTATCTCATTGCCATCTGCATATGTTCGACTGTGGCTTTCCTGGGTGTCTATTATGCCTTGAATAAATTTCACCCAGCTCTGGTCAGCACAGTGCAACATTTAGAGATTGTGATAGCCATGATTCTGCAGCTCGCAGTGCTACGCATCTTTCCCAGCATTTATGACCTCATTGGAGGGGCCATTATTATGATCACTGTTGTTTTCCTTGCATGTTATAAGCTGTCCTGGAAGAATTTAGGAAGGCAAGATTATCAGGAGATACTGGATTCTTCCATTAAATGAGTGTCAGTTTGTTTTAGTCTTTATTGTAACAGTTTCTGCACCACCTGTCAATATTAATGTTCATTTACCAATGTCCTTTGTCTAGTAGAGTGGACAGAGTACTAACTTTCTTGTTCAGAAATGGGCCAGATTCATACGTGACCTAATGATGTTGAAATCAGTAGAGTTGCACCAGAGTTGTCCCAATGTGTTAAATAATTTTAAATATTTCATTATGTGAACTTAGCTTTACTCTCAGCTGGTATGCAGTAGCTGCTAAGATTAGATATAGAGAATTCTGTCATAGGAGTCTTTCTGTCATACTCCTCCTTGTATAACATAATATTGAGACAGAAGGATTCACTATTGTTAGTCATCCTGGGCATTGCAGTTGTAGAATATTTTATGGCAACAAGAAAGTCATATGTTGACATTCACCATTGAAGGAGGAAATTCATGTTCCACAGTAACAGTATACATCACTTGGTTGAAGCATGTAATATTTTATAAGTAAGAATTTTAACATGTATATGGTTATAATTCTTTAAATATCTGCTGGGAGAAGAGTAATAAATAAAGTGATGTTCTTTGTGTTCTAACAGTAAAGGTGCTGTCAGAATCTCCATAATAATCCTTGACTTGGTCCTAAAACTCCCTGTTAGCTGAATGCTGGAACACATGAAACTAGAAAAAGATATTCACGGGCAAAAATGAAAAGAAAGATGTGAGGCTATTTTGGAATTGTCAGAGTGAAATGCACTTAGAAGCTAGTTTCAGATGTTTTTAACTCAGAAATGTTTCTAGCCATGACTATTATTGCCTCACTTTAATAAGCAGAAAATCCACCTAGCTATCCGTCCCTCTATTGACTCACACCTTCTCCTTGAATCTTCGGTTTCTTCCCTTGTGCATGCCCACGGTAGCCCCAGGCAATGTGCCTCCCTCAGACAGGACACCTCTGTCCATGCCTCTTACCCAAGTCTGGAGCAGAGACCTACTCCTAAACACAGATTTGCCTTCTGTGTCCCTAGAGGCTGAAGAAATTCACTCATGTCTGGGTTGCATGGTATGAAACACCCCCCTTCCCTGACAGTAGTTTCTGGGGAAAACAGATTTGTTAAAAATAGACAGAGCAAGACAGAGAATCAGATTAAATTAAAAGCAGCAGTTTGCATCACATGCCTTATCTGGGTAATTTCCCAAACCCAGAGAGACAGGCTCTGGTTGTTTAGCTACAGAATAAAAAGGAAGCTCTCACAGGTATAAAGAGCAAGCCCAGTCTCTGACCTCCCTGGCCAGAATGACACCTTGCTGCTCTGCCCAGAGAGTTCTTTCCTATCCCACTGCCTTGCATACCCTCATTATGTTCCCTCCCACTTCAGTCCAAGGCAGCTCTCCTTGTTTTCCAAACCAATTTTCTCAAGACATCCACACACAGTAAAGCTTGGTGAACAAATGCATGATCCATCCTGCCAGAGATGGCCAGCAGAGGAGATATATTTAAACAATGAGTAATGCAGCCTCTCTCATGCCAAATTCAAGTATAGCCTTCCACAGATCACTGAGTGCGGTTGTATCTAGTCTATCCAGGCCTCTGTTTAAAACCTTTTATCTCTGTTTTTCCTTGCCATGAAATATAAATCATTGGCAGATCTTCTGTCACACACTTGTTAAGGTAAAAGTTGGTATGGCTTTTTTAATGTGTGGTCTCGAAATAAATATTTAGGTGCCAAAATGTTACCCAAGTATGAAAATTTGCCAGTAACGATTACTTGTGTTTTTTGCCAAACTGTGCTAAAATTGAAAGTTGAAGTGAATGGTTCCAAACCTATTTTCAGTCTGCTGAGCTAGCAGCAATCCAGGCATTTTAAAGGCTTATTTCTGCTCTTATTGAAGCTAATAACGAAGTTTACATTGGCTTCACTTGCTGTAAGATGATAATGATAGAACTGTATTGATTTACACGAGTTGATGATATCATTCACATCACATGCACAGTGCTTGCAATCATCTAACAGAGCAATGGTCCAGATCTTAGGGTTTACTTGTTCACTGCTAAATTAATAAATACAAAAATAGTATTATAAAATATAAGGTGGAGCTGACAGTTGTGCCTGCAATTAATCTAGGGCCCAAAGTGCACCCTAGATTTAGGGTTCAGGTTCTTTATTCATGCAGCTACTTCTAGTTAATTAAGAAGATGAAACTGGTGAAGCATACACAAAATCTTTAAGATCTTTAGTTAATACAGACAAATATAATTGAAATAATGAAAAATCAATATACATAAGAATAAAATAAGTACAATAAAGTGGTTTTGTGCATTGATCATGCTTCCAATCTTACAGTGTGCATAGTTGCAACCTTATGGAGACCATTAGAAACAAAGAGAGAAGAAAAGGTAAATGGAGATCACGCAACGAGGAAGGCGCTGGGACATGCTTCCTACCCTATTGTTCCATGTTATCATCCCAGTGTCCCAGCTAGGGATGGGGTTGACAAAATTTTCTACACTTTTTCCTGTTCCATCCATGTACATCTGGGACCATATATGATCAAGTCAATTCTCAGCCCATATTAATATTTAGTATTCCAGGAGACCAATTTTAGGGTTCCAGTTGTTCATATTTGGCGTTCCAGTTAATCATAATTACATTTCCAGCAGTTAACCCAACCATTTGCATCAGTCCCTTTCCCAATAGTTTTGATATGTCAATGCAGTTAGCTCTTACCACAAAAAGCCCTTGAGACACGACTATCTGTTTGTTTGGGGTGTATCTGTTTATCACCAAATTCATTGGTAAACTATCACAACATGCTTATTGATAGATTCTGTAACATCAGGTCAAGCATTCCTTAATCTTTGGTCAATTATATAATACTCATACTATGTTACACCAACTGTCAACTTCTAAACCTCATCTAAGTCATAGAAATGTAATGCTTAAGAGCTATAGCCAAGCCAGGGGTGCTGGAACAATTTTTATACTAGGGATGCTGAGAGTCATGGAACCAAACTGTAAACCACTGTAAACCAAACGGAAACCACTTCAAGCCAGGGGGAGTGGCAGCACCCCTAGTTCCACCACCTATGGCCAAGCCTACTTTTAATAGGGATATTTTGGTTCTTCTACTTCCTGTTACAGCTGCAATAACTTTCATCATTATTTCTATAAGGATGCTTAGCAGATAGCTTATATTTACCCTAAACTATAAACCCTCCAAAGTCAGGACAGTGATCAATGGTCAACATAGTGATGTCTTTAGTTAAATCTAATATATTTAATTATAAGACTTAGTTTACAGTTTTTTCAAAATCTGTTTGGGCTGAATTTTTTCCATGCTGAGTCTCTGAGAATAATTGTTTTGTGAAAGTTTCAGCAAAAATGGTTCATCCATTTCAGAGAATGAGTTAGGATGAAAATAGGTGGGGTTTTTGCTCATGTTAAATAACTTTTACAATCATTTCTCTGAGAAGCTCTATGCCCTTGAAATTTTGCAGAATGGTAGCCCTGGGATCAGGGAGTTGCTGTTTGCTGTTTCTGTGAAAATTCACCCAAATTGGCTGAGTTATAAGCAGAGCTGGTTGGAAACCAAATATTTGTTCCATGGGAAATTTTCACATTTTAAAATTAGGTGAGGTCCAAATTGGAATAAAATGTCAAACATTTCTGTGAAATAAAAATGTTATAAAAGGTTTGTTTGGGTTTTTTCTTTCTCTTTTTTTAAACACAAACAAAATAATTTGTGACTTTGATCCAGAACAAGAAGTCCTAGAGTTCCCACCATGGATGATGAGCAAGAAGAGGAGAATATAATCATTAAAGTGGGGGAGGAATTAAAAGCAGGGGGACCATCTCCCAGTTGATACTAGTACTTTTATATGAGTTTCAGCCTTCAGCAAATCTGGATCTCATAAGAGAACAGTGGCAAGACTAACCCTTTCACATAACCAACTAATTTTGTAAAAAGAAAAGGAGTACTTTTGACACCTTAGAGACTAACAAATTTATTAGAGCATAGGCTTTCATGAGCTACAGCTCACTTCATTGGATGCGACTAATTTTGGTACCAACTAATTTTGGTATGTCCTCCAGATGGTGGAATGGCTGGACACATAGGGGCCCTTTGCCCAGGAAATGTAGCCCAGCAGGCCAAGTTAGAGCAGTGTAATTTGCATAGTGTTCTGGCAGGAGTCACCAGAGTGCACTGTTAATCATAGAAAAAGAATTTGTAAGACTCAGTGTTTGAGCAGTACAGTCTTTGAGAAAATGTATTGTTAGTTTTTTGATTCAGGTTCTCTCAGGGGAGCTTCTACTAAGGCAGGAGAAAAGGAGTACTTGTGGCACCTTAGAGACTAACAAATTTATTTGAGCATAAGCTTTCGTGAGCTACAGCTCACTTCATTGTACGCATTCAGTGGAAAATACAGTGGGGAGATTTAGATACACAGAGAACACGAAACAATGGGTGTTACCATACACACTGTAACGAGAGTGATCAGGTAAGGTGAGCTATTACCTGCCGGAGAGCCGGGGGGGAAAACCTTTTGTAGTGATAATCAAGGTGGGCCATTTCAGCAGTTGACGAGAACGTCTGAGGAACAGCAGGGGGAATATTGTGTGGAATGTTGGTGTAGAGGGCTTCTACATCCATAGTGGCTAGGATGGCGTTTTCCCCATGTTTATTTCCCTCCCCTCCCCCCGGCGCTGTGCTCAGATGTTTCTGTCAACTGCTGGAAATGGCCCACCTTGATTATCACTACAAAAGGTTTTTTCCATCGTTGTGTGGAATGTTGCCCTCTACACCAACATTCCACACGAAGATGGACTACAAGCTATCAGGAACAGTATCCCCGATAATGTCACGGCAAACCTGTGTGGCTGAACTTTATGACTTTGTCCTCACCCATAAATATTTCATATTTGGGGACAATGTATACCTTCAAATCAGCAGGACTGCTATGGGTACCCGCATGGCCCCACAGTATGGCAACATTTTTATGGCTGACTTAAACAACACTTCCTCAGCTCTTGTCCCCTAATGCCCCTACTCTACTTGTGCTACATTGATGACATCTTCATCATCTGGACACATGGAAAAGAAGCCCTTGAGGAATTCCACCATGATTTCAACAATTTCCATCCCACCATCAACCTCAGCCTGGACCAGTCGACACAAGAGATCCACTTCCTGGACACTACGGTGCTAATAAGTGATGGTCACATAAACACCACCCTATACCGGAAACCTACTGACCGCAATTCCTACCTACATGCCTCCAGCTTTCATCCAGACCACACCACACAATCCATTGTCTACAGCCAAGCTCTACGATACAACCTCATTTGCTCCAACCCCTCAGACAGAGACAAACACCTACAAGATCTCTATCAAGCATTCTTAAAACTACAATACCCACCTGCTGAAGTGAAGAAACAGATTGACAGAGACAGAAGAGTACCCAGAAGTAACCTACTCCAGGACAGGCCCAACAAAGAAAATAACAGAACGCCACTAGCCATCACCTTCAGCCCCCAACTAAAACCCCTCCAACGCATCATCAAGGATCTACAACCTATCCTGAAGGACGACCCACCACTCTCACAGATCTTGAGAGACAGGCCAGTCCTTGCCTACAGACAGCCCCCCAACCTGAAGCAAATATTCACCAGCAACCACACATCACACAACAGAACCACTAACCCAGGAACCTATCCTTGCAACAAAGCCCATTGCCAACTGTGTCCACATATCTATTCAGGGGACACCATCATAGGGCCTAATCACATCAGCCACACTATCAGAGGCTCATTCACCTGCACATCTACCAATGTGATATATGCCATCATGTGCCAGCAATGCCTCTCTGCCATGTACATTGGTCAAACTGGACAGTCTCTACGTAAAAGAATAAATGGACACAAATCAGATGTCAAGAGTTATAACATTCAAAAACCAGTCAGAGAACACTTCAATCTCTTTGGTCACTCGATTATAGACTGTGACGGGGTAAGGCCAGATGGCTATAGAAAAGTAGTGGGAGATAGATATATTAGCTCCAGGCTAAACAAATCCCTGGTACCAGGATAAGTGAAATGGAAGCTGCTCCAGGTCAATTAAGACACCTGGGGCCAATTAAGAACTTTCCAGAAGGCAGGGAGAATGCTAGGTTGATTGGGACACCTGAAGCCAATCAGGGGCCAGCTGAAACTAGTTAAAAGCCTCCCAGTCAGTCAGGTGGCTGTGCATGTCAGGAGCTGTGGAAGGAAGTTGTGCTGTTGGAGAGGCTGAGTAGTACACACCATATGAGGCACAAGGAAGGAGGCCCTGAGGTAAGGGTGAAGTGGAGCTTGAGGAAGTGAGGGCTGCTGTGTGGGGGAAGTAGCCCAGGGAATTGTACATGTCATGTTTCTAAAAGGTCAGCTACCATAGCTGATACTAATAGGGTCCCTGGGCTGGAGCCCAGAGTAGAGGGTGGGCCTGGGCTCCCCCCCCACCTTTGCCCCCTGATTAATCACTGAGACTGGGAGACAAGAGAGACTGTGCAAGGAAAGATAACTTCTCCTCCCCTCCCCTCACTGGCTTATGATGAAAATGGCTCAGTAGACTGTGACCCTTGTCTCTAGAGAGAGAAGGGTTATGTGGAGGGTCACAGTGAGCCTCTGAAGCTAGCGAAATCTGCCAGGAAATGCGGGACCCATGGAGGCAAGGACAGAGCTTTGTCACAAGACCTAAAAGTTGCAATTCTTCAATAAAAAAACTTCAAAAACAGACTACAACGAGAGACTGCTGAATTGGAATTAATTTGCAAACTGGAACAATTTTGCTTTCTGCCTTGATCTCTTGAAGCAGAGCAATTATCAGGGTGGAGCTGCTCCAAGGGAGCTGGACACTGGTGGTCTGGGCCAAAATGTCCAAAGTACGGGATTTCCTGAATGCTGGTTGCAGCCAATTATTTTCCAGGACTTGTGTATATAGTATAAATAAATAAATTACACTAAGAATACCAAGACTCCACAGCACTGATTTCTCTTGCAACAGGAAACCAACCTGTAAGTCCACAACATCTGCTACTGCTGAGCAGAAGTATGCTCCATGCCAACCAGAGGTAGTTTTGACCTCCTGCTCCTGAGATCATAAAATAAATTCTTAGTCAAGTGTGCAGGAAAGCTGGATGTAAGTAAATATTATGCTTTGTAATGGCAAAATGTAAATGTATACTTTTAGGAACAAAGTCTGTAGGCTATACTTACAGCATGAGGGAAATCTGTCCTGGAAAGCTGTGACTTTGGCTCCTCTAGGCCATGCCAAGTCTGGGCACTGGTCTCGTACAAAGAGCAGGGAAAATGCCTCTCTTCTGCACTCACTTGTCTCCCTGCTAGGCCTTGGTAGTATGTGGGAGGAAGATGTCTGAATAGAATGCAGAAGGGACAAGAGTCAGGCTGAGGGGGAGGGAATGGGTAGGGGAGCAGATTGGACAAGAAACATTGCAGGGGCCTGGGGAGATTGGGAAAGCTAGTGAAGTGGGAATAAGGAATGGAAGTTGGGAAAGGGAGGCCTGGGAGCCAGGGAGGAAAATGCTGGGAGACTAGTAACCAGAGGGTAGAGAGGGAGACTAAAATCAGATGGGGAGTTGGGTGGAAGACAGGGACTAGCCAAGCAAGGGGACAGACAAGGACTCCTTGTCAAGGAGATGGGTGTTAGGAGGGCAGTAAGATTGGATAAGAAGCCCGGGGAGAGACTGAGTTGGAGACAGTGGGGATGGAGAGAGAGGGTATGGGGATGAGTGGAAGTCAGTGGGTGGGTGGAAAAGGACAGATCAGATGAGGAGCCAGGAGCAGGGACCTGGGACTGGTTGGGGGATGATGTTTGGGGAACCTGGGATGGGAAGTCCAGAGAGGGACACTAGTACAGGCAGGGCAAAGAGACTGGGACTGGGATGAGAAGCCTAAATGGAGACTGGGACTAGGGGTGGGAGAGACAGGGCTAGAACAGGGACAGGTTGGATGGGAAGTTGCTTAAGGGGTCAAGAGTGGGAGAAACAGGCAGAAGAGTCTGTCCTCACTAGAGCACACTCTCCTCCAATGCAAGGAATGGAACCCAAGATCCCTGAGTTTCACCATTTCTCTGCTATCAGCAAAAACCTCTGGCAAACTGTCCCATCCCCCTCTAGTGCTACTCTATATATAGGATTACAATTTCCTACTGCTATCAGTAAGTCCATTAGCCAAGAGGCAAAGGGCTCGCCGTGGATCAACAAATTTGGAGAACTGATCATGCCGAAATGGTCAGCAGTTATTCCTAACTTGTTTGCAATCAATGTTTGCGAACTTTTCATCCCTGACTGGTCATCAGTCACTCTAAAGTATTTTGTAATCAGCAATTTTCTGAAACTGATCATATCTGAATTCTCAGCAGTCACCCTGAACTTGTATACGTCTTGTGTTACCCTGGGGTCCCTAGGCCTCTCTGGATTAGAAATGTTTATTAAGGGTAAGCCTCTCCACTGGTGTTACCAAGGGTTGGGGTCTCCACACTAGGGTTAGGCTTGTGTCCAGTAGGTATCCTCACACCAGGGTTAGGTTACTAAGACAAGGTGTTTCCATGCTAGTGTTGCACCTGGGGTCACTAGGGCTCCCTGTGCTAGGGTTAGGGTTACCAAGATGGACCTGAAAAATCCACATGATGAGTCTCTCCCCTGGCTTCCCTACCTAGATCTATTATACGGTTTCTAGCTTTTAACTACAACAGACTAACATATCTACAATAACAAAAGGGACCACATGAAACTCAGAGGGCTATATGAAATGTTTCATTCCACCCAGCAGTATACTTTCCAGCAGCTTCCATTAACTCTAATTAATGCAGGGGGAACACAGCTGGGATAGGATAGAGCACTGTCCCCAGGTGAGGCAAAGTACACCTTAAATTACATATTCTCACCACAGAAGACAAAGAACATAGTACTTTCTCTGTTCCACACTGTAGGAGCAATATTTGGCATGTAATGAAAGTATAAAAATGTTATGGCAAACAGAAGAGCACCTGTGAGCCTCCCCTTTGTAGCCTGGCCCCAGTCATAAGATCTACAAAGTGGCCACATGACAACAATTTGACTCCAAAGCCTCCTGTTCTAATAATATAGATTTAAGGTTTAATTGGGTTTGCAGTGATGGAATCCTGGGAAAGAGCTACTAAATTATCATAGGGCATTAAACCTACAATATACTAGAAGTTGCATGTGAGCAGGCCGTGAAGGTGAGCCCATTATAACCGCAGGGCCCATGAGAAATGAGAGTTGTACCAAATTTCTGAATTTACGTTTGTGGAAACTCCATCAATCCTTCATCCTTTCTTTCAGATCTCCAGCCCCAATCCTGCAAACACTGATGTGCATGTTTATTGCTACCATGAGTAGTTCCACTAAAATCAATGCATTGCTCATGCTAGTGAAATTACACATACGGAAGTGTTTTCAGGATTGGGATGCACATCTGATGAAAGGTGCAGCCTTTAAACGACTTTGTGACGTGACTTCTCAGGACTTTTGTGAAGGGGAAGAAAATGATTTGTTGGGGTTTCTGACATATTTAGTTCAGCAGGTTTGCTCAGCTTTTCAGGTTTAAAGTGCTGTGGGGATTTCTGGAACACGAATGGAATGGAGAAAGGTGTAAACAGTTGGTGTAGGTCAAAGAAGATGATGTGTTTTTATATTTTTGCCTGTTCTTATCAATAAAGAGTCTGTGTAACCTTTATGATCTGCGAGGCTGAATGGAACAGCATGCAATGGCCTGTTACTGACAGATTACCAGGGAAGTCTTGTCCCTTCCTGCTTGCCAGAAAAATGTAGGACCTTGGAGGAGGTAAGGGAATGGTCAGGGATGAGAGGGATCCCTAGCAAAATAGACGGAAAACTTTTGTGCTCACCAGCAGAGACCTGGGGGTTCTTCACCCGGCAAGCGGGGGGAAACTACACTCACATTTTAAGTGAGTTAATTTAAATAGCTGCATGTAATCCCAGTCTTGGAGAGGGACAGGCCGTGCAGACCCTGGCCCTGGGTTGGCAGAGAAACAGTTAACCACTTTTCCTTCAATAGAGCCAGAGATGTCTGCCTTTTGGCAGCCACTCAGGAGAGGGTGCAGACAGCTATGTAGAAGGGAGGGTCTGTCTCCTCTCTCTATATATGAGTTTAGTTGGCTCTTTTTTTAAAGTCTTCAGAGGGTTGTAAGGCTGAATTGGCATAGAGGATTGGTTTTCTGTACTGTTTATTGGGTGCTGTGTGATGTTCTTAGGTGGTTGGGAAGCAGCCTTGAAGATTAAACCTCTGTTTTTGCTGTGACTTTGCATGACATAAATCATGCTCTTTGGGAATGTGGTGGGAGGGAGACATATTTAATGACAAAACTCATCCTGAAGACTGTGTATTCCTCCTCCTCTGTAGTATCTGCTAACTTTGGGCTGACCGTCTTTTCACAGTGTAGTTAAGGTGGTTGATCAGTGAACGTACTAACCACCTGCTGTGATGTATCTTTCCTTAAGCTACACTCTTACCACTAAAAAGAAAAGGAGTACTTGTGGCACCTTAGAGACTAACACATTTATCTGAGCATAAGCTTTCGTGAGCTACAGCTTACTTCATCAAATGCATTCAGTGGAAAATACAGTGCAGAGATTTATATACATAGAGAACATGAAACAATGGGTGTTACCATACACACTGTAACAAGAGTGATCAGATACGGTGAGCTATTACCAGCAGGAGAACAGGGGAAATAACCTTGTGTAGTGATAATCAAGGCGGGCCATTTCCAGCAGTTGACAAGAACGACTGAGGAACAGCGGGGGGTGGGGGGAGGGAATAAACATGGGGAAATAATTTTACTTTGTGTAATGACCCATCCATTCCCAGTCTTTATTCAAGCCTAAGTTAACTGTATCCAGTTTGCAAATTAATTCCAATTCAGCAGTCTCTCGTTGGAGTCTGTTTCTGAAGTTTTTTTGTTGAAGAATTGCCACTTTTAGGTCTGTAATCGAGTGACCAAAGAGATTGAAGTGTTCTCTGACTGGTTTTTGAACGTTATAATTCTTGATGTCTGATTTGTGTCCATTTATTCTTTTACGTAGAGACTGTCCAGTTTGACCAATGTACATGGCAGAGGGGCATTGCTGGCACATGATGGCATATATCACATTGGTAGATGTGCAGGTGAACGAGCCTCTGATAGTGTGGCTAATGTGATTAGACCCTATGATGGTGTCTCCTGAATAGATATGTGGACACAGTTGGCAACGGGCTTTGTTGCAAGGATAGGTTCCTGGGTTAGTGATTTTGTTGTGTGGTGTGTGGTTGCTGGTGAGTATTTGCTTCAGGTTGGGGGGCTGTCTGTAAGCAAGGACTGGCCTGTCTCCCAAGATCTGTGAGAGTGGTGGGTCGTCCTTCAGGATAGGTTGTAGATCCTTGATGATGCGTTGGAGGGGTTTTAGTTGGGGGCTGAAGGTGATGGCTAGTGGCGTTCTGTTATTTTCTTTGTTGGGCCTATCCTGTAGTAGGTGACTTCTGTGTACTCTTCTGGCTCTGTCAATTTGTTTCTTCACTTCAGCATTTCTCTTTTTTTAAAAATAGGTAGCTTTCAATTAGCAGCTTGACTTTAGTCACTTACATTCAAAACTCTAAACCTGTGTCTGTGTTACCCTTCTCACTTTTCTGGGTTATGCCCCACCTATTCTTTCCAACAGGGCTTTGTCAGGCTTCCTATGCTGAAAGGAGACTTGAGCATCTCTCTTCTCTTCATGCTATCTTATGTGCATTCACAGTTATTTGTCTGTCACATTGTCCGCTGGCCCTAGAATTCAGGGAATGGGGGATTGCAGGTTGGAAGCAAGGCTTGCTGGGCAAGGGGCTGGGACTATAGACCTAGGGAGTACCTGGCAGTTTCTCCTTGGAGAAGCCAGGGAAGAGGGAAGACTGGTGAAAGGTCCCACCCGCAATAAGAATCTGGGTGCAGCAATACCACTCTCAGCTGGTGCAGAAGTCTGAAAGGTCTGTGGACCAGAGCTTGGAAATAGCTGGGGAGGCAGCCTAGAGGTGACAAGGCGGCAGTGGAATCCTGTGTGTGTGTGTGCATGGATGCTTTGGATAAAGGACCATGTGAGCCCTGGATGGAGGGATGAAGACGGTGGCTTTGTGATGAATGCAGATGAAGGAAACTGCTGTGACAATTGATGCAGTATGAGCTTGAAGCCCAGAAAGATCACCTGTATAGTCTGAGGGTGTCAAAGAAGCCTCATGGTTTCATTCCCCTGTCTCAAAGGGAACACTACATGGCCAGAAGGCAGTGTCACCCAACCACTCAAAGAAGAAACTGAGATGAAAAGTATCATACAGGAGTGGGAGACTGGAGCAGTGAGGGGAAATGGAGGGACAAGTACACCTGATAGTGCAATTTACCTTGTTCAATCTGCCTGTAGGTAACAGTGTTATGGCACATCACCTCATACCACAGAAAGGGCATAAGAGTCTTATGGTTCCACCTGACATAAGCATGAGAGGTGATAAGACCTACTTCTTACTTTACTGGTTTCTTCTGATTCTGTAAAAAGGACTTGAAATGCAAGGTCTGGGGCTGTAGAATCTTAAATCCAGATCTGAGCTCACAGTCTGCTATATGACTTTGGCATATATGGTGGGTTTGTGTAGAATGTGAACACTTGACCATGAAGATAGGAAATGATTACTGAAGAGTGGTCAGATGACTACAACTTCAGTCACTACCAGAAAGAACTGGAGTTGAACTGGTCACTTAAAAATGAGCATCTCTATCCCACTTCCAGTCCCCTGAAACATTCTGTACTTCTGTAACCCTTTAATTGGTGTATAAATATTTAAAGCGTGTGTAATAGTATTAATGGTTATGTAAATCTGCAAAATGAAAATCTCTTAATTTACAAGTAAAACACTTGAAAAGATTATCCCATCCTGTAAACCATGTGATATGATGTCAGTGATGTGTAGGCTTATGGGCTATGCAATCATATACAGGAGTAGTCAACAAGCAGACCATGGGCCAAATCTGGACTGCCAGATGCTTTTCAATGGACCCCAAAATCTTTTTATTTACTACTTATTATCATAGTAGTTTTTAAAAAAAAATTTCTGGAGTCTGAACTTGACTATACTTTGATCAAGAAATTTGGACCTTGACTACCCCAATATGGCATGTTTGGAAACTGAAAGAAAACTGTCTAGAACAGCACTTTCTCTCTTAGATGTCGGAATCTTATTTTCAGAATAATATGGGGTATCTTCCACAATTTATAGGAGCAGGGAAATAGAAAGATCATCACAGGTTGAAGAGATGAAAGTAGGACAATCTACACTAGGTGTTCTCAAACTGGGGGTCGGGACCCCTCAGGGGGCTGTGAGGTTCTTAAATGCGGGGTCACGAGCTGTCAGCCTCCACTGCAAACCCCGCTTTTCCTCCAGCATTTATAATGGTGTTAAATATATAAAAAAGTGTTTTTAATTTATAAGAGGGGGGGTTGCACTCAGAGTCTTGCTATGTGAAAGGGGTCACCAGTACAAAAGTTTGAGAACCACTGATCTACACTTTATTATCCCTGCTCGTGAGTCAGTTTGGTGCACATACACCAGAGGGCACCCTTGTCCCATGCTAATGAACTCACATATGTGTCAATATCACTAGTGAAAATAGTGACTTGCTTTCAGTGAGCAATTGAAAAAGTCCTTACGTCAAGAGCTGGATTCCGATTGCTGTGTAACCCTAAATCGGGGAAAGTGTGTGACATATCCAGCCTTCTCTTCCCCACCCCTTCAGACTGTGTAAAACTTGTCGTCCTGGTAACAACACTAAAACAAAGGGAAAGTTTGTACTGCAATTGCATTATCCTATTTGTAACATATTATGTTTCACTGACAAACATTCAGGGTCACCAGCTGTGTCCATGTAACTGGTAACTAATCTGAGATTAAGCACTGGGTGTCATTTGACTGCCCATATTTCCTAGAACAGACTACTTTTCACCCTGCAAGAGAATATCTGAGACCACAGAGTCTGCAGCAGTGGGGTTCTTCCATGTGTACAATAGTTCTGCTAAAATATTCTCCATGTTTTCCAGCCCAGGGGAGTCTTCCCTCCCTGTTCAGTGGTCAAACAGGCAAGAGCTCTCAAAGGACGGCTATGGGGGCTGGGGTGGGTGGGCAGGGGTTAGTCAGGCCTTGGGACTGACTCATTACAAGACAAATATGCTGAACTTTATTGATGCAGATATTTTAGAGGTTTAATCTTAAGAACATAAGAATGGCCATACTGTGTCAGACCAAAAGTCTATCCAGCCCAGTATCCTGTCTACCGACAGTGGCCAATGCCAGCTGCTCCAGAGGGAGTGAACTTAACAGGTAATGATCTAGTGATCTCTTTCCTGCCATTTTTCTCCACCCTCTGACAAACAGAGGCTAGGGACACCATTCCTTACCCATCCTGGCTAATAGCCATTAATGGACTTAACCTCCATGAATTTATCTAGTTCTCTTTTAAACAATGTTAAAGTCCGAGCCTTCACAACCTCCTCAGGCAAGGTGTTCCACAGGTTGACTGTGCGCTGTGTGAAGAACTTCCTTTTATTTGTTTTAAACCTGCTACCCACTAATTTCATTCGGTGGCCCCTAGTTCTTATATTATGGGAACAAGTAAATAACTTTTCCTTATTCACTGTTTCCACACCACTCATGATTTTATATACTTCTATCATATCCCCCTGTAGTCTCCTCTTTTCCAAGCTGAAAAGTCCTAGTCTCTTTAATCTCTCCTCATATGGGACCCGTTCCAAACCCCAAATCATTTTAGTTGCCCTTCTTTGAACCTTTTCTAATGCCAGTATACCTTTTTTGAGATGAGGAGACCACATCTGTATGAAGTATTCAAGATGTAGGAGTACCATGGATTTATATAGGGGCAATAAAATATTCTCCATCTTATTCTCTATCCCTTTTTTAATGATTCCTAACATCCTGTTCGCTTTTTTGACCGCTGCTGCACCCTGCGTGGACGTCTTCAGAGAACTATCCACAATGTCTCCAAGATCTCTTTCCTGATTAGTTGTAGCTAAATTAGCCCCCATCATACTGTATGTATAGTTGGGGTTTTTCCCAATATGCATTACTTTACATTTATCCACATTAAATTTCTTTTGCCATTTTGTTTCCCAATCACTTAGTTTTGTGAGATCTTTTTGAAGTTCTTCAGGGTCTGCTTTGGTCGTAACTATCTTGAGCAGTTTAGTATCGTCTGCAAACTTTGCCACGTCACTGTTTACCCCTTTCTCCAGATCATTTATGAATAAGTTGAATAGGATTGGTCCTAGGACAGACCCTTGAGGAAAACCACTAATTACCCCTCTCCATTCTGAAAATTTACCTTTTATTCCTACCCTTTGTTCCCTGTCTTTTAACCAGTTCTCAGTCCATGAAAGGATCTTCCCTCTTATCCCATGACAACTTAATTTACATAAGAGCCTTTGGTGAGGGACCTTGTCAAAGGCTTTCTGGAAATCTAAATACACTATGTCCACTGGATCCCTCTTGTCCACATGTTTGTTGACCCCTTCAAAGAACTCTAATAGATTAGTAAGACATGATTTCCCTTTACAGAAACCATGTTGACTTTTGCCCAACAATTTATGTTCTTCTATGTTTCTGACAATTTTATTCTTTACTATTTTTTCAACTAATTTGCCTGGTACTGACGTTAGACTTACCAGTCTGTAATTGCCAGGATCACCTCTAGAGCCCTTTTTAAATATTGGCATAATATTACCTATCTTCCAGTCACTGGGTACAAAAGTTGATTTAAAGGACAGGTTACAAATCATAGTTAATAGTTAATCTTCAGTGTTTAAAATGACAGGTTTCAGAGTAGCAGCCGTGTTAGTCTGTATTCGCAAAAAGAAAAGGAGTACTTGTGGCACCTTAGAGACTAACAAATTTATTTGAGCATAAGCTTTCGTGAGCTACTTGCATCCAATGAAGTGAGCTGTAGCTCATGAAAGCTTATGCTCAGATAAATTTGTTAGTGTTTAAAATGTGCCCCAAAATACTAATACCAAACTAGCAAACATGCTTTCCAGATAGATACTTCAACATCACCCTTGAGCACAAGCCTCAATCTGTGGTGCTAGTACTGTGCCCTGGAAGCCTAAAAATGGGGCTCCTTAGTACAGTACTAGCAGGGGAAGTGAGTACTAGAGTCCAGGGGCCTCTGCTGAGAACACTACTACCAGCTCACAGCTACTTTCTTATCTTACTGCTTTGTGATCTAGGTGATAAATGCTTATGACCTAAGTCTTCAGAAAGGACTAGTGATTTGGGATGTCAAATGTGACACTCAAAAGCTTATTACCTGGATTGCTCTGTACTGCTGTCAGGGGTGAAGGGTACTTGGAGGGTCACAGCTAAATGATGTCTGAGCTGTGATAAGACTCAGGACAAGAGTTGGGGGGGAATGTTTGATGCTGAGGACACTTTAATGAACCTTAGCTGGAGGGGACAGTAAGGGTATGTCTTCACTGCAGCCTTAACCCCAGGCTCTTACCCAAGGATGACCCCAAACCACCCTACTATTGCCAGACAAATCTTAAACCCAGGTTTATTGTGTAGCTCTAACCCATCTACTTTGCAATGAGGCTTCACATGAAGCCTGGGTTATGGAGCTTGGGTTTGTGATAGTCTTCTAATCCAGTGTTTCCTCAATGACCAGTCTGTGGACCGGCACAGGTCCCTGGGATCTCCCTCACACAGTTTAAGAAGGTCCCAGGTATCAACAAGGTTGAAAAGCACTGTTCTAATCCATTCCCACAATTCCCTATGAGGTGGTAGGCAATGTATTTTTCAGCCCTTCTACCTACTCACCACATATCCACAGGAAACTATCTGCTGACTTTTATATACATGGTCAGCATTTACCCCTCATTCCATGTGGCCTACTCTACTTCTGCCCAGCCAAACAGCGTGAGGAGATGCCAGCTGGTAAAACCCCCATACACTGTGAAGCTAGCTGGCTAGAGGATCACAACAGGTTTCTGGTTATCCTCTGGTTTCAATACAGCAAGGAATGTGACTTTTGGCAGATGTGCCCAAATCAGCATCTCTACAGGAGCATCTCAAAGAGCCTGGTGGAAGAGTGGAGATGGCAGTCCTGTGTCAGAATTAAACCTCAAGGGGGCCAAAGAGGCCAGGAACCACAGTGGAGGAGACCCAGTGGCAGAGGGGATGAAGGAGCAGGTACAGACCCCAAAACAAAAGTGCAGCCAGTTGGGCTAGGGGATGTCCTGAGGCCATATTCAGAAGATCTGTTTGGGGTGGGAACAGGCTGGAGAGAAGGGGGCAGTGGTGCCAGAGCCACAGCTGGGTAAAAGGCCCCCACTATCTTTATTGCTCACTTTGGGGTCTGCAGCCTGTTGACCAACAGCTGTGGCACCTGCTCCAGCACCAGATCCTGCTCCACCCCTGGCACCATCACCTGCAGACACCTTCACACTCCCATGTCCTGCAGCCACTGGACAGACTGGGACCTGGGAGGGCATCAGTTAGAACTTCTGGCATGGCAGTGTGCACAGAGAACTGTACCCGGTTTGCTCTACTCCTGTACAACCAGGGGGTAAGAAGAACTGTTACACTGGAGATTGCCAATTCCATTACCAGTGAGCCAATGCTGCTTGGGATCACTGTTAAATTTACAAGGCAAAACAATGTTCCCTCTAATTTTTGACAGGCCGTGTGTGCAAAAAATTTCTTCTGTGCAAATTTTTGTGCTTCTGTACAAATTTTTGTGCGTAGGGTGTTTCAGAGTGTGCGCGGGGTTTAGGATCTGTGTGCGTGCGCACATGCGTACAGTTTAGAGGGAACAGTGCATGCAACCCTTGACAATTTTTCTTACCATGTGTGCACAGGCACTGACTTTTGTTTTTGCTGGCGAGTGCTTTTGAAGAGGTGTGTGTGTTTGTGGGGCAGAGGGTGGCTCTGCCGGTTTTGGGAGGAGGCTATTTTCAACATATTTATATACTTCTTTCATATTCTAGTTATTGAATGTGTGTCTATCATTGGTATCTTAATGTAATCATTATTAAAATAGTAATGAACTACATAATTACATTATCATGAATTACAAAATATAAAAATCATTGCACTCACCTACAAGCTGTCTTCACTAACGTCCCAGTTTAAAGACATTGCATCTCATTGTAACTTTCTGGATGAAACTGTCAGCAATCTTATTTAATCTCGTTCCCTGGTACGGTCTTGATGCATGTTAAGGACAGCTACATTATTCAGTCACGTCTGTCCCATTGATGACTAGAGATAATTTTTAAGTCTTCGGAGGCTGGAGAATGCAGTACAGGATGATACTGGCACAGTGAGAAGGATTCTTATAAAATTTGCAGTACTCTGGAAGTATAGTGCTCAAATGTTCATTCCCTTCCGTTTTTAAAAATGACAACATCCTCAACACTGGAGACTGTTATATTTTTCTGTAGAGCTATGTCCAAGAACATGTCACGGTGTACTTTCAATCTCTGTTTATATACGTTGTCTGCATAAAAGTCTGTTACTTGTTTGATTTAACCATCTCACTGCCAGTCGCAAACTGTATTTTCACAAACTGTTCCATTTGTGTCAAATGCTCTTGAATGTCAGATTCAAATCTTAAGTCAAGACTCCCCGTTACTGGATTGAAAACTTCATTAAGTAATTTTCTGTGCACCTCCATAGGTGTAGCAAAAATATGCGCACTGCTTCCTTCATCAGTTTGCCTTGATGCTTTCGTTACATTAGGCAGGCAGGGCTCCTCAAGATTCAACTATTCAGCCTTTGCAGAAGCTTCTTTCCACAGATCCTCAAAACCATTGTTTCTCAATAGCTGAAGCATCTCAGAGGAAACATCATTCTTTGTGCTTCCTGAAACTTCAGGCTGATTTTCTGTAGATTCGTGTTAACTAATTCTCCTTGGTCGAGAATAAGTAGAACCAGTTGCAGATTGAAAAATGTCTCAAACTTATGAAGTTGAGTAACAAATCCATGAGCTTTTCCTCCAGTATCAGAGAAACAAGTGCTGTCAATTTCCTCCAAAAAGGTCAGCAGCATACCGTAGTTCGAAGCCACCGATCTCAGGCATGTAGCATATAGACACCACCTCGTGGGGCAGAAAGAGCAAAGACATTGAGCAGCAGGAGCTTCTGCTTCTTGTAAGGTCTCAAAGCTGGCCACCTTTTTTTTTTTTTTTTTGGAGAGCTTCTGATAAAACCAATCAACCCATACATTAGAGATAAGAAGTTCTGAACAGGCTGTATTTGTTGCATCACATCTTGCACAGCCGGGTTTAATGAGTGTGCCATACAGTGTACATACACAGCTCTTAGTTCTTCGTGCTTGGTCCTAACTTGTATGCCAGTCAATACACCACTGTGCTGACATTTGCGGCCCCATTGTAACTCTGTTCTCGACATTTTCTAATGTCAAAACTGAACCAGAGCAGTGCATCCTTTACTATAGTAAACAGCGTATTAGCATCAGACAGAGGTGTTTCATAAAATCCAAAGAAAAGCTCATCGACAGAAAAATCATCTTTAACTATCATCTCAAAAAAAGATCTACTGGCATTAGGAAAGGTTCAAAGAAGGGCAACTAAAATGATTAGGGGTTTGGAACGGGTCCCGTATGAGGAAAGATTAAAGAGACTAGGACTTTTCAGCTTGGAAAAGAGGAGACTAAGGGGGGATATGATAGAGGTATATAAAATCATGAGTGGTGTGGAGAAAGTGAATAAGGAAAAGTTATTTACTTGTTCCCATAATATAAGAACTAGGGGCCACCAAATGAAATTAGTGGGTAGCAGGTTTAAAACAAACAAAAGGAAGTTCTTCACTCAGTGCACAGTCAACCTGTGGAACTCCTTGCCTGAGGACGTTGTGAAGGCTAGGACTATAACAGAATTTAGAAGAGAACTGGATAAATTTATGGAGGTTAAGTTCACTAATGGCTATTAGCCAGGATGGGTAAGGAATGGTGTCCCTAGCCTCTGTTTGTCAGAGGGTGGAGATGGATGGCAGGAGAGAGATTACCTGCTAAACCCAGGGTTGTGAGTTCAATTCTTGAGGGGGCCATTTAGGGATCTGGGGCAAAAATTGGGGATTGGTCCTGCTTTGAGCAGGGGGTTGGACTAGATGACCTCCCGAGGTCCCTTCCAACCCTGATATTCTATGATTCTATGATCATTACCTGTTAGATTCCCTCCCTCTGGGGTACCTGGCATTGGCCACTGTCGGTAGACATGATACTGGGCTGGATGGACCTTTGGTCTGACCCAGTATGGCCAATTCTTATGTTCTTATTAAACATATGGACACTTGCTCTTTAACAGAACTGTCTGCTGTTTCCTCAATTATAAGTGCGTAGTAAAGACTTTCTTGAACAAATGTGCATAGCTTTTGCAGCACATCATTTGACATCAGGGTGAGTATTTCGTTGCTGATTTCATGAAACATCCATTTATAAGATGTTCGCTGTAGCCATCTCTTGAGCTCGGATACATTCTCAGCATGCAAATGTAGCAATTGAATGAAATTCAGATTTTCATCTGTGTGAAAGGTCACTACCTGTGCTGCTAAAACCTGCAACAAATTTATAATTTTCACCAGTGAAATCCTTGTATGCTGCATATCAGGTTTTTTGCCTGCCAACATAAGGCTATCTACATATTATTCTTTTTCAGACGCAGATACGTTCTGAGCAGCAGCTTAGTGTACACAAGACTTTTCATGGGATGAAAACCTTTCTAATGCTTTGTTCCTTGAGCAAAACCCATTATTCACAAAAGCTGCTAATGATTCTTTGTCTTTACTTGTAAATGGGAGAAAATGTCTAGCCATAGCTGCTTTGCAGCAAACAGAGCAGGAAACACAATCCTTCACACTACCATATTCTGTCCATTTATACTGCGCACATCTTCCCCAACTCTCTAGAAAAGATCTCCCTTTGCCTCATTTTTCTTTGGTGTTTTGTTTGCTCTCATTGTTATCAAAACTACTGGTAGCAGATTCAGCAGTCAGATCGTCCACTGTTGTAGCAGATTCTACTGTATTTGCTGAAGCACTTTGAGTTCCTGAAGGTTCCCCGCTGTTGGTTTTTCAACACAAATTTATCCATCTTTCAACCCGGCCCTACTCACATCCATTACTTAACCGTGAATAACAGTATACTACAGTATACTATATACAGGGTCTAATAATTTCGCCTTCCAGTTTCACTGTGTGCCATGTACATGCTCTTGCCACCTACTGGTGCCATTGTAAAATGTCAGTTTAAGACAAAGTAACTTCCAACTGACATCTTTAATAAACTTATCACATAAAAAAACAAAACATTGTGGCTCATGAGCCCTGGAGCACTCATGAAGTTGGCACCTATGCATGTTTGACCTCTAGTTATTTCCTGCTGGGATGCCTATAATAACTCTAAATAGAGGGGTTGGTATTAATTTTTATTTTTTAATAAAGATTTTGTTGTACACTAAACTAGTGTGAGTGCTTCGGAAAAGAGGAGGCAGGAGGCTTATCCAAAGTTTTTAATAAAGTATCAAACTCTTATAATTGCTTACAAGCAATAGCAAATACAGTGATCTGCATACTGCAAAAATACACAATTTATCATATTTCTGCAATAATGTCACCAGATGATGTGAAGCTACAGGTACACCTACCATTGCTTATGTCTCTTACTTACCCACATCCAGCCCTAGTGATGACAAATGCACTTTCCGTTTTCCCATATTAGGCCTGCTAACCAGTCATGGCTTGAGCCTATTCCTGGCAAAAACTCTCTCCCTTTATCCTTGTAGATGTTGTACTGCATACCACACTACTATGGGATTGGGCATAGGGGAGCCCCATAGTTTTGTAGGCAGTGCTATCTTGCCTATACAGTAGAACCTCAGAGTTACAAACATCAGATTTATGAACTGACCATTGAACCACACACCATATTTGGAACCAGAAGTATGCAATCAGGCAGCAGAAGCAGAGACCAAAAAAAAAAAAAGCAAATGCAGTATAGTACTGTGATAAATGTAAACTACTAAAAAAAGGGAAATCAACATTTTTCTTCTGCATAGTAAAGTTTCAAAGCTGTATAAGGCAATGTTCAATTGTAAACTTTTGAAAAAAACAACGTTTTGTTAAGTGTTAGAGTTAAGAACAACCCCCATTACCAAGGTATCTCAGGTTCTACTGTACATTCTTCCACCATCCTGTAATGGCTCAGTGTCTCTAAACAGTCTTCTGCCATCAGGATTGGGTTTTATAAGCCCGGACTGTAAAAACTAAGTGGAGACCCCTAAAGTAACAGTGATACTGACCAAGATCTGCAGAACGATGGAGCAGTAGCCTTTCCATTTGACAATCATGCACTCCTTGTAGTGGGCACACTATATGTGCATGTGCCACTGATGACTCAGCACCATTCAGGAAACTATTCTTTCAAATCCAGCTAATCTACTAGGGCAAATATAGTGCCAATCTATAAAGAGGGAAATAAGGATAACCTGCGGAATTACGAACGAGTCAACTTAACTTCAGTACCCAGAAAGATAATGGCGCAAATAATCAATACATTTGCAAACACCTAGAAGATAATAAAGTTATATGTAACAATCAACATGGATTTGTCTGTCAAGAACAAATTGTGTCAAACCAACCTAATAGCTTCCTTAGACAGGGTAACAAGCCTTGTGGTAGATGTGGTATATCTTGACTTTAGTAAGGCTTTTGATACTGTCCCCCATGATCTCCTCATAAACAAACTAGGGAAATGCAGCCTAGATGGAGCTATGAAAAATGTGGGTGCATAACTGGTTGGAAAAACATTCCCAGAGAGTAGTTATCAGTAGTTCACAGTCAGGCTGGAAGGGCATATCAAATCGGGTCCCACAGGGATCAGTCTTGGGTCCAGTTCTGTTCAATATCTTCATAAATGATTTAGATAATAGCATAGAGAGTACATTATGTTTGAGGACAATACCAAGCTGGGAGAAGTTACAAGTGCTTTGAAGGATAGAATTCAAATTCAAAAAGAGCTGGACAAACTGGAGAAATGGTCTGAAGTACATAGGGTGAAATTCAATAAGGACAAATGAAAAGTACTCCACTGAGGAAAAAACAATCAATTGCACACATACAAAATGGGAAATGATTGCCTAGGAAGGAGTACTGAGGAAAGGGATCTGGAGGTTATTGTGGATCACAACATAAATATGAGTCAACAGTGTAACGCTGTTGCAAAAAAACCAAATATCATTCTGGGCCATAGGTGCTGACTCTGTGGGTGCTGTGGGGCTGGAACACCCACGGGGAAAAATTAGCAGGTGCTCCACACCCACTGGCAGCCAAGATCTCCCCCCCTCATCCCCAAGCAGGGAGTCCCCACTCCTCCTCCTCTCAGGACTTCCCGCCCGCTGCCTAACAGCTGTTTGGCAGCGCTTAGGACTTTCCGGGAGGTGTAGGGAGGAGTAGGGATGTGGCGTGCTTGTGGGAGGAGGTGCTAAAGAGGCGGGGTGCGGGTGGGGACTTGGGGGAAGGAGGTGGAACTGGGGCAGGGCGAGGGAGGTGCACGGGTGGGCGGGGGGGTTGAGCACCCACAGGGCAGGGGGCAAGTAGGCACCTATGTTCTGGGCTGTATTAGCAGGAGTGTTATAAGAAAGACACAAGAAGTAATTCGTCTGCTCTACTATGTGCTGATAAGGCCTCAGCTGGAGTATTGTGTCCAATTCTAGGCACCACATTTCAGGAAAGATGTGGACAAATTGGAGAAAGTCCAGAGGACAGCAAAAAAATGATTACATGTCTAGAACACATGAACCATGAGGGAAGATTGAAAAACAAACTGGACATAAAAGTACATAAAAGGTTATTACAAGGGTAAAAAATTGTTCTCCTTAACCTCTGAGAATAGGACAAGCAGTGGCCTTAAACTACAGAAAGGGTTGGACATCAGGAAAAACTTCCTGTCAGGCTAGTTAAGCACTGGAACAAATTGCCCATAGAGGCTGTGGAATCCCTGTCTTTGGAGGTTTTTAAGAACGGGTTAGACAAACACCTGTGAGGGATGGTCTAGATAATAGTCCTGCCTTTAGTGCAGGGGACTGGACTAGATAACCTGTTGAGGTCCCTTCCAGTCCTACACATCTATGATTCTATTTTGGGTATATTAGCTATGTCTACTACCTGTTGGTAAACCACAGCAATATTTGCTTCACCACAGTACTGATAGTTGACCTGCCTGCAGCAGATTAGGGTAGCGAGCTTCCAGATGGCAAGAGGAACCAGCTGCTGGACTGGTATGGCTTCCTACACTTGTGTGTCCTCATGCTGGCGTGGCAGGGTAAGCATCTCAGCTCCATGGAAATGACATTCCTCATGCTGAGCAGGCCGCTGAGCCGTGTCTGGCATGGGAAGGAGAGTCCATTCAGCAGGCACCCAGGACAGGGCGCAGGGGGCACATACAGGTGCTATCCTGGGCCCTGCAGAGGAATGGGCCTGCTCCCTCATGGCGGGCAGCCCCAGGCATAGGCTGGGCTGATGCTAGAGCAGGGCTGGGAGGTGCCCGCAGCTCAAAGCAGAGCCAGCTGCCGTACGTTTATCAAGGTCCTCCAGAGGTGAGCTGACCCCTCTCTTGCCCACAGTGCTGGCCTGCGCAGCAGTGTCCGCTCAGGGTGGGGTGGAGAAGGCTGATCTGAAATGGATGTGGGGGAGTGGGGTGGGCAGGGTGTGGGGAGAGGAGGATAGGGGGACTAGGGCAGGAGGGCAGGGCAGGGTGTGAGGGGACTGGAGCAGGGCAGGGGGAGGAATGGGGTGGGAGAGCTGGGCAGCGTGTGGTGCAGACTGGGTGTGTGTGGGGGGAAAGTGGGGTGGGAGAGCTGGGAAGGGCAAGGTGTGAGGTAGGCTGGTTTTGGGGAGAGTGGGGTGAGCTGAGCAGGGGGTGGGGGCTGAGTGGGGTGGGAGAGCTGGGCAGAGTATGTGCAGGGGGACTGGGACAGGGCTGGGTGTAGGGGGAATGAGGTTAGGGGGCTGGGTAGGAGCGGGGAGCGAGGTGGGCTGGGCTGGGTGTGGGGGGAGTGGGGCAAGGGATAGGGTATTAGGGGAGCGAGGTGGACTGGGGGTGGGAGGGGCTGGGCTAGGAGTGGGGTGAGCTGGGCTGGGTCAGGGTGTGTGAGGTAGTGGAGCTGGGGGTGGGAGGGGCTGGGCTAGGAGTGGGGTGAGCTGGGCTGGGTCAGGGTGTGTGAGGTAGTGGAGCTGGGGGTGGGAGGGGCTGGGCTAGGAGGGGGGTGAGCTGGGCTGGGTCAGGGTGTGTGAGGTAGTGGAGCTGGGGGTGGGAGGGGCTGGGCTAGGAGTGGGGTGAGCTGGGCTGGGTCAGGGTGTGTGAAGTAGTGGAGCTGGGGGTGGGAGGGGCTGGGCTGGGTCAGGGTGTGTGAGGTAGTGGAGCTGGGGGTGGGAGGGGCTGGGCTAGGAGTGGGGTGAGCTGGGCTGGGTCAGGGTGTGTGAAGTAGTGGAGCTGGGGGTGGGAGGGGCGGGGCTGGGTCAGGGTGTGTGAGGTAGTGGAGCTGGGTATAGAAGGGGTTGGGCTAGGAGTGGGGGGCTCGACTAGGAGAGGGGTAAGTGGGGCGTGTCCGGAGAGCCTGGCTTCGGGGCTGTTTCTGGGGCCCCCAGTGCCAGGCACGCGAGGGAACTTTCCGGCGCGTCCTTAACTCTCCGCCCCGCCCTGCTCCTGGAGCCTGGGAATAAAGTTCAGGGGCGGCCGCGGGGCGCGGGCTCGGAACTCGCCGTGTGAGCGCAGGGCGGCTCCCGCCTGTCCCCAGCGCGCCTCGCCATGGCCACTGACGAGCTGGCCCAGAAGCTGCAGCGCCGGCTGCTGCTAGAAGAGAGCGGCCCGGAGCCTGCGCCCGGCGGGGAGGAGGCAGCGGCGGGCTGGGGGGCCGGCCAGGAGGAGGAGGAGGAGGAGAGCAGGAGCTCCATGCTCGCCAGCGCCGACTCGGAGCTGGGCGCCAAGCTGAGCCGCAGGCAGGACATCAACGATGGCACGGCACGGCCCCGCCAGGCCAAGGTCTTCAACCCCTACACCGAATTCAAGGAGTTCAGCCGGCGGCAGATCAAGGACATGGAGCAGATGTTCCGACTGTAAGCAGATCTCCGCGCCTACCCCCTACCCCAGCCGGCCGCAGAGCGCCTGCCCCTGGCTAGCCGCGGCCGTGCGACTGCTCAGGGGGCTAGCCCCGTGCCCCTGTTGTGCCCAGGACGCGGGGTGCCTTTGGCTGGCGCCGGTGAGCGGGCGGGCTGGCTGGCTGAGTTTTGGGGAGCAGTCCTCCAGCCCCAGTGTGGCTGGCGAGAGACACAAGGGAGAGGGTGACTTCGGGAATCCTCTGCAGACAGGCCCTGCTGAGTCCTGCTCGAGCTCTGACAGAGCTGAGAGTGAAACTAGCATTTAAAATGTGGGTTCTTGCATTGCAGCCCTTAACACACTTTACGGGTGCGAATGAATGAGGTTAGGTTGCTCTGACTCCGGGAATTGATAGGCTTAATTGGACTGCTGCTGACTGTGCATGAGACTCCGACTGCAGAACCTATGTATTTGCATCGGAGACCAAAACTTTTCTCCTCTCCCCCCACCCCTCTGTACCACCCGTTGCTTCTTCCTCTCTGAATCATGTCTGATTTGGCAAATGTTTGCCACTTTATCATTCCAGAAAAGTCACATTGCAGCAGAAACACTTGACTCTTCACTACTTTCCCTGCCTCTAGCATCAAACCGCAGTTATATTTAGCATGTTCCTCTAAAAGTGACTGTTTGTCATTTATTTTAGTAACTCAAACACTCTTTGAAAACAGGCTTTTCATGTTTGTTAATATGCTGTTTTGCAGATTCCTGAAAAATATTCCATGGCATTCCTCCAAAACTTGGCTCTGTAAAAATATAAACCTCATTCCTGTAGAATGCTTTATCTTATTTCATAACTGGGTGGTGAGCCTGAATCTTGAGTTGTCTGGAAGCAATAATAGAAGTTTACTATTGAAATAAAGGGCTTCCTTGATACTTTCCTTTTGAGTTCACCTTTAAAGCAGGCTAAGTGGAGTATTCTGCACACAAAACGAACCTCTTTTTAGTGTCTGTGATGTCACAATTCCCAGTTCTGCTGTAGTGTCTCTCCCACTGAATCACTGATCTAGTGCAGTTCTTGGAAGCTGTGCTGGGTTTTTCTATTCTAAAAGCTTTTAAAACACTATAAAAACAACTTTTAAATAAACTTTGTAAACTGTTGTGTGCACAAAATGGGAAAGCTGAGCCTCAAAGAGCACTAACTCTGCTCCTTCTCTGAGTGGCTATTAACACAGCCTGTCTTCCCCATCTATTTTTCCCTCTCCTAACTTTAATCTTCCTGTTGATCTCACCCACAATTCCAGCTGTTTATTTACTATCTGGTGACTCCCTCCTTACCGCTCTCCACTCACCTGCCATAGCTCCTCTTTTTTTCTTTGTGGAAGACTGCACCAACTTTTTCAACAAGATCCTCCCACAATCCCCATGCAGATCCTTCCCCGATTTCCATTGGTGCCTGTTTGTTGTCTACCTCTGGCTCTTACCCAAAGTAACAGGTACAGGTTGATGTCTACACTGCCCATGTAAACACGCTTTATCAGTGGGGCTTCTCATGCAATTTTTTTAATCGCTCTCCCAGTGATTAAGATAAATAAATAAAACCACCCTGAACGAGTGGTGGTAGCTTTATCGCCTGGAGCTGTCTACACTGGCGCTTTTCAGCGCTTAAACGTTTGTTGCTCAAGGATGTATTTTTTCACACCCCTGAATGACTAAAGTTTAGCGCTGAAAGTGGCAGTGTGGAGACAGACTTTTACTACAGATCTTTCTTGCCCTCATTCTCAACTCCTCCCTCTTTCTTGTATGCATCTTCCTCTCAAAATACAAACATTCCTTGGCGTTGCCCACCCTCAGAAGCCCCACTTGCTTCTACTCTGAACTCAGAATGCCTACGCTGCTTGTCCTGAGTTTCCCCGCTTGGATTTTCAGTTGGATTTTCTGTTTTGTTTTAAATATCTTTGCGTTCAGCTCTAGCATCATGCCTATAAGGAATTATCCAATTAGTGATGGGCCTATGTCTATAGACCAATAATTATCAGTTGTGACATTACAAAGGGGTGTTGTAGCTGAGTAGACGCTAGCTAGGGTGACTCTAGAGAATTTAAAATGATGTGTGTATTCGGGTTAGCGCTTGCGTGCGTGCTGTATGCTCCTCGAAGACTGATTAGTGCGGGGTGGGGGCTTTCACACCATGCTGCTGCTGAAACTTTTTTTGCAGTTCATCTTTAATTCGAGTAAAACAATGGTTATTTTTGTCACCATTGTTTTGGAACAAGACCCTTTGCCAGTCGAATGAGATGCTTTGCTAATTAAACCAATTAATCTGGGGGAGGGGGAAGAAGAGAGCAAATCCAGGTGGAAATGAATGATAATGAGTCTCTTCCAGCTCAAATAACACAGACAAACGAAACAATTAAAATATAAAACATGAGAGATTCAGCAAAAGGACTGCATTCAGTTTTGGAAATCTGAACAGAGCTCTTGCCTATAAAACTTATCTGGCTGCAAAGTTCAGCAGCTGCTGGTAGCTCTGTTTAATGTGATGACTCTGGAAGAGGACGAACTCCTGTCCATTGTTTAATTGCATTGCATAGTGGCCCTCTTAGGGGTTTTTTTTTTTTGTACATATGAAGAGGATGGGATAGAAGAATTTTCAACCTAATACACAGGAGAGTTGTGTGCACTGTAACAGAACTCCACTAGCCGTCACCTTCAGCCCCCAACTAAAACCCCTCCAACGCATTATTAAGGATCTACAACCTATCCTAAAGGATGACCCAACACTCTCACAAATCTTGGGAGACAGGCCAGTCCTTGCCTACAGACAGCCCCGCAACCTGAAGCAAATACTCACCAACAACCACATACCACACAACAGAACCACTAACCCAGGAACTTATCCTTGCAACAAAGCCCGTTGCCAATTGTGCCCACATATCTATTCAGGGGACACCATCACAGGGCCTAATAACATCAGCCACACTATCAGAGGCTCGTTCACTTGCACATCCACCAATGTGATTTATGCCATCATGTGCCAGCAATGCCCCTCTGCCATGTACATTGGTCAAACTGGACAGTCTCTACGTAAAAGAATAAATGGACACAAATCAGATGTCAAGAATTATAACATTCATAAACCAGTCGGAGAACACTTCAATCTCTCTGGTCACGCAATCACAGACATGAAGGTCGCTATCTTAAAACAAAGAAACTTCAAATCCAGACTCCAGCGAGAAACTGCTGAATTGGAATTCATTTGCAAATTGGATACTATTAATTTAGGCTTAAATAGAGACTGGGAGTGGCTAAGTCATTATGCAAGGTAGCCTATTTCCTCTTGTTTTTTCCTACCCCCCCCCCCCCCCAGATGTTCTGGTTTAACTTGGTTTTAAACTTGGAGAGTGGTCAGTTTGGATGAGCTATTACCAGCAGGAGAGTGAGTCTGTGTGTGTATGGGGGTGGGTGTTTGGAGGGGGGTGAGGGAGTGAGAGAACCTGGATTTGTGCAGGAAATGGCCTAACTTCATTATCATGCACATTGTGTAAAGAGTTGTCACTTTGGATGGGCTATCACCAGCAGGAGAGTGAATTTGTGTGGGGGGTGGGGGGTGAGAAAACCTGGATTTGTGCTGGAAATGGCCTAACCTGTTGCTCACTTTAGATAAGCTATTACCAGCAGGACAGTGGGGTGGGAGGAGGTATTGTTTCATATTCTCTGTGTATATATAAAGTCTGCTGCAGTTTCCACGGTATGCATCTGATGAAGTGAGCTGTAGCTCACGAAAGCTCATGCTCAAATAAATTGGTTAGTCTCTAAGGTGCCACAAGGACTCCTTTTCTTTTTGCGAATACAGACTAACACGGCTGTTACTCTGAAATCAATCTACAGTGGAACTCTTGTGGTTGAGCTTGACCAAATAGCAGTAGTTTGTTTGCAAACCACTTAGTGAACAATTTGCATGGCCAACTGACGTTCCCCTGTCAGAAAAATCGTGCCTTGTCATAGGCGACTTCCCCAGTCACACAACCATCTGAGGATACTACTACAATGGGGAAGAAGTTATGAAGTGGGAGGCAACAAACTAGACCTTGTTGTACAATTTCAAGGATAAATGTACCTTTCAAAGCTCATGTAGGGATTGCACCCCTCATTCCGACATAGCTTTTGTCACCTCTGAAAATATAGGGAGCTTCAGAAGGGAGGTGTTCCCAAGATGGCAGCACAGACTAGTGTAAGTGACAATAGAGGCTGCAGTATAATCCAGGAAAACAAGGCACCTGATGAGATTCAACTTCCAAAAGGCTGATCTGTCGGTAATAATACTCCAACCCACAAGCACTCTGGCAAACTTGTCTCCCTAGTGTGGAAGATTGCCCAAAAGCCCATCTCCAGGAGATGTCAGACACTAGATGTGCCTGGACTTTCAGAACAAACCAGCCAACAATATAAGAGAGATTCAGAACTGTTTGACTTGGATCCCTTCAGTGAAGAAACCATCAGGTTCAGGGAAATAAGGAGTGGCACAACCTCTGGGGGAGCTGATTGAAACAACAAGCATGTGCCATAATAGCAAAAAGCATGGGTCACCATTTGCAAGCTTAACCCTAATGGACATCAACCAAAGCCTATCGTCACAGTCTCTCCCAACCAAGTTGCACACCAACTCATCCTAAATGGTAAACCAGGCCACAAAGCAAAGTGCAAAACAAAACAGGCTAAGCAGGAACTCTGCTGTCACTTGAGAGATTGTAGATTCCTCAATGTGCAGGTCAACACTGCGGAGCTAGCAGTAGCCATGAAAATCCTGAAGTGTGGAAAGGGTGCTGGATGCAATGGTGTATCTATTTGAACTACTTCTACACTTTGGGATGAGAGCAAAGAAGTGGCCACTTGATTTCTTGAATTCTTGCATGGTGTCAAGGCTGATTCCATACTCTGGCACTCTGAGCCCACAAGAATTCTAAAAATTAATACTGGCCACTCCAGGCTTGTATTAAACTCCCAAGATTACAGCTTTTCTCTGACCTTGGATGGGTAGACGCTGCCACCAACCAAGTGCAAAAACCCCTTTGAGAACCCAGGAAGGTGCACTTGGGATTTCCTTCCTCTGGGGTACCCTCAAGCCCTTTCGCACCCTCTCCGGGGAAGAGCTGAAAAAGAAAAACAAAGGAAATCAGCTGTTGCTAACCAGCTGATTAAACAACATGTGGACAAACCCCTTAGGACACAAAAATCCAATTCTGTTCTTAGAAAAGGTAAATTTTATTAAAACAAAAAGAGAAAATACATCTGGAAACTCAGGCTATTGCTAGATTTTAAAAGAGCAAATACAAGGATTAAGCATCAAAAATAGTTTCTTGAGGTCCAGCTTAAAGGTTACAAGCAAAACAAAAGCATTTGGGGTTAGCACAGAGGAGTCCACAAGCCATAAAGAAATAAACCTAATCGTGTCTTCCTAGACATGCCCTGATCTACTTACATATCTGGGCTTTCAAATGAGTAGTTTCTAGGTATGATCTGATGATTTTTTTCATACCTGGCCCAAAACTTCTTACAGCATCGCTGGTCTGTCCCCTCTCTCCGGAGAGCAACAACAGACAGACAAAAGGGGAGTCTTGTTTCACGTTTAAAAAGTTTTAGCCTTCCTATTGGCTCTTTTGGCCAGGTGCCCACTCACTTCCTTTTACCTATGCAGGGAGACTTTTTAACCTTTTACAGATAAAGCAAGTAGAGAACAACTACTAAGAGGGATTTTATAGCTGGCTGGCTGGGTGTTCGTAAAAGGGAGCTACCCCCACCCCTTTAATTTATCAAACATGGAGACAATGCAAATACCCAGGCTGTGGAGACAAGCTAAAGTGGTTGCACATAAACCACATATAGAACTGAACTTGCAAAGACTTACTGACCAATATCCTTACTCTGCTCAACTTACAAGCATATGACTGGATGAAAATGGGTATAATTGCATAATAGTGGAAGGGCAGCTGACTGATGACCAAGTTGGTTTCCACACAAGACATTCATTCTGTGGTTAAGTTGTAAACCTAACTCAATACATTGAAGATAGCCCCTGTCATTTTGCAGGTTTTGAAGCTATCTGTTGGCTGCTTATGACACTATGAACTGAAACTGGCAATTTTGAGAAATGGCAAAATGGTCCAGGTCATGTGCTCTCTGTTCAAGAATTGATGTTACTTCATCAAGACAGATGGTCAGAAAAGCAGATGGCATACTCAGGGGAATGGATTGCCCTAAGGTTCAGTACTATCACCCTTGCTGTTTATTGTCTACAGAAATAAACAGTCAGAATTCCCTGTGTGTGAAAATTAACTTATGCAGATGACCTTTACATTGCCATGCAGTCAAAAGATTTGAGAACTTTGAGGCATTCTAACTGGCCTCCTGAGTGTACTTGGAGAATACTATCACATGTTGTTCCTGACTGCCAACCCAAGTAAGACATAAGTGTATACCTTCCACCTAAAACAGACAGGCCAAGCAAAAAGTCCAGTCACTCTGGGATAGTACAGTCCCTTTAGTACTATGAACATCCGGTGTACACTGGGGTTGCATTAGACCGAATTCTGACATTCAAAGAGCACATGAAGTTGAAAAAGAAAGTGAACTCTAGGAAACTGGTCAACACAAACTGAAAGCTGACCCCAAAACACTCAGAGCAACTAGTCTCATCTTGTGTTGTTCAACTCCAGAACACAGCATGCCACTATGGTGATGCTCAAGCCACGCACACAGAATTAATACTGAACTTTTTATCAATACTGTAGGTTTTTCATAGGGACTTTGAAATGGACTCTCACACTGTCACTATACTGCCTCGCAGCAGTTGCACCACTATTAGTGAGGTGGAATGTCTTCAGTAAAAAGGAGAGACAAAAACAGGTATATGATCCAAGACACACACTGCACAGATACATTCTACCACTCAAGAGGCTGAAGTCCAGAAAGAGCTTTGCCCCTGAAAATCCCTTCCCCAAAATACCACAATGGAAGGCTGTAGAATAACAAAATGATGCAAAATGCTGCTGGTCTTGCAGAACCTGGTTCCTTTAAAACAATTCCTTCCAGGCACTGACCTTAAATGAAAACACTGGTGTATTCTAAATTGGGGCAGGAGCTGGGCTGGTAAAGACTGGTGACAATATGACTGAGGTGGAAGCTGAGAAATGACCCCAAATGTGATTGTGGAGAGCCTAAGCAAACACTTGGACACTGCCTGTTATGGTGCCTTCTGTCAACATCCTGTTCTCCCAAGGAACTATTCACAATAAGTGATGACACCAGATCGTGGCTGCGGTTTTGGAACAATAAGCTATGATGATGGCCTATCACACTGCTTATCAAAGCATGAAAGAGAGAATGAAATCCACTATAAAGGATCTACATGTACTTCAAGCGCTCACTTTGCGTAGGCCTTCAACACAAGTTGAAGAGGTGACACAGTTTGCCTCCATCTTCCTGGAGAAGGCTCATCTTTTGAAAATTTGGAAAGGTTGTTTTGAAGACCAGTAAGATCAACATTGGGGATGATCTAGGCAATGAAACTGCCAGACAAGCTCCCAAGACTGAGCCTTGTCTGTACTACAAATGCATTGCTGGTATAGTTATACTGGCTTAGCCCCCTAGCGTAGATGTTACTATGCCAACAGAAAAACTTCTGCTGCTGCAACAGAAGCACTTAGGTCAGCATAGTTGTCTACAGTGGGGGTTGTGCCAGCGCAGCTGTGTCAAGTGTGGTGAGGTTTTTCCACACTCCTGCCTGACATAGCTATGCCAGCAAAATGTTGTAGGGTAGACTGAACTGAGAATGTAAGGAGTGAGGTGTCAAATTGAGGCACCCTGTAATATGCTCCTACTCACCATAAGCGCGGAGTAGATCTTCTTCATTATGGAAGTGAGATAGCACTGAAGGGAACTTAACATCTAGCTAATATGGTGAGTCAGTTTCATTTAGTTTGTTTGCTCTTGGGTACCAGCTGAGAAAACTTGAGGTACCTCCAGGAACTAATGACAAACTAGATTAGAATTCTGCAAACCAGAGAAACTGGGAAGATGGCCAAAAAGCAACCCAACAGTATCATGAAGAGTGTTAGCAGCAGCAAGAGCCAAGTGAAGGAAGATTAGAATCTGAATTACAGAGTTTAGGCATGTTGGAGCCTGTGCAAACAGGAGTCTATCTGGTAAACAAGTGCAAGGGCATAAATAAAAATGGGGCATGTAACTTCCAGAAGGAGATTGGCTAGAGAGACTATTTGGACAGATGGCCTCAGGGCAGTGACTGAAAGGACAGACTCTCAGAGGAGAGGGTAGCGTTGAAGTGATCGTTGGAGCCAAATTAGACCCCCAACACAAGCAACATGCTTTGACTAAAATGGGAATTGTGTATTCAAGTACATAGTCTGGCACTAAGAGCTCTCACTAGTTGGTGAGTAGTGCTGTACTTTTAAGGTGTCACTTAAAGTAGCCAGTGTCTTGGTATGTGGGTCTGTACAAGGACTACTGATTGACCTTCTGTGCTAGTACTGTCCAAGGCTGCCTATTGACCGCTCTGATCATTCTGCTGTTGCTTGCTTCCTGCTGGTTGGTTGGTTGGTTGGTTTTGTTCTTCTCTCACAGAGCTGTCCTTCTAAGGAGGACCTGTGAAACAATTTCTCAGGCCACTCCCTTCCCCCTCCCCGAACTGTTCAGTATGATCATAGGTGCATGCAAAGGGGCAGTCCTGGGATTTTGGGAAGACTCTGTAATATGAAAATCTACGGCACCCCTTACTTTATTTTAAAAACAAGGCATCAGGAACGGCTCACTCAGTCTCCTGCTGCAAAAGTGAAGCATGACTTTGTGTTGAGCTCCATGTGTTGCCAAACACTTAGGCATTTCAGTGGACATTTCTCCAAATGAGCTCTCAGATCTGGGATCCACTAGCTCTCAGCCATTAGAATTTTGTTTGCATTCTGGTGAATTTTAACACTTGCAATGATATATTAGTCTTTATAATCTATGCAACACCTCCATGAAGTAGGCAGAGCAGTGGTGCTGGAACAATTTTTATAGCGGGGTACTGAAGCTGGAAACAATGTATTTGGGTGGTTGTTACTACTTCAAGCCAGGCAGTGTGGCAGAACCCCAGCACCCCTAGGTCCAGCACCTCTGAGGCAGAGTAAAGGAGGGAGAGGAACACAAGGGTTAAGTGACTTGACTAGAGCATTTATTGAGATGGTATCAGACCTAGGATTAGAACTCCATTCCTGTGCTTAATTCATTATCTTGGGTGTCTCTTGTGCTGTTGAGCTACCCTTCATAACGACTGGAGATCACAATAACGCCTCATCAGAGGAGTTTGCTTCAAGGCAGGCAGCCAGGAGGGAACATGTGGTGGCCCTAGCACCATCAGTAACACTCCGAGTGGAACTACCTCACAACTCTGAATTGGTCTGCTCCTGCCACATATAAAGGGGGATATGACTGCAAGTCTATGGGCCCTACAGATTGACCTTGGGTGATATTCACATATCGGTGCGTGAATAACCTACGATCTTCAGGAAAAGTCCTGGAGATGAGTTTTTGTGCTCTTGGGTGGCCTTCATAAGGGATAGTGTCAGAAGTCAATGAAAATGAAAACTGAAAATCTCCTTTAGGTTTAGGGCTTGTGTACACTTGGAAATTTACCAAAATAGCCATTCCAGAATAATTATTCCAGAACAGTTACTTTAGTATGACCCCACACATGGATACTCTTTCTCCAGAATGAGTGCCTTTTTATCTGAGTTTTAGCTTAATCCACTTTCAAAGTGAAAAACAGAAGTAAATGGATCCCTAGAATAGGAACTAGGAAAGATATCTTGGAGAAACTTCCGTGTGACTGTGTGCATTGAGAGTGCTGTGAGGTCCTGGAGCCATACCTGAGCATTGGTTAGCCATTTGGTAGGAAAGATCATCTCCCTCCACTTGCTTGTTATCAACTTGCAAAAGGTTTTATTGAATTCAATCTCAGAAATGTTGTATCATCAGTACCCACTTTCCATTGCCAGGTGTGCAATCGGCAAACTGGCTTTCATGAGCCACATGGGGGCTTTAAACATATTTTTCTCACAGTTTCCCTAGTACCGTATATACTCGTTCATAAGCCGAATATTTTTGGTAAAAAAGTGACGCATCAAAGAGCGGGGGTCGGCTTTTCAACAGGTCTACACCAAAATTTGATGATTTTAAACACTGTGAAATCATGGAATTGAATATCTAATACATTGTCATTTTGTTTACCTGGAGCATCTGCAGGCATGGACCCCCTCAGTTCCCTGTGGCTGTGGTTCGCTGTTCCCAGCCAATGGGAGCTGCAGGAAGTGGTGCCACTTCCCGCAGCTCCCATTGGCTGGGAACGGCGAACCGCGGCCACTGGGAGCTGAGGGGCTCTGTGCCTGTGAACACTCCAGGTAAACAAAACGTCCCGACCCGTCAGTGGCTTACCCTGACGGGCCGGGAGCCAAAGTTTGCCAACCCCTGAAATAAAGGGTCGGCTTATGAAAGGGTCATATAGTTTTTGCTATTTTTACCTATCCATTTTGGGGGGGGTTGACTTATAAACAAACTGGCTTATGATCATGTATATACGGTACTTGTTCTTGCAGCTACAGCTGGTCTTCTGGTTCTTTTCTTAGCTGCAAGATAGTCAATTGCTCTGTGGCTTCCCTTGGTTTTCAGATAAGCTTTGTATACTTTCACACATCATGTAGTGAAGTCTCTCTTACTGCTGTTCTAATCTGGCCTTGAAGAAAGAGGAAACGAAAAAGTAACAAGGAGAGTTCCCCTTCCAATATGAAGATTTAGTCTAAATTTTAAACTGCCATGGGCAACACTTAAAAACAACTAGTATAAACAGAAACCCTTTTTTACCAGAGAAGCTGTATTAGGAGTGTTGGTGGAATTTATAAAAGTTGTCTCTGAATCACCTGTGTTCACCATAGGCCCCATCTTGTGCTCCTTCAGTTGGATTTTAGCCCGAATGAGGTGAGAATGATAGGGCACAATGTATCATGTCTGAAGGATGAGATTGGGCTGTTGGCCTTTGTGATACTACGCTCCTTTAAACTTCCTCTTCTGTGAACACACAAAGCCTCTAGGGTGTATGATATTATTAACATGCAACCCTGGAGACCTGACTCCTTTTAGCTGTAATCAGAGGCACACCATAGGCAATGCAAGGATCTCCATGTGGCTATTACCCAGGTGCTCCAGCCTGTTTCAAGAGGGGGCAGGCCATGAGAGGGAAGTTCAGTCTCCAGGCCTACTCTGTAAGCTTTATTAAGCACTAGCCGCATATACAAGCAGACACTGTCCATCCCAAAGAGCTTACAATCCATGATTTTAAAAAAACAGACTACATAGGAAGGGGGAGACAATCAAGTGTGTGTGACTTCTGTGTTCTTCTCCAGGTCTGTAACTACAAAACTGAGTTCCTTTGCCCCATAGGGTGGCAATAAATAGAGGTCATCTTCAGCGATGTGATCATGTCTGTTAAGAGCAGGATTGGGAGCCACTTATAACAGATATTGGCAGTGAGCAAAAGTTGATAGGTGTTGAAAGCTTAGCATGTAATGAGCTAGATGTAATAGGCTTCATAATCCATTACAGAAGCCCTGAGCTATATAATCCCCCTCCTTCCTGAAACTCTCTACGGAGCTATATCCAGTGGCTAAAGTAGATAGAAAAAGGGGGAGGTGCGTTGCCTCTTCTGCTAAAAGAACTGCATTCCCCTACCTAGATGTTCTCACAAAATATGGGTTCCCAAACTGTGGCCCGTGCTCCACCAGTGACCTGTGGATAGCTGGCTGGTCACACGTTGCTGGGCTGCCTCCTTGCTTTGAACTTCTAAAATACATAAAAGGAAGCTCTTTAGCTTTCTCATATTTGTGTTACAATAGGTACTACAGGTCTTAACCAAGAACATGACCTCCATTGTGCTGGGTGCTTTACCAGACATGTTGGGAGGTCTGTCCTTGCCATGAAAAATGTAAAGGCCAAGTAGTAAAGATGAGGGGAAGACTCAGATGTGACATGACTTACCTAAGGTCACACTACAGGTTAGAGGCATAGCTGGGAATGGAACCCAGGTTTTCTGCATCCCACTCAGTGCCCTGTCCACTGGACCACTGATGTCCCTGCCTTGTCTGTTTTCGGGGAATAGCCGTCATTAGCAATCTGTCAGCTCTTTGTGTAGCTGTACAGTAGTTGATGCCTAAGTGTGGACAGGAGCAAGACAGGCTCAGCTGGTGCAAACTCTGGCTTGATCTTGTGTATGTTTAGGGTCAGCCCTAGTGCAGCTGCACAGTTAATTGGCCACTGATTGCCGAGTGTAGACAAGACCTATGTATCCTGCATAAGCAACTGCTGTAGTCACAACAGGAATGTTTGATTATATGGATTGGCTGCCCTCCCTCTCCCATTACTAATTATAAATGGGGAGGGAGCTGGTCTGCAGGAGACTCTCAAAGATGCAAATGGGAGTTGGGCACCAAACTGCCCTTTAAGATGTGATCCACTCTATGGAAAATCTGAGTACCTTGATCTCCTAGAGATGAGGGAGGGCAGCCCATACAACTAAACAACTTTAACGTCAATGTTCATGTTTTAACTGCCCTGCTATCCAGCAGCTGTAACTTTCTCTATCTGAAATGTACATGGGTACTTCCTATGTAAGGCTAAGCAAAGGAACAGTGTTAAAAAGTTTAAACTTGGAGAACTGAAATACAGACTGTTTAAAACAATGAGTCCATTAAATACAGATCCGGTATAAGTGTGAAATGTAGAATTTGTATTTAAATGCTAATTATCTGTTAAACTTAGGTGGAAAACATTTCTTGCATCATGAAGACCGTCCCAGCTGAATGTTAATTTCTCTTTGCCAGAACCCTAGTAGAAGTTAGGCTGCATGGTCTCCCATCTCAAATGTGTCCTGCAAAGTGGGGAAAATGTGTTGGCTTTTTTGGTATATAAAGAACCCCGGGAGGTTCTCGCATGCTTTTATTTTAATTCTAATGTAGGAACATGGGACTGACATAGTAGATCAGACCTATAGTCCTTCTAGTCCATATTGAGTCATGTTAAGGGCACCTGCAGTATTGACATAATGGTGTTTCCTCTAGTTATGATTTCCCCAGATTTTAGTTGTAGCAAATGCTATTAATGTCAACAAATGAGTACCTTAATTCTGGGATTTCCTAACTTCTTAATGCTTCACTCTGCAACTTTGTTTGTGTGGAATTCACCCATGACTGTGGCTTCTGTTGCTGCCTCTGGCAGTTTAAACTCAGTGTAAAAAAAAAAAAAAAAAAGGTAGTGAAAAGCAAATTCTCCTAAACTTCAAGGCCCTGCTCCTATGACTTGTGTGGCTCAAGTGCAGGTTCATTGTGGGACAGACAGGAGCTCTGAGTTAAACCCAGGCGGTAGAAGACCCTGGAAGTGAAGGGAAGAGGGTCTATACTAGTGATACTGAAACCTCAGTGGTTCAGGAGCCAAACTAGCGAGCAACATTACCCAAAAGAGCCACAGTAGTGTGAATTCATTGTTCTATTTACTGTTGTACTGTGTGTTCATATTTAAACAGTATGGCGGGAGAAATATTTAGTTTATGTATTATTTTCACAGCAAAATGACTGCCCGAGTATTATGTTATCAACTACAATTGGTTAATTATATAGTAAAAGCATCCTGATTGGCTGTTAATTAAATTTAGTGTTTTAATATCATGGGCTGCAAAGAGCCACAGGAGACGCATTAAAGAGCCACTTGTGGCTCAAGAGCCTCAGTCTGAGTATCACTGGTCTACACTGACCTGAGCTTAGGTGCAAAATGATTCTGTTTTTTGGGGGGTTCTAGTCTAGAGAGAATTGTCTTTAATGCTTGCCCAGTTGTGACTCAGTTTTGTTCAGACTTTTCATGTCCCTTGGGAGGAAACTCACAGTTGCATGTTATATAATACCAAACACCCATTTCCCTCCCTTTCCCCTGGGGTGTCAATGCTTGAATTTTCCCCCCTATAATTTCCTGCTGCTAAGGGTAGCAGTGGTGGGAACTCTGTCATCCAACACTGTTCATAGCCATTTTAGCAGTGGGAGCTACAGGGCTTGTCTACAGTAAACTTACCCCTTAACAATCAGTGCTAGTGTAGACAAGGCCTCTGGTGACTGCAAGAACTAATGTATGCTCTTCTGGCAGAGGGACCAGGAAGTCTGCAGCTCAGACTAATTATAATCTGTAACCTAATTAGCTCTTTATTTTAACAATATGAGAATACTATTTTAACCATTATAATCAATTCGTCTTGGACTCTTACAAACTCTCTGGAGAGTCTAAGCCTTACAGCTCACCTTGGCACAATCTTCTAGCCTGCGTAAATGGCAGCCCAGTGCTACAGGGTAGAGACGTGAATCTGAGAATTGAACTTCATCCTCTGTCCTCCATGCCATGTCTCCTTCAGGGGAATTTGTGGGGAGAATGCCCATTGTTTCATCTTAACCCTAATAGGAGCGGAAAATGTCAGTAAGGCTCCAGTGTTCTTACCACATATCAATTAAACCTGCTCCTTGAGTGCTAAACTGATAAGGAATTAGTTTTAAACTCTCCTTGCATGTTGTAAATAGAAACACTCAGCCCTGCAGTGGGAAGTACTTCATGGCTCTGTAGCATACCTTTTGCCTTCCCAATACTAAGTAAGAAACTTACTCAGTGCAGGAGACTTCTCTCATCTCTTCTCATGCCTCAACTCTTCCTCCTTCCTCCTTTTCCTTCCCTTTGCCACCATCAAATTGCCCACATGGGAGTAGCACTCATACCCTGCTATCTGTTGCTCTTTCTGATAGGCCTCTACTCTGACTCCACTGATTGCTTTGCCTGAACTACAGTCTCCCTGCTGGGACTAGCAGAGGAAGTGGCAAGAGTAGTGTAGCCATACAGGTGCATCTACATTGGCAAAAATTAGATACATAACTTGTCATTGCTCCTATCCCACACCTTATTTACAGTATGGAACTCCAGCACTGCTGCCTTTGTCACAAACCTCCCACGTTTGTAACAGTCAACACAAGGGCTTGTGGAAGTGCATGAGTGTCAAGCACACCAGTGGGATGGCACTTGCTCTGAGCAAGGCTATCTACTGTGCATTCCACTGCTGTGACTCTCTACGGGTACAGTACAAATGCAGACTATGCAGGATTTGCTTCTCAGCTGCCTGCAGGTCTGAGTGCTCCCAGCAGGACCTGCAAGATTAACAAAGGGCCCAACCTATAATGAAAAATACAACTCTATATACAAGTGACTTTTGAAATATTGTCCCTCCATGGCACCCCTCCTCCTCCAAAAATACTTGTTTTAGTGGGGGTTGCCCTGGGTGCTGTCTCACCACCATCTCCCACAAACATAAGCTCTGAAAACAGGCGCTCTAGCTGATATAGCTTCTCCTCTCCCCCCATATGCCCAAGTAAATCCACTTACCTCTAAGGTACTCCAGCACCCACTTGTTCTCCTGCACCTCCTCTTTGCTGCTCCTCAATATGGCACTCAATTGACTAGCTTCCTCCAATGCTCTGTAGATGGTGGATGGCTGCACCACCACTCAATTTGCAATAAAATAAGCATGAGCGCTTTTTAGGGATCTGGAAGGAGCTTAGATGAAGTCCCTAAAGAGGAGATTCCACAAGGGCAGGTGGCATACAAAATGGTGCTGCCGCAGGGCCAAGGAGCAAGCAGGGCTCTAACTATCAGTATCAAAGGGTTGATTTCATCAGGTTGAATAGAGATGTATCTGTGGCTGTGTGGGTTGTATTTCCTGTTAACACTTTGAGTGCTTGTGCCCACAAGGCTAGTTACGGAACCAGAGGCCTCAATGAAAGGCGAGGATGCATGTATCTCTGTTGAATCATACAAATGTGTCTCTCTTAAATAGCATGGTCATGTGGCTCTGAAGTACCGGAGTAACCTTACCAAGATTATATTATTATATCTTAAGCCTGTTTGGGGTGGTGGTATGCTTGTAATCCAAGATTCACAGGATGCAATTTTAATTCTGCAGGATCTGTAACGAGTTTTCGAGTCTGGAAGAACAAGTCCTCTTCCCCTCCTCCCCACCCCACCCCCCATCCATCTGGGGAAGGGGTCTTGCCAGCTATCAAATACACTGTACAGTTCATAACTATTCCTGTGTTTCAGATTTGGCTCTGAGGGCTCTGTAAGCAGGAATGCTTTTTGATACTGTATTCCTGAGCTGTTCTTATCCCCTGCCTCGCTCTTGAAATGAGAGCAGAGTGGTTACAGAAAATCCAGAGGTTAAACTGTTTTGGAAAGCCCTGCTCTGAAGGCTGGACCTGGCTCTGCGAACTGAACACCTATTGTGCTACTGGTACAATGTCGTTTTGCCATCTCAGCCCACTACTGACAAGACCTAATTTCTCACAATCCCAGCTTTGTGCTGCCTGTTTGCTGGCAGCCATGAAGCTGTGCCTGATGGTTCCAGGACCCAAGTACAGTTGGCTAACCCCTCCAGGGCCAGCCCTTCTACTGTAAGGCTGGCTTAGCACACTGAGGGGTCAAATGAGTGCTGTCATAGCTGACAAACTAGCCTCCTGATATCATGGAATAAGAAGCCAGAGTCAAACTGAGTTTTTGGCAGTGGGTTGTCTAATTTTTAGACTAAAATGATGCTAAAGTGAGCATACAATACACGATGTACAGTACATCAGTTTCTTTTGGAGCTATATAACCCACATTTTAAGGAGTCATGTGTGAACGATAATCAGGGATGCCGATGCTGCCTTGCTTTATTCCCCATCACCACAGGTGCACTAATCAAACTGGGAAATGCCTTCCAGCTAAGGATAAAGACCCCAATCTGGAAACAAATGTTTCATTCAGTAGCAAAGGTTGCTGGGTGTGACATGTTGAGACTCTGTTATAGTGATATTTACAAGCCTGGCAGGATGGACATTGTAAAGTCTTGCATGTTGTCTAACAGCAGATGAACTTGCTAATGCTAAATGAGTTGTTTGAAGAGTGAGATCATCCCATGCCTTTTAGGGAGTCTGCGCACAGTCCATCGCTTTTATGAGGAGTGGAGGAACTCCAGGCATTTGTCATCCTTCTGCTTCAGCTTTGAATTAATGGACACATCTTTAAAAGGTGATGTGTCCTATGTCAGAAATCCAGATGGTGAATATTCATTCCAATCGTATTTCTAGTCAGGCCTCAGATATACATGTCATGGAGACAGCACTGGATGCTCCGGTCAGGGCTTGAAAAACACACCATGCTTCTTTCTAGCCACAGAGAAATACCAGACCCCTTGCCACTTAATGCGCCTCCTTTCCCTGCACTTAAAAAAGAATAACCATTGGATACTATATTTTTTACCATATCAATCAAATTGCTGTGACACTTTTTAAAATGCAACTTAATACTAAGGCAGGTAATACACTAGAAAATATTTATCTAGGTAAATTGGTAAACTTCCTGGCCTCACTCAATTTTTTCTGTAACGAACCATACTGTAGCTTTTTTCCTGAATTGTCATGTCTGTTTACTCTCTCTCCTTCCCCCCTCCCCCCTTGGTCCCTATAGTAATTTCCCTATTTTTCTTCTGTTTCCGCCGCCTTTCCCCAAAAGCTCTGTATACCGCTGTGGATCCATATACTCTTGTAAAAAGGTGTGAACAGGAAACAGGGGCGGGGAGGGAGCTTGAGGAGGGTTCTGCGGTGAAGCAAACACGGGAGGGCTTCAGGGATCGTACCCTTTCCTTTATTCCAATCAATTCCTTTTTCAGCATTGGAAGAAAGTGACAAGCCCCATACTTCCCCATCAGCATTTTCCTTCATGCCTCCTTCCTTCAACCACCCAGGACATCTGCTCACCACCAATCATATGCCCCGATCCATGCACCCGCTACCAGGCAGCTAGAAACTTTATCAAGTATATAATAGCCAGGAGACTATGCATAAAGCTTTCAAAAGTGACTTAGGCTCCTAAGTAACTATGTGCTTCTGAAAATTTTACCTTAAATCTACTGACTATAGATCAATCTGAAAGCTTTTTTTGGTGGAAGAGGCACTAGCCAAGAGTGATGGTCAAGCAAGAAGCCAAGCCAACTCCTCCTCCTCCTCCCTTCAAGCTGCTGGAAAAGGGGAGGGTGCTGGGGATTCCTTTTAGGGTGCCATCCCTGGATCCACAATGGGAAAAGTAGGAAAGCTCCATAGCAGCCCCTGGCACTTAGGGTTCTGACAGACTTTGAAGCCATCCCAACCCATTGGAGAACCAGCATTCTCCATTTTCCCCTGTGTGTATTCCCCCTTATGGATAGGGGACAGTCCTGGTTATACCCCCACCTCACTCCGCTCACTCCATGCAACAGCTAAGAGATCACCAGCTTTGTTCATGTTTGTTTTTACTGCAGCTTCTTTTCTGACTGTATAAGCTTCTTAACTGGACTGAGCTTCTTTCAAGGGAACTGTGATGATGTTGCTCTTAAAGTCTGGGAAGGCTAGATTTTGTTGAAACCTAACTCCTGGTGAGTGAAACGTGAAGGATGGGAAGATTTGACTTGCTCTGGCCAAAGAGGAAAGCTTAAAAGCTGTGACTGGGACTTTCTTTCTGAAGCCATCAAAAGTATTGAACGAACTTAAGAATTCTGAAATGTTGGAAGGGAGTGAAGCTGAGAATGGATTAGGGAGAAGAGTATAGGGTAAAGGGAAAAAATGGGATATACAGTAGTGTTGTTTGCCTGCAGTCAGATTCCTCCCCCCTCTTCCTTCCACTTAGGAAACTCACCCAGCTCCGGCCATTCTGCAGTGGTTTCTTATCTAAGTTACGTACTGAATCCCTATCCAGAGTGATGCTGTGCTCTTGTCAGCCAGCCAGTGCTGCAACTGGCAGAGATCCCTTCCTTATTCATTCAGCATTAGAGCTCCTTTCTTTGCTTTCTCAGCTCGAATTCACTCATCACCCCTATTGCCTTAATTACAATGCACTTCCTTCTCCTCTCCATCTCTCCTGGAGTCAATGTGGTTCTCTAGGTATAAGGAAGAAGACCAGTGGGGAATCTGTGTGATCCTAAGTCTCCTCAATTATCAAAAGTCTCATGTTCATCTATTAACACTTTAAATCCATTGGCTTCTACCACTGAAGACCCAGCAGGTATTGCTGTTCCCCTCTAAAGGAAGAGTAAAAGCCTTATGAGCACATGCCTAAAGCCCACAGCAAAGCACGAAAAGGCACTACTGTAAAAGAGTTGGCATGGCACATGCTGCTAGAAAATCAAGTACTTTTTTTTTTTTTTTTTATTTAAAGATCAGACCAGCATAGTATGTCCATTTAATGTCTTAGCTTTCATCTTGCTGCTTGCTTCTGAGCTGGGATCTCTGCTGACTTATGAGAAACAGCAGTTTTGCTGACATGAAATTTAACAGTGAAGAGCTCTCTTCTCTTTCAGAATCTAGGGAAGTAACAGTCTAGCCTACAGCAGTCTGTGTCTGCACCAAGAGCTGCTTGTCTTCAGTTTATTGCACCCAGCCGCTGCCTTCAATCTGTTTATCACAGACCTTTGTTTGAAAGTCAATAGATTGCTCCATACTTCTCTCCTTTAACTTGCCAGATACCCTGCAGCAGACTCCCATTTCTGGATCCTTGTGCATTCCTTAAGTGATCCTTTATTTTGCATAAGGAGCAGACTCTCTCACCTTTCTCCTCAACCTAAAAATTCCTACTAGCCCCCCATTAGTGAGTGTCACAGTTAGTGGGCTATCTACTCCTCTCCTCCCTCCTGGTCTCTTTGGGGTACCTTCTCTCAGATCCAGGGGCTCCAACTAGCTCCTTTTTAGAGCAGGAATCCTGTGATTCTTCAACTCTCAGATCAAGCCTTGAGTTGCACTCCCTGGGCAGTAACCACGATTATCTCAGTAGGCCTGACTTTTCTTCAATACCTGCAGTTCTGTTCGCTCCAGGAGCAGTGATCAGTGGTTAAGACAATGACCAATGTATGTATTTTGAACAACAGTGTTTCAGAGAAAAGATCTTGTAAAAGATAAACAGTGTACACATGTTCACCTTACCAGGTGCCTCCCCATCTCCCACATCGGGCTTCTGGTAGGTTTAAGCTTCCTATGGACCCCCAAAACTGTTAGGGTCTGGGTGACCAGTCTCTTCCCTTAACTGACAAAACAGTTCTCTCCTTCCCCTGCACCAGAGTGTCACTTCAAATCTTGTCTTGTCCTTTGACCTCTCTTCTCAGAGAACAAGTCCACTTCATAACTGTTCATAGCCCTTTGATCTGTTAGTTCCCAATGCTGGCAAAACAGCTGTATAACTTCAAGTTGGAGTCTGGAAGTAGGCCACTGTCCTGTAATTGCCCCCCAAGTATTTGAGAGGTTGTTTAGCTATAGCTATCCTCTTGTTTCTCTGATGGTCTTCCCAATAGTTACCTAGTAAGCTGGCTCAGTACATTCATACAGAAAAGTCTTAACTCAGTAATTACTATACAGTAACATTATTGACCAGGTCACACACGGTATTCATAAAATTTATTACAGAATCAGTATTCTTAGATTATATAGCATCTCTGTCTGTTACAGGGAGCCCTTCAAATAGTAAAATACTTGTGCCAGAGTATTTTGGCTTCCTGTTGGTTGAGTGACAATCCCATCTTTTTTTAAATTCTAAAGTAGTGTGAAAGACGTTGGCTGGAATAGATATTTCTAGGTGTGGCATTGGGTAGCTCTCTGGTATGTGCCTGGCATACAGTGTTGACTTGAATCCTACACCATGCACAAATGTATTAGAGAGCATTGAGTTGTAGGAATGCATGGATTGATAAACACTTCACTAGGACTGCAAGGCATGTGTATTTACATTACCAATGGGCAAGGGCCTCAAGTCTGGTGGTGGTGGTGGTGTGGGTTCCTCCCTACTCCCTCCCTTCATATTTCTGGCACAGTTGCTCTGAAGTCATTTGTGCATTTTTCCCTACAGACTAATCTGCTTTTATCCTAAGGAAGCTAATTTCAAAGGCCTCATGTGACTTCCCCAAACTTAACAGATTTCAACAGCTGGTTTGGTCACCATGTCTCTGAGTGTGGATCGATGGTGGATTTCTGTCTTCACACTTCATTCTCTGGAGGAATGTCCTAAGAACACATTGCCTAGAGTGTCAGTAATTAGACTACCGCTTACCTATGTTGTGAAACCAAGCTTTGAAAATTCCCTGTGTTGTCAATGTAGCAGGGGGTGTGACAAATACTGACCTTTACCCTCTGTTCCCTCAGGTATGACTCTGGAAAGGATGGGTATATAGACCTAATGGAGCTGAAACTGATGATGGAGAAGCTGGAAGCACCTCAGACCCACCTGGGCCTGAAAAACATGATCAAGGAAGTGGATGAGGATTTTGATGGCAAGCTCAGCTTCCGTGAGGTAAGGGTTAGCAAAGAAGTATCTAAGGGGGGGGGCTGCATAGCCAAGGCAGTAGCAATCTGGAACACTGCTGGTGCATCCTTTCTCTGAATTGGTCTGTGCTAGATCTTCCTTCCTTCCTTCCTTCTTCTAACCTGGCCAAGATTCTTCTAAGCCTGAGAGAGCTTGATAGGCTATGCGGTGGTGAAGGGGCAATCAGCAAGGGAGAAAAGTAGGCAGACTCTGTTGCATAAAGCACCGTGTAACTGAATGACAAGATGCAACTCTTTATTCCTGGGGAATTCTCTGCCAAAAATTAATTCTGCACACAATATTTTAAAATTCTGCATATTTTATTTGTCAAAATTACACAATATAATCATGCCAGTTTCAATTATTTTCATAATTTATTTTGAAATACTTGTCAACAAGTATGTCTGCAAACTTGTTGATCTCTATCTCAAGCCCTGTGTATAATGCAGTTTAATGCACTTATCACAGCTCTGAGCTGGATGGGAACAGTTTTTACTTCTGACTGAGGATAACTGAAGCCTAGTGATTTAGCAGTTAAATAATTAGTGTTGACTTGAGCAACAGTGTCATCCAATATACTTATAGCCATCCCTTTTTTTACGATGCCGTGGCAGGTGTTGATCAATTGAAGGGAGTTGTCTTGTTTCTGGGAGCTTTCTTCTGCCCTCTCTGCCCCTAAAAGGGGTAATGCTTATCCTCCTGCCTCAAGCAGGCAGAACAGGGCTCCATAACTTATCAAAGGGGATTTCTGTTGTCTCCACAACCAAGACTCTGAACCCTGAACTGTTTGGACCTGTAACTTTCAATTCAAAAGTGCCAGGGAATTCTGGCAGCTGCTGTGCAAGAGGGTGTGAACAAAGGGTAGGCAGCAGCTGGACACTAACAGATGCAGTATGTTGGGTAGGAAGGGGCATGAGTAGACTAGGACAGCAGCAACTGAGTGCAGACAGCTGCTTGCTAGGCTTGCAAAGGACATGAACAGAGATGAGTGAAGATGAGGAAACCAGCAGCTGTTACAGTCACGTTGTAGGGTCTCAATGCTAGCACCTCTGAGGGTACTGCTTCTGAAAAGTCAGCTTTCTCAGCAACTCTAAACGCAGTCTCTGTATCCAGTTGGGTGTGTTTGCCACCACATTTATTGTGAAAAATTCATTGCTGATAGTTTACATTGTAAACTAGTTGGTCACTAATTAGTATAAAATATCAATTCCTCCTGTGGCAATGGCTGAGCTGTAGAGCAGCCTGGTGATGTCTCAGTCAGTGCATTGTCGGAAAAGGCTGACTGTATTGTGAAACTACAGGGAAATCTAATGTGGTAGAAGCAGAGAATCAATTTTTTTTTTTAAATGCAGAAAGATGTAAATACTGCCTGCCTACTTTTCTGTTTGGCTTAGACTCTGTTTCAGCATGTCCCTAGCCACATACTTATAACACATGCGTATTGCACCATATATGCACACACTATTTTCTATGTTGCACTAGTGTTCCTACCATCATCTGATGGAACAGACTTACTCAGAATGAGGGTAACCACTGTGTCAGTTACACTAGATGAAATCCCAGTATAGGTGGGAAGTGCTGTCTTAATTTCAGCTATGTAAATCGTCCTCTCACCAGTCACTGCTTAAGTACTCTGGCATAGGAGGTCAGGCTTTCTGGAAGCCCCTCACCTAAACACATCCCACTGCATGCTACTTTCTCACCAGCATCCACTTGTGCACACTGAAAAGTGGCTTGTTGGAACAGTGATCATGTCTTGGAACAATGGACTTGGCAAGTCTGCTGCCAGCTGACCCAAAGCAGATGGCTGGACACTTGTGAGCAGGAGGGGGTACCAGCTGCAGCTTAACTTTTTAAGAACACAGTGATGTCAGAACAAGGATACAAACATGTTAGAGAGCAGGGTATTACTGGTTCTGGCAAGAAAAATAGAAGAACTGAAAGTCTGTCTCTGAGTCTAGGTCAGCAGTGGCTCTGGGGCAGGGAACAAAACCTACCCATTTTACAATAAACTGGACTCTCTTTGAGGGCTCTATCAATGGAGCCTGAGATAATTCTGGATGGTACCAAGGAATCTGGTGGAGCAGAAGACCACATCTGTGGCCCCAGGTGAGACTAGGGGTGAAGACAAGAAATGGAAACTGCATGGATGCTTTGCTGGGATGACAAGACCTCTTCAGATAGTTCCAGGTTCACAAAAGCAACTGCTTGAGGGGCAAGGGTCCCTCTACAACAGGTATATGTTACTTTTTTGGTTTTCAGTTGGCGGCCTGATTTTGCATATGTGTGGACTAGAGAACACTTCCGGTGTCATGTAGATACCACTGCCATTATTAAAATGGACAGATGCAGCCTCCCATGAGGGTGTGTGTCCCTTCTTCCTCCTTGAGTCAGTAAGCTCCCTCCTGTGCTGTTGCCACAGCAAAAATGGCAATTGCCTACTCCCTGCTCCACCCACGTGTTCCAGCTTCCCCAAATCCTGCTGGCTTCAGCAGCCCCCTGTGTGTTCAGTCATAAAGACTGTTTTGGGAGATTTCTGTCAACACTTGAAATACTGTGCATGGCAGCTGGCTCTGTTGTGTCATGTAGCCAGATGCAAAATGATGGCTAAGCAGTGAAATTCTTAAATAAGAGGCACTCTTAAATCTTACTGTAATAAACGACACATTTGGAAAATGAGTCTCAGCATGTATGCTACACTTTCTGTCCATGCTTCGCTATCTGCCCTTACCTAGCTGCAAATGCACTTGTTTCTGCCTTTCTGTATAACTCACAAGCATTATCTGGGAGCAAATTGCTCTGTATCTCCCACTGGCAAGTGAGGTGGAATCAATTGTTGCTTTGTCCAACTCTGCTTCCCTTCTGCTGACAGTCAACAAATAGGAACCATGTTAATATGTTAGCCATAATTTTCTCTTGGTTCTTTGGAGTAATCTTGGCAAACCTTGGTTAAAACCAGTGTTCTAGTTTTAACAGTTTGGGGTGGGAGGTGCGTGTGTGTGTGTGTCTAATTTAGTTGTGCCAACATGGAGGGTCCCTGTGCCTTTCCAGCCTCAGAGCATCCTCAGATAATTGAGAATAACAAATACAAATTTTCTCAGCCTTGCTACGCCTTCACCGGCACCTCTTGACTAAGGCTTTCCTTGCTCTTGCTGGAAACCCTCAGGACACAGTTCCTAAGGTTCCATTAGTCTGCAACAGGTAACCTGTAGCAGCTGCTGCAAATTGCACCTATCCCGCCCAAAAAATCCAATTTCTCCCCACTTTCTCTTGGAAGAAAGTGGCTTATGTCTTTACAGGGTGCTGATACTGGGGAGTGGGAAGGTATTAGAACTGGAAACTGAACAGCAGTTGTTGAGAAGTGAGCTGTAGCTCACGAAAGCTCATGCTCAAATAAATTGGTTAGTCTCTAAGGTGCCACAAGTACTCCTTTTCTTTTTGCGAATACAGACTAACACGGCTGTTACTCTATTTCTAATTCAGTAACTATTGCTGTACCAAGGCAATTCCAGAGCAGGAGAGGCTACAGGAGCATAAGTTCCATGAGAACATATTTAGAGCAAAGCCAACTCGCTGTGATTTCAGCAGCAGACCCCTGCATCTATTCACTGTGTACCACTTGCACTGGACAACAGCACGTCACAGGACGTTATGCGGGAGTCCATAGCTGCTAGTCATCTGCTCCCTCCTATGTGTCCCCACAGTGCTCAACTTCTGCACCAGAGCAGAAGAAACTGTAAACCCCATGATGTCAATTGCTTACCTCGATAGCCTGTAAACGACTTTCTTCTTGTATTATGCTGGATTCCTATTGCACCTGACTGGCATGTTCTTTTATAAAATTGACTTGTACTATGACCTTTGTCATGAGTCCATAAATATGTCATCAATTAACTCCACAAAGTTCCTCTTTAAGACTCAGGTTAAACAGCTTATGCTTAAAAAGAGAAGCATAAGTACTCTACAATGCCTAGGCTCAAACTCCCACCCACCAAAGAAAAGAACAGATAATAGCTGTAACAGCAATACTTAACTCTGTCCATATCTAGCATCTGTAAAATCCATTTTAGGATCATTGTGCCTACTAAAATGTTCAATCTGACCCAACTTGCATGTGTGCTATCTGGGTTAAGGTAAATTACAGATTCCCCAAGGTACTGTTTGTGTCCAGCTGTGCATAGATGGCTTCAAGGCCCAGTGCCTCTCCACTTCAGTTTATTAAATACCTCTCCTCATGTCTCAAGGTTCATGCTGTACACACCAGGCAAGGATTACAGTAGCCATGTTTCTGTCATTTTGCAGGTCAGCAGGCACTCTGTCTGGGTTTGTGTAACTGCAATATGGCTTTTTGACAGAGGAGGAGTGTGTGTGCTGGGTCACTAAGAATCATGGAGAGCGTTGGTGTCAAGATCATGGGGTTGGAAGTGTGTGCCCTGCTCTCTGTGCTTCTCAGCGGAGTCTTTAAAATTTCTGGAATTATGCACTTTGCTTCTCCTCTACATCACCAGCTGGTAAATGGCCACCATAATCTGTGTTTCCAACTTTTTCTATCTGGGTGAGTAAGTCCCACATGCCTTTTATTGGCTGAAGTAGCTAGTAAAGCAGCATATTTTCCCTGCTGTAACAGCCCATCTTCCATAAGAGGAATGCTGCCTGATTCCCCTGTTTCAGGGTGATTCATGCGCACACGTTCTTGTGATTGGTCATGGCTGGGTGTTTCCAGGCACTGACCTACCCTTTCCTGGACTGCATTTGCAACAGACCTCTGGGCTGTTTTGTTTCTAGTAGACTTTTTGGATGCCAGGAAGTTTGGCTTTCAAGGGTGGGGTTGGAACAGTGAGGAGGAACAGCTGACTAATACTAGTACAACCAGAGGTTCAGGGTGAATCAAAAATCCAAAGCAATATCTGGGTTGTTTAGCAGAGGGAAGAGAGGACAAAACAGACTTGAATAGAATGGAAGGAGGTCTTCTCAAGTTTTTGAGTGGGCTGATCTACTCATTTAGCTAAACCTCACCTAATTTTAAATTTTGTTTGGAGAGGGTAGGAAGCTTCCCCATAAAACAGCTTGCCTTCTGTGAGCTCTACCTTAATAAGCACACCAAGTTTACAGGGCTATTGCGTAAATCTTCTTCTGCTAAACTTGGATGCTGTGGTAGAGAGTAGCCAGGACTGTAGTTATGCTGCCCACCCTACTCTCAAACTGCTGCACCTCCATCGGCTGCTCAGTAACTGTCCTTGAAATAATAAACAATTCTGTTTTTCCTGATGCATTAGTGATGAAAGGAAAAGGAACTGGCTGAGATTGCTGACATGCTGAGATGCTGCTGTCCTCTAGTGGAAGAGTGTGATCTCTGCACTGGAACAGTCATAAATCCTGTCCGACTGAGGAAATACAGAACTGAACCTCCTTTAACATTTGGTATGGTTGAAATCTGTCCTTATGAAGGAAGCACACATGCTCCTACGTGTTACTTAACCCCTCCATGCTGGACTTTAGTGGTACAATAGGGCCTGGTGAAGTTCCTCTCCACAGGGGTGAATCTGTGTGAAAGCCAGTGTGTAGGCTACAAAATAGCTGAGAGCACAATGGTGAGACATAATTACAGCAGTACTTCAACAAGACTAATGTTGCATGTATTAGTGTTCACATCATAAATCCTGGCTTCAGAGGACTGCAACATAAATGTGATTTTCCTCAACTGAAACTTGGTGCACCATCGGGAAGTTTGAGGCCTTGTAGAAGATCACTGAATTCCTTTTGGGGGAAGAAAAATGTGCTTCTCAGATGTTGCAAAAAAGCTGATTTTTACAGTTTAAATAACCTAGCAGGCACTCTGGTCAGGTACCTCTTGGTACCTTAAACATTTCTAGTTAAGTGCTCTTGTAAGGGTTTTAAAATGAGTTGTTGCATAGGCACTTCTATCACTTTTTAAACCGTCCTTGAGTGTGACAGGGTATAGCTGTATTGTAACCACTGAAGGACCTTTGCTATAGCAAATCTCCTATATTCTTAATGGACACAATAGAAGAAAACTTCCTTCTGTCCAAATAATAGCCTAGCAAGGTGATAGTCTTAAAGCTGTGATGCAGTCCTACGTCTTCTCCATGTTCTGGAGAATCCTGAGTAGTGATTTAACACTAGAGCTGGACAAAATTAACTCCCCTCCCCCAGAACAACCAAAAAAATCCCTAATCTTTTTGCTTCTCACTATCAGTCTATGAAATGTCAGAAGGCATTCTCTTTTCTAATATGGATAACAGTTCATCTTTGAGTGCTTGCTCTTGTCCATTCCATGTTAGGGGTATGTGCTGGAGATTTTTCCCTCAGTGGCATCTGTCAGGCCAGCACTAGTGCCCTCTGGCGCCGCACGCTTATGCACAGGTATAAGGGGCACCACCGGCCACGCACCCTCTCAGTTCCTTCTTACCACCTGTGACAGTTGCTGGAATGACCACTCTTGCTTCGGCAAGGCTTCTTCCCAATGGGTTTTGGACTCTAATGCTTTGTTGTTTTTAAACATAGTTTTAGAGTAGATAGTCCTTAATGCTAGCTACAATATCTATCATCGAGGGACTCTCTTTGCCCCAGGAGCCAGGCATGCCCTGGTCCCTGGGCTTCAAACCTTGTGCCTCCTGCAGCAAACCTATGCCCGTGAGTGACCCACACTCCAGTTGCTTAAAGTGCTTGGGAGAAACTCACATGAGGCACAAGTGCCAGAATTGCCAGGACCCTGCTAAAAAGGACCATAATATAAGGCTCAAGGTTATCCTAACGGAAGCCACTCTTAACCCGCCTCAGAGCCAAGCCACTCTGATTCTGCACCAAGAGCTTCAGTGTGAGGTGCTCCTCTGGTACTGTGTTTTTCCTGGCACCGTTCACCATCTCCGATGCTGAGAAAGAAACACAAAAAGCAGCGCACCGGCAGAGGGCACTCACTGGTGCAGAAAAATGACAAGCAGTGGGAAGGCAGTACAGAGCGACTGGTTCAGGGCCACTCCTCCACCCCTGGTCCCATGGTGGCACCATCAACTCCACCCAGAGTGTTGTCTGGTGCTGCACCCTCTGCCAACACCCAGAAACCACTGTGGTACCAGCAGCCTGACTGTCTTTGACCCCAGAGACACTCTCAGCAACCAGAGATTTACGATCACTCTCTGTCCCCCCAATGCTGATGAGACAACTGCCGGCTCCAATGACTAGGAGCAGAGAGCGTCAAACTCCTTCCCGGCACCGGCCCCAACAGCACCTTCTAGGGGCAAGCCAGCCCTGATCCCCATCATCACAACCATCTCCAGGCTACCGCTGGTCCCTGGACCCTCGGCAGCATGTGGGGGCAGAGAGAGGTACAGCTCCACCGTAGTCACCGGGAGAGGACTCTTCATCTGAATCCGAAGGGGAACCCTACATGCAGCCTATGTGCCACCAGACCTCGGTGCAGATTGCCCCACCAGCACCTGACCAATGGGTCAGAGGCCTATGCAATGGCCGTACTGGAACCTTTGGGGCTTTCCCCCAGTATCTGGCTCTTCCTCCCATTGATCCTACTTGGAAGTTTCCAAGAGCTGGGGTATCGCCCCTTCCCGCTCAGCGTCAGGCCCTGACTCTGGTACCAGCCCTGGTACTGACTTTCAGGATGTGGCTCCCATCGTCTCCTCGTGCTCCAGACGAGGCCATCTCAGGGCCTAGTAGCTCACTTCTGCAAGACGATTCCAGGGCCCATCAGGACCTTCTGCCATGGATAGCAGCTAACCTGTGGCTGGAAATTGAGGTGCTTAAGGAAACATCCCACAGCCTTCTGGCTACAGCAGCTCCCTCCAAAGTGGCCTTACCCATTAATGAGGCTGTAATAGGTCTGGTCAAGGCCCTGTGGCAACTCCTCCTCTGCACCCTACCTCAAAGAGGGCAGAAAAAAAACATTGTGTCAGCAAGTGGATTTGAATACCTGTACTCGCGTACGCACACTCACCCCAGGTCCCTCATTGTGTCAGCAGCTAACAAAAGAGACATGCAGGGCCAGATGAGCACGACAAACAAATGATGCAAAAAAACCTGTAACTGTTGGGGGAGAAGTTTATTCAATGAGTAGCTTTCAACTGCATATCTAATCAGCAATTTTGCTGGGGAGATATGATTACAATCTGTGGGATTCCTTGTCCAAGTTCAGACTCTCTCTGCCTCAGGATTGGAGGCAGAACTCACTGCCTTCTTAGAGGAGGGTCAGAATGTTGCCAGGACCTCTCTCCAGCCAGGTCTGTATGCAGCTGATGTGACAGAGGACAACGGCCTGTGCTGTCACCATGAGGCATTGTTCTTGGCTCTAGTCCTCAGGAGTACCTCACAAGGTCCAACAATCCATCCGGGACCCTGCCTTTGAAAGCACATGAGTATTTTCAGAGCAGACAAGACATGAGGCTTCATGGCCTGAAGGACTCTAGACCCACCTTCAGGTCACTGGGCCTCTACGCTCTGTCTGCTTCCAGGAAGCACTTCAAGCTCCAACAGCCACCTCATTTATCAGCACCATCTCTGAGACAAGAGCCCTACAAAAGGAAAGGGAGAGGTTACAAATGGCATCAGTCACTCCTGTTCACCTCAAACTCCCAGCTATGGTCTCATAGGTCCTCCAGTGGATTCAAGCAGGCCTTTTGAAGGTGTGTCCCAGGGTGCGATACCAGTTCCTGCTTCAGATCCTGCCTCCCCTTTATTTTTGGACCGTCTATTGCACTTCAGCCCAACATGGTCCCGCATAACATCAGACCGCTGCGTGCTAAATACAGTGACAATGGGCAATACCCTTCAGTTTTTATCCATCCCCTCCCTTCCACCCTGCATCTCCATCCCTCTTCAGGAACCCTTCTCAGAAGCAACTCCTCACCCAGGAGTTGTGATCCCTCTAATGCATGGGGGCTGTGGAGGAAATTCCTCAAGACTTGAGAGGAAAGGGGCTCTACTCCCGATATTTCCTAATCCCAAAGGCCCAGGGGGGCCTCTGGCCCATTTTGGACCTGCATTGTCTCAACAGATCTCTCAAGAAACTGAGGTTCCGCTCGGTCTCCCTGGCCTCCATCATTCCCTCCCTGGACCAAGGGGACTGGTAAGCCGCCCTCGACTTAAAGGATGCATACTTTCACATTTCTCACTCTTGGCCACATAAGATTTCTCAGATTTATTGTGAATCAATGACACTGCCAGTTCACTGCTCTTCCCTTCAGCCTGTCTGCAGCCCCTTGGGTTTTATGAAGCGTATGGCAGTAGTAGCAGCCTTCCTCGGATGGTGAGGCATCCAGGTCTACCCATACCTTGACAACTGGCTGAGCAAAGGTCGGTCAGAGACTCTCACATGTTGAACAGCATCAGCATGGTCCAAGTCACCTTCCGGGTGCTGGGCCTATTGATTAAAGGAGCAAAAGTCGACTCTTGTTCCAATTCAGAGAATAGAATTCATTGGGGTGGTGCTCATTTCAACCCAGGCCAGAGCCTTCCTTCCAGAGGCCCAATTCCAGACTATGTTGGACCTGATATCCAAGGTCAAGGTACACCCAATTACAACTGCTGAGTTTGCCTGAAGCTTCTGGGGTACGTGGCCACATGTACTTATGTGGTTCAGCATGCAAGGTTCCGCCTCAGACCACTACAGATGTGGCTACTTCCCGAACAGACACCACTTGGACCCGGTGCTCACTGTTCCTCCCTTAGGCCTCACCTCCCTGGATTGATGGAAGGACCCGAAGTTGGTAGTGATGGGGGTACCCTTTGTCGCCCCTCAGCCATCAGTGTCCCTAGTCTTGGATGTGTCAGACCTAGGTTGAGGAGCCCACCTCGACTGCCTCAGGACTCAGGGTCTATGGTCCCAAGAGGAACTCTCCCTGCACATAAACATCAGGGAATTCAGGTCTGTATGCTTAGCCTGCCAAGTGTTCCTCCCCCAGATCTCAGATCTCCCCCACAATACCGTGGCCATGTTCTATATCAACAAACAGGGGAGTGCTCGATCCTCGGTCCTGTCAGGAGGCCATCTGTCTGTGGAAATTCTGTGTGAAGCACTCCATTCACCTCAAGGCATCACATCTCCCAGGATGCACTGGCGGATCACCTCAGCCGATCCTTTTCCTCTCAACACAAGTGGTCCCTTCACTCAGAGATCACAGGTTAATCTTCCAAAGGTGGGGATCTCTCCAGGTAGATCTGTTTGAGAGCAAGCAGAACAGGAAGTGCCATCAGTTTTTCTTGCTGTGCAGGCACCGTCCTGGCTCCATCTCTGATGCCTTCCTGCTCCCATGGTCAGGGCCCCTGCCTGTGCTTTTCCCCCTGTCCCTCTGGTTCACAAAGACCTCCTGAAAATCAAGCGGAGAGTTGTAGCTCTGGCGTGGCCACATCAACACTGGTTTGGCACACGACTGGATCTATCAATAGCATCCCCTTTTCCACTTCTGCTCCGTCCGGACCTGATCACACAAGACTATAGCCACTGAAGCTGTGCTGAACCTGTGCTGAAGCTGTGGTCCACCTGAATCTCACCTCCCTTCACCTGACAACATCGATGTTACATGGCTGAATCTGGAGGAGCAGGCATTTCAGAGCTGGTTCTACAGGTCTGGCTAGGTAGTAGGAAACAGTCAACTAGGGCTATGTACGTGGCCAAATGGAAGTGCTTCTTGAGATGGACGTCTCAACGAGGTCTCTCTCTGGTTCATTCTTCCCTGCAGGCTATCTTGGACTACTTGCTCTATCTAAAGCAGCAAGATTTGGCCCTTGCATCTATCAAGGTGCACTTAGCAGCAATCTCTATCTTCCACCCACCAGTGAACAGCTGGTCAGTGTTCTCTCATCAGATGATGGTCCAATTTCTCAAGGGTTTGGAGAGACTCTGTCCTCAGGTCCATGAGCCAATTCTTACATGGGACTTAAACCTGGTCCTGTCAAGGCTCACAGGCCCTCCATTTGAACCTCTAGTGTCATGCCCTCTATTACTTCTCTCTTGGAAGATCACCAGAGAACAACAGTTACAGAAGGTCAGTAACCATTCTTTCTCTTGGGAATTTGGCTTTGATCCATGATCACAGAATCATAGGACTGGAAAGGACCTTGAGAGGTCACCTAATCCAGTCCCCTGCATTTATGGCAGGACTAAGTATTATCTAGACCATCTCTGACAGGTGTTTGTCTAACATGCTCTTAAAAAATGATCCAGTGCTCCAGCCTTCTCTTCAATGGCAGAAGGGCATTATATTAAGAGCTTGAACTACTTGGTAGTTCCTCAAGTAAAGGATGGGTGTCCTGGGTTCCATAATTTCTCCCTGATCCTACACAAGAGTAAAGATTGAAGTGTCCACACTCATACTCCAGTGTTCAGGTACATTTGACCTGAGATGGTCTTTATACTACTGTATATAGTACAGTGAAGTTGGACTGGCCTGCACAGCTAAAGGGAATCTTCATGGGAGTCAAAAGCTCTCCCTGATCCCTTCCAAGCACTAGCGTACAATGCACCGTCCTGTCTATGGAGTTGAGTCCTGTGTGATGTAGGTTCCATTGAGCCTATCTGGACAACTGCGGACAGTAAGTGGGGATTCATTTGAGGGTGGGGACAGGCTTCTGTTCTCATGCTTTTATTCAGTGTGTTATGTATTCTGCAGTGTGATCTGAGACCCTGTAATGCATAGCGTGGTGAACTCTGACATAAGAGCCACCAAAATGGCTTGGGGTGACAGCACATGTGGCAGCTTTATGGCACACACTGAGGCAGCTGCGCCCTCCAGAGAATCACAATGTGCAGCTGTACTACTCGCTCAGCTGGGGGAGGGGAGAGAAGAGACCATCCTCTCCTCTGGGCCCTGGTGGTGTCCGTGATTAGGCAATGCATGAACCACACTGCTGCCAAAGCTCTGGTCTGTGGGAAGCCCCTTCTCCTTTCCCTAAAGGCCCCTCTCTCTCCAGCCTGAGAGCGTGCAGTACTGGATCCAAAGTGCTGGAGGCAGCTTATTGTAAATACATTTTTCCTTTCTGTTTATAAAATGTTTTTCTGTGGTGGTAACTTCAAATTCCTAGCCTGGGGTTCGTACATCAGTTGCTGCTTTTGTAGTTCAAGTGCTTGGAATAGTAATAAACCTCTTTGAAAGCTTGAGCCTCAGTGATGAATTTTGGTGGGTCTATTTTTTGTTTCCTTGCTAGTTCCTGCTGATTTTCCATAAAGCTGCAGCGGGAGAGCTTGAGGAAGACAGTGGGCTGATGACTCTGGCAAAACTCTCTGAGATAGATGTTTCCACTGAGGGAGTTAAAGGAGCCAAGAACTTCTTTGAAGCTAAGGTATGGTGGTGCAGTGGAGTTGGGGAAGCTGAAAAAGCTTGCTATGCAAGTCCTGGTTTTCTCTTCTTAATGTGTCCCCTGGAATGGACATTATGCTTGACTGCTGGACAGTATGCCAGTGTCACCAGGGATTATATCCACTTATTCCACCAGTTTAAGAAGCTGTGAATTTTCCTTCTCAACACAGAATACACAGCCTCACTGTCGTGCTGGGTTATGCCACTTCTTGTTCAGACTTGTATGCTGTGCCCCAGCATTGAGCATTACTCACTGCTGATAAATGAACCATAAAATGGCTTATTTTGCCAGGGTTTGCTCAAGTGGTGGTTCCTTCCCTTTCAAGCACCCTGGAGATGTCTTACTTAATCCATCCCGTTTGTGCTCCTGCCCTGTGGCTGAAATAGCCATTTAAATAAGTCGTCATCCAAAAATAGTTCACAAAATATCTTGGAGACTGAGATATTAGGGGCTAAGCTTCCCAGAGAAAGGGTGTGTCTGTATTGCAGTCAGGAGGTGTGATAAGTAATGCTCAAGTAATAGCAGCAGTGAAGCTGTGGCAGCATGGGCGGTGGCTGCTTGACTATTTACCTGGGATCCTGGTCAGGCAAGACTAGCCCATGCAGCTGTCTGTGCTGCTGTGGCTTCGTTCCTATTGTTAATTGAGCTAGCTTTGGGTATGTCTACACATGCTGCAGTCACACCTCCCGATGGCAGTGTAGACATACCCATAGAGTCTGGGCCAGGGTGCTGTCAAGCTTTTGTTCTTAAACACAGTCAGTTGGAACTGGTCACAGAATAAAGCAGAGCTTTTACAAGCACCTTAAGCTTTGCGTGATCACTGAATACCACACAGACCAGGACTCCTGGACCAACTTTTAATATTCACTGCAAGGAATTTCCTCTTCTCCTGCACCAGCACACAGAGCTTAGTTCTGAATACAATATTTGAGATTGCTCTCCTTGTCTGTTCAGTTTTCTAGGTTGGAATAACATCATAAAGCATTAGATTTGAATAACACGACAAAGCTCTATCTTCATGTTTGGTTGGACTGCGTTTTTTGAGCTGGTAAAACACTGTCGGAAAGGAATTCTATGGACAAAAATAGATGTTTGTTATACTCATTGGGAATAGCATAGCAGAGCTGTTAAAACAAAGGTTGGAAAGTACAGCTGAAAAACAACTCTCAAACTATGCCTCTTCCTTTGGTCTGTAAATGGACCACAGACTGAGGTCCTCTTATTTGGTCCCAATTCGGAATTATCAAATTTTCTGCAAGAATTTTTATCACTGGGGAAAGTTCATTGTGTTTTCATGACTCATGCTGTAATGGCTAGTTACATAGTTCCTGTGATTAGGGAAGGGAGATACGGAACTGGTCAACACAGTTGTGCTATAAATCTTGAAAGTCAATTCATGCATTTAGCTTCATTTTGTATTTCACCCAAAAGGTCATAAAGAAGTTGCAATAATATTTCCTATGAGTTGGAATAAATATATCCACACAATTTTTCCTTCTGTTTGGCTCAGTTCCAGTGGAAAGTGACTATTGGTAAATGAAACTATCCTCTTGATTTGAGAATAAAACTGAACCAACAGGTCTTCAGTGTAAATACCCAGCTACTGTAGTATTGTTAATCCTTAATCAATTTTGGCACCACTGAATATGGTAACTGGAGGAAGATGTGGCAGACAGATGTGCTGTTAGGTAGTTCAAATTCTTAATGATTCCCATAGCTCATGTCTGCTTTTTTCCTTTACAGGTTCAAGCCCTTTCTTCAGCCAGTAAGTTTGAAGCAGAGATCAAGGCAGAGCAGGATGAACGAAAGCGGGAGGAGGAAGAGAAGAAACACCGTCGGGCAGCATTCAGGGAGCTAAAGTCTGCATTCAGCCAGTAACCATCCATTCTACCACAAGAGACTTCTCTTAACTTGGTACATTTCCATGAATCACGACTGTGCCTGGAGAGTATCTCCTGCTAGAACTTCACCATCCTTTCAGACAGAAGCTTCTAACTCAATTCCAAAGGGTACAGCTCTTACAACTACCATGTCTTCATATGGTATGAACAATAAGAACTGTGTACATACTCATCACTCTGAACTGTCAGGTAGTGCTTAGGGAAATTAAAGTTCATCCTAATGCTGAAAAACCAGGTAGCAAATCAGCTTTCCTTAACCCAAGAAGAATGACCATGTTTCTTGACTATATTTTTTCCTTGGTTTCTGTTTTTCATAACCCCTTTCCTCCTGTTTAGTTCCCATGATGTCTTTATGCAAATCAGGAGGTACAAAATACAGATTACTTTCCTGTATGTTACCCTCCACTGAACATTAGCAGGAATATCATACGTCCTTTACTTTTCTCTTTTCTCCCCTCTCTCCCCTCCTCAGAGTCCAAATACACAGGTTTTAGAGGCAGCACTGTGAACAGGGAGGATAGTCAGCAGGGCTGTGAATGAAATGGACAGTCACATATCTTTTCTATTAGCCAAGACTATAATTGGAGCCTTCCAGCTTTTACCCTCTGAAATGCCATATTGATGACGCTTTCAGTAAAAGAAGCTGGACTTCCTCAAAGAACACCTTACCCTCGACTTTGGCAGGAGAAAAATTAGCAGTACCTTAGAGATGGAATAGAAAACTGATGGGGTTTTTGACCTGTCACATTACATTTTATTAATCCACTCCATAGCCTCACTAGACTTTTTTAGGCCCTTAAATTTAGAAGAAGCAAGTAGGTGTATCTATGTCTAAGAAATATTGCCAGCTGGGCAGTACAATTGGATGATGCATTAGCCTCTCACCTCTGGAAATCTGTTCACATGCTGAGGTTGTAAGTGCAAAAGTGACTTTCATGAAGTCCTTAAAGTCATTACTCGATGAAACCAATCTGGTACGATGAGCAGTCCCTGCTCAGAAAGGGAATAGCAGATGGGTTACAAATCAAGACTGAGGTGCATTTGGCAGAGTTGAATTTAGTAAGCTTGCATGATACCTTACCTTAGCCAATCATTTCTTATGAGCACAAGAGACTTGCCCACAAGTTTTAAAAACTTGCAGGTACATGTCTTTATATTCTGAAGGCTGCCAAAAAGGGGAACAATCCCTCCTTGCAAAGCCTCTCTGGATGCATTAATGTTCTGCCTCTCTATTGTTGCCCAAATTCCTTCCAAGATAAGACTCACACCAGTGGTCTATCTGATTGATCCTCTGTGTCTTTACCTGTCTGTTTTGCTTCTTAAACTGTGAGCACTAAACTGTGAGTGTGGAATAATAAATAGAAAAACCTCTAATCTTTAATGTCAGGTGGGAGAATTGCTAAACAATTAAACTGTGTATATATCTCCACAGATTATATTTTATAAATCACGCTTTTTTAGCTAAATATTTATAATTAAATGTTTTTATTCTTTACAACAAAGCAGATAACTCTACCTTCAATTATTTCTCCTGTTGCTAAAATGTACAAATAAAACTTTCTTTAATACCTCAGATCTTGTCAATGGGTTTATTTTAAGTCCTCGAACATACTATTTTGCCTAAGAATTCTCAGCACAGATCCCACTCTTAAAATGTGCCTATTCGCTACTCCAAAGCCCAGAACAGCTGTCATGAGCGAGGATGTGCTCAGCCCCCCTCCTGATATTTCCACTACAGCACAGTACTGTGGCTATGCAAAGGCTAATGATGTTAATTTCCAAGGGACAGTATTGTATAAATATGTGAAATGCTGTCTATTGAAAAAATGTTCACATTTGGTCCCTGTCAGTTGCTTCAAATCTTAAAATGGAGGCTGTGTCCTCTCTCCCACACACCAGTGCCTCAGCAAAAAGTTGAAAATGCTGACAGATGAGGGGAGGGAGACTCGATTGGTTTTCACCCCTGGCAGTCTGAGTTGAATTCCCTGATGCACAATGCTTCTGTAAGGAAATCTTGACATGGTGGTACTTACAGCTAAAAAATTTCCTTTTTGTTTTAGGACATGTAAAGAGGCCTAACCTTGTGTAGGTGATAGATAAAAGCATCATATTGAGGATGGAGTGCCTCAGAGAACCTACTGTGTTTCTGTTCGTGTATGCTGATTGCCAGCATGGCTGAGGAGGGGGAAGGAGAGGACTAACAGTCCTTACGGAAGGCTGACATGGTGAAACGTGGCATGGTATTAATAACAGATCCAACAGTGTAACAGCATAGGTCTTCTCTATAGCCATGGCCCTGACTACTGGTTAGAGTGCATTTTCCGAAAATCTTTTAGTCCTCCGATCTCCCAGCTTGTTATGTAAACTGGGAACCATTTTTTTCCCTTTAATCTTTGCTGTATATTAACACATTCCATCAGAAGATAACAGCACTTCACAAACATTAGCTTCCACAATATATTAAGTGTTGCTGTCTCAGCACAGCACACTACAAAGTCAGAGACAAGCAACAAAAAATCAGAATGAGGAGTTCGAGAAGAGAGGAAGTCTCCAGAACAACTTCCCACATCCACTTTCCTCAAAAAGCTTCAATTATACTCCTGTGGTTGACAGTTACTGACCCGAAAGAGCACTGCATCTGGACTCAACGTGGTCTGAGGGGAGAGGAGGCCCTTCCCCAGCCTGGGAGGTGGTAGGGAGCCTCGGGAAGGTCACAGGCAGCGATGAGCCAGGCAGGGAGGGTCCATCAGCATGTTGGGGATTTTAGCCATTTTGTTTTTCTTGTTGTCTTTTACCCTCCATTTTTGTGCACCATCTTCTTGTTCAGTTTGGTGCCCTTTTTGTGGTGTCCAATTTTGATTCATTAATGCCTAAGTAATCCTGCCCAGTAACAGAACAAAGGCAAGAAGTTTCAAAGGGGAAGAACAGGAAAGGGTCACATGACCACAAGCTAATCTGCCTGGTGACGGGATGACATAAGGGACTGACAAAGTGTGACAGGTTGCTGTCCACCCAGGAGGCAGCCTGTGTTTGGGTCGCACGGTCCTTCTACCACCTACCTGTTTCTACTGGTGAAGGCACACCTGTTCTGGACATCAAAAGAGAGAGACATGAGCTGACTCCATCCAGCCTACAGCCATACTGACTGAATAACATTGAGACATTTTATATTGCTAGCCCATTTGTTCTAGTTGGGTCTGGACTTTATACCTGTTTGTATTTGGTAAAAACTACCAAGCTATTTTATAAATGTTTTATATTAGCCTGCCTGTTAATAAATCCTTTTGATTTACCCTTTAAGAGCATTCAGGTGTTGACCTGTTGCAACTAATAAGTGATAGACCCTAATTCAGGGGAATCAAACTTATTTTTGGAGGTGGGGGTCCTTAAATATTCTTTCCTTTTAGTTTCTTCTAGTAACAGGTACAGCTCCCATTGCTACTGGCTGCCACACTGCACCCAGGCTCACTCTATGCCTGTGCTTGGCTCCTGCTGCCAGGCTGTCCCCACTGGGTCCCTCCTATTCCCAGTAACAGGCTGCCCCTGCTGCCACCTGGGCTTTCTGCCCAAGGCAGCAACCATGCGTGGCACCGCTCCTCCTGTCGTTCTGTCCCGAGGCTTGCAGGTTGGCTGGGTAGCACCTCCCAAACTACACCCATGCTGCTATTGCTCCGCACCTGCCTGAGGCTACTATGCCCATGTTAAAAAGTGGGTGGGAGGGGCATGGCCCCTTTGGTTCTGGCTCCCATGGGCCCGCAGGGTGTGGGGGGACCAATGTTCTTTGTGCCCAGGGCCTCAATAAATCTTCATCTGCTTCTGCCCATGAGTGCAGGGGACTGGACTAGATGACCTCTCGAGGTCCCTTCCAGTCCTATGATTCTATGCTTTTTGGACAGCTGTTCTGGTAAGATGCTGAACTGTTAGTTCGCCATATGTGCAAGATGGCCAGATGGAATGGGAGGGAGTGAAAACCACAAACAAGTAAATACTGCTGCTGAGTATCCCACTTTGGGAATCTCAGTGGGCCATGTAATTTGTCTTAATATATGCTGTAGCTGAGAGCTTGATATTAAATGATTTCTTTCCCAATCCTATGGGTACCTCTTCTTTGAATAATCAGACTGAGCTGCTCCTAATTGCCTTGTCCTGTGAGAGAGCCATTCAATTGACTGCTATAACAAGTTACGTATAGTATACGTATAGTGGCAGAGAACAGATCTGGTCTGTAGGATCTTTATGGTTATGAGAAAGAGAGTGATTACCTTACAGTAACTGGTTCTTTGAGATGTTGTTCACATGGATTCGACTCTTGGTGTGTATGTGATTGGGTTTTTGGCCAACAGGTTTGGGCCCATTCTTGTGCCCTGATGTCCTTGTGCCACCTCCCAAATTGAGGGCATAAAGAGTGGAGGGGCCCAACTATCCCTCAGTTCCTTCACATATATAAAACTCCACAGTAGGAGGGCAGGTCATGGAATTCCTGTGGACAACACCTGTCTGAGAACCACATTTACTGAGAGTAAACTTTTTTTGGAGTGATTGTACACAGGGGATTCCGCTCTTGGTGACTAACAAGCAGTTTGTTTGGAGATGGGTAGTAGGAGTCCTACTTAGTGACTGCAGGACAGCCCTACCAAAGTGGGCATCAGATCTGGAAGCCTCTACCCAAGAGTAGCCTCTTGTAAAGCTGTGGTTAGAAATCCAGGTAGCTGCCCTACAAATGTCAGAAAAAAGGACATTCTTCAAACGGGCAGCAGAATTAAATGAGCCCTGATGTGCCTTGATGGATGTAACCTGGCTAACTTGCAATATGTTTTTATAGATTTGGGGTACCCGTTTTGATGATCATTATGAGGAAGGATATGGCCTGACCATTAACCCTTTTCAGCAAAGGCCATAAATGTTCTATGTATGTTACTGAATTATTTCATTCTGTTCAGGTAGTAGGAGGCCATCAAGTGAATGAAGTTTAGCTTCCCCCAAGGCTGTGTGAAGACTGGGGAGGAAAACATGGAGATGAGTGGTTTATATGAAACTCTGAAATTATTTTAGGCAGGACCTGGGAATGGGACTAACCCTGTCCTTATGTAATGCTACATAAGGGGGACCTGCCATGAGGACATGAGTCTCCCCTACCCTTCCCCTGGTGTAATGGCTATTAAAAAAGCAGATTTACTTAATAGGTAGTATAGGGAACAGCTTGCTAATGGCTCAAAGGGGAGAGCCATCAAATCTGTTAATACTATATAGAGGTCTGTAGCAAAGAGGTGGCTGCCCTTGGAGACTGAGAGTGAGGGACAGCCAGACGCCCCGTGGTGGGCAGAACCAGGAAGGCCACACTCTCTATGCCGGAAGCAGAAGTGAGGGATAGGAACAGGAAGTATAAAAGGTGGGCCCTGTAGCTCATCTGGAGAGCAGCTGCCAAAGGACATGGATGTGTTCTCCCCACTGCTGATGCAGGGGCCTGTGGAAGACTTCTGCTGTCCCAAGCAAGCCCCCAAGCTATCCAAATGGTCAGACACGCCTGATACTGAGGAGTTGGTGGGACTGCCGCTTGCAGTGTAGTCTGGGGTGACGGAGGACAACCCTTGGAAGCAGGTACACCCAAGGGGAAGTATAGGAAGCAGCCCAAGGGAACCAGACTACCATCTGAGATGCAGATGATACAAAATTGCTCAAGATAGTTAAGTCTGTGAAGAGCTACAAAAGGATCTCTGGAAACTGGGTGACTGGGCAACAAAATGGCAGATGAAATTCAATGTTGATAAATGCAAAGTAATGCACATTGGGAAATATAATCCCAACTACACATATAAAATGAGTAGTAAGAGCCAATTTAGACCGCATCAAGAAAGAGATCTTGGAGTCATTGTAGATAGTTCTCTGAAAACATCTATTCAATGTGCAGTGGCAGTCAAAAAAGCAAACCGAATGTTGGAAATCATTCAGGGATAGATATTAAGACAGAAAATATCATATTGCCTCTATATAAATCCATAGTACATCCGCATCTTGAATATCGTGCGCAGATATGGTTGCCCCATCTCAAAAAGATATATTGGAAAAAAGAAAAGGGCAACAAAAATTATTAGGGGTATGGAACAGCTGCCATATGAAGAGAGATTAATAAGAGTGGGACTTTTCAGCTTGGAAAAGAGACGACTAGAGGGGGTAATATGATAGAGGTCTATAAAATCATGACTGGTGTGGAGAAAGTAAATAAGGAAGTGTTATTTACTCCTTCTCATAACACATGAACTAGAGGTCACCAAATGAAATTTGTAGGCAGCAGTTTGTTAAAACAAACAAAAGGAAGTATTTTTTCACAGAACACAGTCAACCTGTGGAACTCCTTGCCAGAGGATGTTGTGAAGGCCAAGACTATAACAATGTTCAAAAAAAGAATTAGATAAGTTCATGGATGATAGATCCATCAATGGCTATTAGCCAGGATGGACAGGGATGGTGTCTCTAGCCTCTGTTTGCCAGAAGCTGGGAATGGGCAACAGGGGATGGATCACTTGGTGATTACCTGTTCTGTTCATTCCCTCTAGGGCACCTGGCATTGGCCACCATCGGAAGACAGGATACTGGACTAGATGGACCTTTGGTCTGACCCAGTATGGCTGTTCTTATGTTCTTATCTGGCTGTGGTGCCGACAGAGACGTGGTCAGTGTGTTGCGGGTGGATTTCCCGCTGACCCAGTGCCAGAGTGCTCTGCCACTGTTAGGGCCCTGGGCTGGGACGTGGTGGAGTGGCACAGGCCTGCATTCCCCCCTGTTGTCCAACACCTGGCGTGGCAGTACCCCCCTCCTTAAGAACAGGAAGTATAAAAGGCGGGGCCCTGTAGCTCAGTTGGAGAGCAGCTGCCAAAGCAGATGGACGTGTTTTCCCCACTGCTGATGCAGGGGCCTGCAGAAGACTTCTGCTGTCCTGAGGAGGCCCCGAAGCTACCCAAACGTCCTGACACTGAGGAGTTGCTGGGAGTGCCACTTGTAGTGTACAGAGGATCGAAGACGACCCTTGGAAGCAGGTACACCCTAGGGTGAGTATAGGAAGCAGCCCAGGGGAACCAGACTACTGTCTGGCTGTGGTGCTGCCAGAGACACGACCAGTGTGTTGTGGGTGGATTCCCTGCTGACCCAGTGGCAAACCACTCTGCCATTATTAGAGCCCTGGGCTGGGATGCGATGGAGTTGGGCGGGCTTGCCACTTGTAGTGTACAGAGGATGGAAGTACTCCCACTCCTTACACCAGGAGGCCTGTGCTTTTCAGGCACCGTGGCCTCAGCCCCATAGACTGTGTTTGGCACTCACCCCTTGCCTAAGCCCTGTAGACTGCAGTTGATGCTTGCCTGTTGGGTGGGCCCCTTGACCACTTGGTGCTCGCCCCTGTCCAAGGAATGGAGCAGTAGACTGCTGCAATGTGCCCTGCCCGGCCTAAGGGCCTGGGTCCCTGAACTGTTCGCTGCTCTACCCTGCTGGTGGGTTTGACCCCTTGAGACAGCTAATTTCCCCCTTGTACATACAGCAAAGAGGTGTGGCCACCCTTGGAGATAGACAGTGAGGTACAGGTATGCACGCCTACAAGGTGCCAAGGAGTGGTGGGGGTCATCATGCTCCCAAACTGTGGGGGAAAGCATGAGTAAGGCCCTTAAAGAATCTAGCCACTGTAAATTGAGAAAATACTGTGGCCCAGGATACAAGTGCATATATTGTTGCTAGATGGACCTTTCTGGAGCTTACAGAAATTAGTTAATAGTGCAATATTGCTGAAATGGGTGTTGTCAGGGAGGGAACTAGTGCTGAGATGCCCAAATACAAAACCTCTTTCCTTTAGCTTCATAAGTCAGCTTGAGTCTTTCCTGTTTTGGAGCAGAATGTTCAGAACTTCAGATGAAAAACTTCTTTGGTGGACAACATTCAGGCTATCAGATGTGATGATGCTGGGTCCAGATGTAGGAGCTGACTGTGGTTCTGCATGATTGTCAGGAAGAGCTGGTAAGGTGATTGGGGGTGGGGTGGGGGGAGAGTAGAGGAGGCTGTGTTAAGAGATTTATCAGATCTGAATACCAGAACTGCCTGGCTCAGGCAGGGGCCATCATGATCATTAACCACCTAAGTTTCTTCAGGACCTTCTGTATAGTGGGGAGCAGGAGAGGCCCATTTGAATGCCAGTTTCCAAGGGATAAGAAAAGGGTCTGACAGGGAGGCAAGACTGGAGCAGAACACCTGACATTTCTTATTCTGGTCTGTGGCAAATAAGTCTATTGATAGCTAACTCCCTTTGTGAGGGATGCTCTGAAACACTAGATCCTTGATCAACCATTTGTGAATGTCTGAGAACTGTCTGCTGAGGTGATCCAATAGTGACTTCTAAATGCCTGGAAGATGCAAGGCCAGCAGTGTGATCATGGTGATGAATACACCAGGTCCAGCGCTGAATGGCCACCACCTGACAGAGTGCAGATAGCCTGTCTCTTCCTTGTCTATTGATAGAAAATACCACAACTAAGTATTATATCAGTACTGTACTTAGATTGTGGATCCCTGGAATTGAGGCAGAAATGCTTTACATGCCAGGAAGGTGGCTCTGAGTTCCAGGACATTTATGTGTAAATGTGATTCCGGAAGGGACAATATGCCCTAAACTTACAGAGCTAGATAAGCTTCCCATTCCTCAGTGGAGGTGTTTCTCACCAGAGTTTTGGTAAGTAGAGCTGCAGAGAAGAGTATTCTGTTCCTCAGCTGAAGAGGGTCTTTCCACCAGTTTAATGGGGATAGCACATTTAATGATAGACTGTAACTGTCATGTCCATGTGGTGCCTGCTGAGTAGATATACTGATTTCAGACACCCTTGCTTAGTGCGTAGGTGAAGTCTGGCAAACTGAGTCAGAGAGGTGCATTAGGCCATGTGTCACAGAAGTCAGTGAGAACTTGCCCCAGATGTCTTTGGGTGAGCTTGAACTTGGCTGATGAGGTTCACTGTCTTATGAAATCTTTCTTTTGGGAACTAAGCTCTCATTAACTTGAAATTTATCACTGCTCTTATGAACTCTATGCTCTGAGTCAGAGTAAATGTCTATTTCTCTCTGTTGACTTTGGGGACTAGGATGAAAAGAGCTCTATGGTTACTTGGATCAAGTGGTTACCTGTTGCTGTGATTTTCATTGAATCCATCAGTCAACAAGGTCTGAGTGCACATGGATACTGGTCTCCTTAGATGCGCTGCCATGATTTCCAAGCACTTGGTGAATATCCTCAGTGTTGTGGAAAGATTAAGGGGCAGGACATTTCACTGGTAGCAAGATGTTCCTACTAGGAATCTGAGGTATTTCCTGTGGTTTGGATGAATAGATAAGTGAAAATAGGCCATCTTGAAGGCTGATAGCAGTAAACCAATGTGGAGGATCTAACAAAGAAATTATGGAGGCCAGTCACAATTTTGAACTTGAAACAACAGATTAATTTCTTGAGAGCTAGAAGGTCCATAATGTGACACCAACCCCTTCCTTCTCTGAGCTGAAAAAATAATGCAAATAAACCAACCCCTTCCTTCTCTGAGCTGAAAAAATAATGCAAATAAACTTCCTGCCCCTTAAATCTAAGGGCACCTTCTTCATGTCTCTAAGTTGTAGAAGGGAATCCACTTCTTGTGTTAATAGTATCATGTGAAAAGTGTCCATGAAAAAAGACAACAAAGGGGGATAAGGAGTAGGAAGTGACTGGAATTGGACAGAATACCCCTTGGTTTACAATTTCCAGGATTCACTGATCTAAAGTGATCAGAGGCCAGGCTTCCTAAAAACAAAAGACAAAGCTGCCAAAGGTTTGGGTAGAGGGGAAGAGATCCTCGAGAGTGAGAGGCCACTGGCATCAAACTTGCTGCCCGGCTGAAGACCCAGAGTGTGCAGCAGTGGAGGAAGAGACTGAGGGTTTTCCCTGGTGGAAACTGTTTGTTTGTTGGTGGCTCGGAGGTCCTCTGGGGTTGATAATAGTTCAGGCAGAGGGATGTTGCCTGAATCCCATCTGTTAACTTCTTTGCTTCCTTCTTGGAGCTGGGACTTATAGGCCTGAATCCTTTAAAGAATGGAGGGTTTGATCAGTCTTTGAATTAAAAAGCTCACTGCCTTCAAAGGGAAGGCCATCTATTGTTATTTGTACCTCCCTGGGTATTCCAGATGTTTCTGGCAGGATAATCTTCTCATTGCCACAGATGTGGACATGCCATGATGCATGCCACTCTATCGGACAAATCAAGTGCAGCTTGAATGGAAGTGCAGGTCATCAGCTGCTCTTCATTCAATATAGATTTAACTCTTCCCCGTATTTCATAGGAAGCCTGTCCATAAATTGAGACAGCTTGTTCTAGTGCAAGTAATTGTATTTTGTGAGCAGCACTTGGTAATTAGCTACTTCCTTCTGGAGGCTGGCTGACAAGTAGACTTTACGTCTAAATAAATCCTGCTTTATGGGGTCTTTCTCCAGCATGTTTTGGGAGGCTTTTGCTGTCTGGATTTCTCTTGGACAAGTGCTAGAATAAGAGATCCTGGCAATGGGTAAAACTAGAAGGATTCTAATCTCTTGGGACTTGTTACCTTCTGTCTGCATGCTTGGATGTGGCTAGAATCTATGCTGGCGTCTGCCACAGGTCCCTCTAGGTTTCAACTGTCCCTGATTTATAGGCATGGAGAGTCTACCAGGCATGGAAGATGCAGAATGTCCAGCAGTTATAATTTTTCTTGCTCCACCTCTAAGTGTATGTCAAGAGCCACTGCTATGCATTTAATAAGATAATGGAACGTCTTAAAATTGTCAGCCGGAGAAGACATTTAGAGTTTCACTGCCTCATCAGAGGAGAATGAGGAAATCACAGCCGAGATTAATTGTTCTCTCATAGCTGTCTGATCATTGTTGCTCTCCTCATCTTGTGTCTCTAGTATGTAAGGCTATACTAACTGACCTGGCTGAGTAGGTCCATACTGACTCTTGGGAGAAAGATATATAGTCCTGTAAGTTGGAGGGCAGTAGCTACTGGCTTTCAGGTAAGGGGTAGCACACCCCAGGATGGCCAGTAGGGCCACGGTTAATAGGCATGTGGATACTGGTGGACATAGCGGAGGATACCAGGGGGGCTGTTCTCTGAGAACTCTGAGTTTTCCTACTGAAAGCAAGCCTTGGAGAGCCTCCCAAATTCATATTGTGATCCCCATGGAGGGAAGGGTGAGTCGGAGATGAATTCCTACTGTACACCTATGGGGAGGATGAGAAGAAATACAGCTCCTCCAGAGGTGTGGCTATGCTTTCAGATGTATAAAGGCATTCTAATGTCTCTACTCAAGAAGGTGATGCAGTCAGTACTACTGATGCTTCCCTTGCCTGCAGTACTGAGGTTTCAGAGAATGGTGGTCTAGCCAGCACCACTTTCAATAAAGCCAACAAAGATGACTCCAGGTTTAGGGGAGCTAAATCACTCAGTACCATCCATGTTCTAGGTACCATTAGGAATGGTAGCAAACAGCCTGGTGCCAAGGAGTCTGTGCTGGAGGAACAGTGTTCCCTGTATTTAGTGGGTACCACAAGCACCTGTTCAACAGTCAGTACTGGGGAGCCAGAGGAACCTTTTGTCAGGGCAGCAGCTGCACTTGGACTGATGAGTCCAAAAGGTGTCAGACCCTTGACTATTCATGCCTAGATTTTGCAGGCATCATGGATGACCTAAATCTCAGCTTGACTCTGGAGCAGTGCTTATTCCTACCCCTTTCTGAAGCTGTCCTCAAAGAGATCAAAGCTGATGACTAGAATCTCTTGTTGCCCTAGAGCTCAGTGTGGAATCTTGACTCACCAGGGCTCTCACTGAAAGGGGCTGGATGGAAGACTGAGCCTTCAGTAGATCCATGTCCAAAAAGGCCTTCATGGAGCACTGAAAAAGGCATAATTTCAGGTCGACTTCCCAGTCCTTATGGATCTGTTTGGAATATGAGCAGCTGATGGAGCAATCCTCTGGTATACATTCCTTGCCTAAACAAAAAAAGACACCTAGAGTGCCCATCATTTAGAGGCATTGCAGACTTACAAGAATAGCAGGTTTTAAATCCTGGAGATTTTGCTTATGCATGGCAGTTGGAGCCCTTATAGGGTGTGTGTGGGTTCCCATGCCTATTAACTGATTAAAAGGTTTTTTAATGCTAACAAGCAAAATCAAACTAATTATCTACAGTAGCAGCTAACTAGTAACTAACAATTAATAGGATAGCATTTATTGCTAGGAAAGCAGGTGAACACTACAAAGGTTTTCTCTTGTCGCCATGAGCAATAAGAAGGAGCTGAGGAATAGTTAGGCCTGCTCCACCCTGTATGCCTTCCATTGGGGTGAGTATGTGTGTGAAAGGATATCTAGGGTGCAGCTGGGGCCCCAACATACACTGCTGGCAAAAGAATCTGATCTCTTTTTGCATAGGAAACTATGTGGACGATCATTTGAAAAGATATTGGCTCTCTTGATGGACTGTAGTCCTTTGGTTGTGTTTGATCTGGGAACTTTTGAGGGTGTCTCTCTCCTGAGGCTCATCACTTTTGACTCTGACTCTTGTCAGTCTTAATTGCTTAAAGCAAGTGTGACCTAGTTGTGGTGTCACTGACTGGCTTTCCCAATGACTTGTTTACCATATTAAACAGATCCATCCCTCTTCTCGTCTCAAAACTGGAATGTTTGCCAATTTGTTCCTTAATTGTTAGTATGTCAGATTTTACATAGATTTTTCCTAGTAAAATTTTTCACAATTAAAATGCTCATCTGTGCTGAAAAAGTAAAGCCCATGGCCTCATTAACTTGTGTATTGTGAGAACACACATTCAAGCAAAATTGATAAGTAAATAGTTGATATTATTTTTGTAAACAATACCATCTTGTAACATACTGAAATTCCAAAAGTCAAAGCTGAAGTGTTTCAACCAAATTGTACTCCATCAGAGTTGGCAATTTGAAGTGAATGGGACTTGTGCTAAGTCATTTAGAAGTTTTAGGAAAACCACACTGTCAGGTGTCTACATATGGCAGGAGCACAATTTTGGGCCCCTTTTTATTCTGAAAATGTTGGTGTATGTGTACAAAGTTCACTAACTTTTCATTGTTCAAATTGAAGTAATTCTGTTCTGAAGTGTGAAAGATTTTATGCCACTAAGTTTTTAATTTACAATTTTTGCTCCTGCTCTGGCAAACACTTATGTACATAACTTCAAGCACATGATTAGTCCCACTGAAATCAGTGGGATTATTCATGTGAATTAAGTTACATATCTGCAAAATCATGGCCTTAGTTTTCAATATTTTATGTTTTGTCTAGAGCAGTTTTGTAAAATTCAAATAAGAGACATTACCAGTCATGTCATCTTTTACAAAAACATAATTTCATTTAGTTTATTAAAAATTTTCATCTAAAATTGGAGTAGCACAAGTTTTGAAGTTAGTGTTACAAAAAGCACTGATATTAAAATACCTTGATTTAAGTTGTTCCACCCTGCTCACAACTGTTGATCTAAACTAACACAATTGACCAGTGCCTGTCTGGCAATGCTCAAGGTGTAAATATTTAGGAAATCTTTAATCCAATATTCCTTGCTTTCATCAGCCCATGATATCTATTATATTTTAATTAAGCAAAATTATACAAGAGGTATTTTTTCCTCTCAAAAATAAGACCTCATTCTCCTTTATATTAGCTGCATCCCTATTCCCTCTGTTGGTGACTTAATGGCTAGGCCCTCAAATATCTGCTTCCCTCTACTTGCTGGTCCATCCCTTGGCTGCTAATGTGTTAGGTGGAGCCATGCTGGCTCTCAGCACTGCTCCTGTTGTGATAAACAGATGTAAAACCCGTTTAAACAGCTAGGGGAGGCTACAGGTGATTAGGTTAGGGTTAAGGTGTGTGTAGGACCACTGCCTTGGAAAGTAGTCATATGGTGAATAACTTATTGTGGAAAGGGTGAAATCACTGGTATAAGCAGTGCTGTCAAGACAAGGCCCTTTTCCAAAAGACACCAGATGAAGTTAAGTCTTAGGGCTTGTCTACATTACCCGCTGGATTGACAGGCAGCAATCAATCCAGCAGGGGTTGATTTATCGCGTCTAGTCTAGACACGATAAATCGACCACCGAGCGCTCTCCCGTTGACTCCAGTACTCCACCAGGGTGAGAGGCGCAGGCGGAGTTGACAGGAGAGCATCAGCCGTTGACTTACCGCAGTGGAGACACCGTGGTAAGTAGATCTAAGTACGTTGACTTCAGCTATGTTATTCACATAGCTGAAGTTGCGTGACTTAGATCAATCCCTCCCACCCCACCCCCAGTGTAGACCAGGCCTAAAATCATTCATCTTCTGGACAGGAAACTCAAGGGAGCCTTGTATAGGCAGATTTTTAAAAAAATCTTCCAGCAGTAGGAACCACTAGTACTTTGACCATTGTTTAAACCTGTTCTGAGCAGGGTTAGATGACATGGTGAAAATGTCAATGGCCAACTGTGCCCTGTTTGCACTTGTGCTCCCACCACTACTGCCATTGACTGAACAGCATCAATGTTAGTATGGTGGTGGGAGATTTTAACTAAAAAGCTCTGTGTACACATAGACTAGAAGGAGGGAACTTACATGAGTTTAGTGAAATGGATTGATCAAGGGAGCATCTTATGCGTGGGTTCTTACTCTTTTGTGAAGAAGAATGTTTATGTTTATACATATGATTTAGGGGAGTAAATCTGACTTTTAACCCTTTTGGTATTGTCAGCATTTTATTGCAAACCTCCAGTGGTAGGATGTATTAAAGAGTAACATGGCTTCTCTTCTGTGCCCACTCAAGTTTAGTTTGCAGGATGCTAAAGGGTCCCAAAATACCACCTGGACACCGCATAGCAGCATCATGTTGTGAGTCTGTCTTGTGGAATAAGCAGTTAAATATGACAGTGGCTCCCCTCTGTAACTGATGTTTAAAACTGTTATCCTATATTATGTGTTTGCCTTTCCTGTCTGTCTTTTGGTGACAGATCATGCTCATGCTGAGGGTCTCTCAGTCAGAACTCCCAGTGAAAAGGAGAGTTGCAGATGTTCGCCATCTCTTGCAATCAAACCTCTTGTTTTCTGAGCTGTTGGGTGCATATCAAGTATTGTCAATCACAGATGAGGTGCTTGGTATCTCTAAATATAAAACAAGTACATTTTAGAATAACCAAACAAAGGCAGATAAGATGCATGTGCCATCAGAACATCTTTAAAGCTTATGGTTTATGATACTTATTTTTCTTTTCAAAGTCTGTCCTATAGGTTCCTAACTCCACTGACCCAGTAAAGTAGGCTGTACTCTGCTTCCCTAAGCCAGGATGGCATGAAAAGGATGGGTTATTGACAGCTTTTAGTTAATAAAAGATTCCTGCCTCACTTCCCCTCCCTTGGAAATGTAATAGCACATTCAAATTAGTTTAGCAGTTCAAAAGGCTTTAATGTACATAACGACCTCAACAACCTAATAAAAGTCAGACTAGTAGGAGTGTTTGCTTACTAAGAGCCAAATTCATACCTAGTGTATATCTGCTGTAGTCCCTGTAGTTACACTATGGGTATGTCTACACTACCGAATAAGGTCGAATTTATAGAAGTCGGTTTTTTAGAAATCGGTTTTATATAGTCGAGTGTGTGTGTCCCCACAGAAAATGCTCTAAGTGCATTAAGTGTATTAACTCGGCGGAGTGCTTCCACAGTACCGAGGCTAGAGTCGACTTCTGGAGCGTTGCACTGTGAGTAGCTATCCCACAGTTCCCGCAGTCTCCGCTGCCCATTGGAATTCTGGGTTGAGATCCCAATGCCTGATGGGGCTAAAACATTGTCGCGGGTGGTTCTGGGTACATATCGTCAGGCCCCCATTCCTTCCCTCCCTCCCTCCGTGAAAGCAAGGGCAGACAATCGTTTCACGCCTTTTTTCCTGAGTTACCTGTGCAGACGCCATACCACGGCAAGCATGGAGCCCGCTCAGGTAACCATCACCCTATGTCTTCTGGGTGCTGGCAGACGCGGTATGGCTTTGCTACACAGTAGCAGCAACCCCTTGCCTTGTGGCAGCAGATGGTACAGTACGACTGGTAGCCGTCATCGTCATGTCCGAGGTGCTCCTGGCCACGTCGGCTAGGAGTGCCTGGACAGACATGGGCGCAGGGACTTAATTTAGAGTGACTTGACCAGGTCATTCTCTTTAGTCCTGCAGTCAGTCCTATTGAACCGTCTTATGGTGAGCAGGCAGGCGATACGGATTGCTAGCAGTCGTATTGTACCATCTTCTGCCAGGCAGGCAAGAGATGAGGATTGCTAGCAGTCGTATTGTACCATCTTCTGCCAGGCAGGCAAGAGATGAGGATGGCTAGCAGTCGTACTGTACCATCTTCTGCCGAGCAGCCATGAGATGTGGATGGCATGCAGTCCTTCTGCACCGTCTGCTGCCAGCCAAAGATGTAAAAGATAGATGGAGTGGATCAAAACAAGAAATAGACCAGATTTGTTTTGTACTCATTTGCTTCCCCCCCTCCCCTGTCTAGGGGACTCATCCCTATAGGTCACACTGCAGTCACTCACAGAGAAGGTGCAGCGAGGTAAATCTAGCCATGTATCAATCAGAGGCCAGGCTAACCTCCTTGTTCCAATAAGAACGATAACTTAGGTGCACCATTTCTTATTGGAAACCTCCGTGAAGTCCTGCCTGAAATACTCCTTGATGTAAAGACACCCCCTTTGTTGATTTTAGCTCCCTGAAGCCAACCCTGTAAGCCGTGTCATCAGTCGCCCCTCCCTCCGTCAGAGCAACGGCAGACAATCGTTCCGTGCCTTTTTTCTGTGCGGACGCCATACCAAGGCAAGCATGGAGGCCGCTCAGCTCACTTTGGCAATTAGGAGCACATTAAACACCACACGCATTATCCAGCAGTATATGCAGCACCAGAACCTGGCAAAGCGATACCGGGCGAGGAGGCGACGTCAGCGCGGTCACGTGAGTGATCAGGACATGGACACAGATTTCTCTGAAAGCATGGGCCCTGCCAATGCATGCATCATGGTGCTAATGGGGCAGGTTCATGCTGTGGAACGCCGATTCTGGGCTCGGGAAACAAGCACAGACTGGTGGGACCGCATAGTGTTGCAGGTCTGGGACGATTCCCAGTGGCTGCGAAACTTTCGCATGCATAAGGGCACTTTCATGGAACTCTGTGACTTGCTTTCCCCTGCCCTGAGGCGCATGAATACCAAGATGAGAGCAGCCCTCACAGTTGAGAAGCGAGTGGCGATAGCCCTGTGGAAGCTTGCCACGCCAGACAGCTACCAGTCAGTTGGGAATCAATTTGGAGTGGGCAAATCTACTATGGGGGCTGCTGTGATGCAAGTAGCCCACGCAATCAAAGATCTGCTGATATCAAGGGTAGTGACCCTGGGAAATGTGCAGGTCATAGTGGATGGCTTTGCTGCAATGGGATTCCCTAACTGTGGTGGGGCCATAGACGGAACCCATATCCCTATCTTGGCACCGGAGCACCAAGCCGCCGAGTACATAAACCGCAAGGGGTACTTTTCGATAGTGCTGCAAGCTCTGGTGGATCACAAGGGACGTTTCACCAACATCAACGTGGGGTGGCCGGGAAAGGTGCATGACGCTCGCATCTTCAGGAACTCTGGTCTGTTTCAAAAGCTGCAGGAAGGGACTTTATTCCCAGACCAGAAAATAACTGTTGGGGATCTTGAAATGCCTATATGTATCCTTGGGGACCCAGCCTACCCCTTAATGCCATGGCACATGAAGCCATACACAGGCAGCCTGGACAGTAGTCAGGAGCTGTTCAACTACAGGCTGAGCAAGTGCAGAATGGTGGTAGAATGTGCATTTGGACGTTTAAAGGCGCGCTGGCGCAGTTTACTGACTCGCTCAGACCTCAGCGAAACCAATATTCCCACTGTTATTACTGCTTGCTGTGTGCTCCACAATATCTGTGAGAGTAAGGGGGAGACGTTTATGGCGGGGTGGGAGGTTGAGGCAAATCGCCTGGCTGCTGGTTACGCGCAGCCAGACACCAGGGCAGTTAGAAGAGCACAGGAAGGCGCGGTACACATCAGAGAAGCTTTGAAAACCAGTTTCATGACTGGCCAGGCTACGGTGTGAAAGTTCTGTTTGTTTCTCCTTGATGAAACCCCCTGCCCCTTGGTTCACTCTACTTCCCTGTAAGCTAACCACCCACCCCTCCTCCCTTCAATCACCGCTTCCAGAGGCAATAAAGTCATTGTTGCTTCACATTCATGCATTGTTTATTCATTCATCACACAAATAGGGGGATGACTACCAAGATAGCCCAGGAGGGGTGGTGGAGGAGGGAAGGAAAATGCCACACAGCACTTTAAGCACAGCACTTTAAAAGTTTACAACTTTAAAATTTATTGAATGACAGCCTTCTTTTTTTTGGGCAATCCTCTGTGGTGGAGTGGCTGGTTGGCCGGAGGGCCCCCCACCGCGTTCTTGGGCGTCTGGGTGTGGAGGCTATGGAACTTGGGGAGGAGTGCGGTTGGTTACAGAGGGGCTGCAGTGGCAGTCTGTGCTCCAGCTGCCTTTGCTGCAGCTCAACCATACACTGGAGCATACTGGTTTGGTCCTCCAGCAGCCTCATCATTGAATCCTGCCTCCTCTCATCACGCTGCCGCCACATTTGAGCTTCAGCCCTCTCTTCAACCCGCCACCTCTCCTCCCGGTCATTTTGTGCTTTCCTGCACTCTGACATTATTTGCCTCCACGCATTCGTCTGTGCTCTGTCAGTGTGGGAGGACAGCATGAGCTCGGAGAACATTTCATCGCAAATACGTTTTTTTTTCTTTCTAAGCTTCACTAGCCTCTGGGAAGGAGAAGATCCTGTGATCATTGAAACACATGCAGCTGGTGGAGGAAAAAAAAGGGACAGCGGTATTTAAAAAGACACATTTTATAAAACAGTGGCTATACTCTTTCAGGGTAATCCTTGCTGTTAACATTACATACATAGCACATGTGCTTTCGTTACAAGGTCGCATTTTGCCTCCCCCCACCACGTGGCTACCCCCTCAACCCTCCCCCCTCCCCGTGGCTAACAGCGGGGAACATTTCTGTTTAGCCACAGGCAAACAGCCCAGCAGGAATGGGCTCTTCTGAGTGTCCCCTGAAGAAAAGCACTCTATTTCAACCAGGTGACCATGAATTATATCTCACTCTCCTGAGGATAACACAGAGAGATAAAGAACGGATGTTATTTGAATGCCAGCAAACATACACTGCAATGCTTTGTTCTACAATGATTCCCGAGTACGTGCTACTGGCCTGGAGTGGTAAAGTGTCCTACCATGAAGGACACAATAAGGCTGCCCTCCCCAGAAACCTTTTGCAAAGGCTTTAGGAGTACATCTAGGAGAACCGCAAATGCCAGGGCAAAGTAATCCTTTCACATGCTTGCTTTTAAACCATGTATAGTATTTTAAAAGGTACACTCACCAGAGGTCCCTTCTCCGCCTGCTGGGTCCAGGAGGCAGCCTTGGGTGGGTTCGGGGGGTACTGGCTCCAGGTCCAGGGTGAGAAACAGTTCCTGGCTGTCGGGAAAACCGGTTTCTCCGCTTGCTTGCTGTGAGCTATCTACAGCCTCCTCCTCCTCATCATCATCTTCTTCGTCCCCAAAACCTGCTTCCGTATTGCCTCCATCTCCATTGAAGGAGTCAAACAACACGGCTGGGGTAGTGGTGGCTGAACCCCCTAAAATGGCATGCAGCTCATCATAGAAGCGGCATGTTTGGGGCTCTGACCCGGGCGGCCGTTCGCCTCTCTGGTTTTCTGGTAGGCTTGCCTCAGCTCCTTCAGTTTCACGTGGCACTGCTTCGGGTCCCTGTTATGGCCTCTGTCCTTCATGCCCTGGGAGATTTTGACAAAGGTTTTGGCATTTCAAAAACTGGAACGGAGTTCTGATAGCACGGATTCCTCTCCCCAAACAGCGATCAGATCCCGTACCTCCCGTTCGGTCCATGCTGAAGCTCTTTTGCGATTCTGGGACTCCATCATGGTCACCTCTGCTGATGAGCTCTGCAGCTTGCCACACTGGCCAAACAGGAAATGAGATTTAAAAGTTCACGGGTCTTTTCCTGTCTACCTGGTCAGTGCATCTGAGTTGAGAGTGCTGTCCAGAGCGGTCACAATGGAGCACTCTGGGATAGCTCCCGGAGGCCAATACCATCGAATTGTGTCCACAGTACCCCAAATTCGAGCCGGCAAGGTCGATTTAAGCGCTAATCCACTTGTCAGGGGTGGAGTAAGGAAATCGATTTTAAGAGCCCTTTAAGTCGAAATAAAGGGCTTCATTGTGTGGACGGGTGCAGGTTTACATCGATTTAACGCTGCTAAATTCGACCTAAAGTCCTAGTGTAGACCAGGGCTATGGATGAATTTGACCCCACAGACAGTCTTGTAGTTTGTAATAGTCTTTTGTTCTGCTTGCTTGACCATAATGGAAGTCCAAGGATAAATTGAATAAGATACTAAAATGTATTTTGAAATTTCCAAGTAAAATTTCAGACAAATGCTAACTTTTGCAGAGGAATATCTTTAAAATGCTCCCTTCTTGAAATGTTGCTTGATAGTTTCACTTTTAGGGGGTTTCTCTGACTAAAAGAAAGTCCCCACAGACTAAATGTATCTCATCTCAGACACAGGCCACTTCTGAACTCTCAAAGTAAAGTACAAAGAGTTGTTCACATGATATAACTGACTTCTGCCAAGAAAAGCCATTGGAACAAGGCACAGCTGCTTCTGCAGCAGAGCTGCAAGCTCCTATTCTGACAGCTTGGGTTGCAACTCTTTCTGTCCTCTCTTGCACTGTTCTAGCCAGAACCTTATAACTTCGCTGTAGAGGCAGATCTCCCTCAGACCAGTCTCCTGAGGTTTGTCTCTCTCTCCAACAGAAGTTGGTATAATGAAAGACATTGCCTCCCCCACCTTGTCTCTCCAATCTCCTGAGGTTCATTTTAGAATGAAGCTCATCCTAAATTCTAAGGTTCCTTTGCTGAATATATTTAATGTGTTATCATTTTTCTGTGAATTCAAAATCAGTTTGAGCAATGCATTTTTCAACTTATTGGCTCAAAAAAAAAAAAAAAAAAGACTTGTGTTAACTATTACATCAGCCTTGGCCAGTGTTCAGTTCACAATGTCAAGTATTTATTCATGTGAAAGCTCAGAGGTAAAGCCAAATGCATTTGGCTGAAATCCCCTGATTAGAGAATGGTTTTCTCAGCTAAAAATGGTCACTCCTTTATTGATGTCACATAGCAGCTAATGATAGTTTTTAGGCTGCATCAAGTACTAATATGGTTGTTTAAGGCTAAAAATAAAGTAATATTTTTAACTGAAAAAGCCTTACCCTGAGTGCCTGATGATTTTCCTTCTGGAAATGGGATTACATTTGAGATATAACAAGTTGATTAAATCATTGTACCTCAGTGTCTTTCCCCCAGCTTTAAATAGCTGTAGTAACCTCCTTCAAGGGCCCCTCCCTATAAGTCACCTCTCCTTAGACCCTGCAGTGACCTGATGAACCAGGAGTAACTACTATGAGACTTAGCCCTGGTCTACGCTACGGGGTTAGGTCGAATTTAGCCACGTTAGGTTGATTTAAAAATGGATGCGTCCACACAACCAACCCCGTTCTGTCAATTTAAAGGGCTCTTAAAATCAACTTCTGTACTCCTCCCCGGTGAGGGGAGTAGTGCTAAAATCGACCTTGCTGGGTCGAATTTGGGGTAGTGCAGATGCAAATTGACGATACTGGCCTCCGGGAGCTACCCCAGAGTGCTCCGATGTGACCACTCTGGACAGCACTTTGAACTCTGATGCATGAGTCCGGTACACAGGAAAAGTACCGGGAACTTTTGAATTTCATTTCCTGTTTGGTCAGCATGGCGAGCTCAGCAGCACAGGTGACCATGCAGTCTCAGAATTGCAAACAAGCTCCAGCATGGACCAAACAGAGGATACTGGATCTGATTGCTGTATGGGGAGAAGAATCTGTGCTGGCCAAACTCCGATCAAAAAGAAGAAATGCAAATATATTTGCCAAAATCTCACTGGGCATGTTGGAGAGAGGCTACAACAGGGACACATAGCAGTGCTGCGTGAACGTTAAGGAGCTCAGGCAAGCCTAGCAAAAGACAAAGGACACCTGCAAGGGAGGAGTCTCACGCAACAGGGATGAGGATTTTGTGGATGAGGAAGAGGAGGCGGAGGAGTAGGAGAATGCGCAGCAGGCAAGCAGTGAATCTGTTCTCCCTGGCAGCCAGAACCTTTTCATCACCCTGGACCCAATACCCTCTGAAGGTGGGATCCCCGACCCTGAAGCCAGAGAAGGCAGCTCTTGTGAGTGCATATTTGTAAGTACAGTATGGGGTTTAAAAGCAATAGTGTTTAATGTTTGATTTACTCCGTTCATGCTGGGCTGTTTGTGCTTGGCTAAAAGGGATCATCCCGGAGAATAGCCATGCGGCAGGGGGAGGGATGAAGGGATCAATCCAGAGAATAGCCACGCGGTGGGGTGGGGAGAGGAGTGTGCTGCACATCCACCTGAAAACTGCAGCCCCTCCTTTTAAATGTGAAACCCAACCCATTGCTTGCTATGGGAAAGGATGGCGCTGCAGTTTGAAACCATTCCCACATGTTATGCATAAGAAGCCAACCCCACGTACCCTTTGCCTTACCATGGCTGCCTGGAAACCGAATTCTGTTGCCCAGCCATGTGTGATGTGTCACCATATCAGCAGGTGCTCAATATAAAAGGCAAAATGAGACCTTGTACCAAAAGCACATGTGCTGTCTGCTGTGAATTGCTTGATTCACTGTGAAAGAGTCTCTCTTTTGTTCTCAGAAAATCATCTTAAATTTTACTCTCCCTTTTTATCTCCCCCCCCACCCCTCCAGGTGCAAATGTTTCTACACTCCCCCATCATCTCCATCCCTGAGGTTATCGCAGATTAGAAGGCGAAAAAAACGCACCCACGATGACATGTTTTCCGAGCTCATGCAGTCCTCCCACACTGATAGGGCACAGCTTAATGCATGGAGGCATTCATTGTTAGAGGCCAGGAAAGCATTAAGTGAGCGTGAAGAGCAGAGGCAGGAGCGCGAAGAGCAGAGGCAGGAGGTGATGCTGAGGCTTATATGGGAGCAAACGGACATGATGAAGTGTCATGATGGAGCTGCAGGAAAGCCAACAGGAGCACAGACCCCAGCTGCATCCATTGTATAACCGCCTGACCTCCTCCTCAAGTTCCATATCTGTCTCACCCAGAAGCCCAAGAAGATGGGGGACAGGAGGCTCCGGGCACCTAGCCACAGCACTCCAGAGGATGGCCCAAGCACCAGAAGGCTGTCATTCAAACAGTTTGATTTGTAGTGTGGCTACAAAAAGCAATGTGGCCTTGTCCTTCCCTCCTCCCCGACCCCACGCCACCCAGGCTACCTTGTCAGTTATCTCACTTTTTTTTAAATTAATAAAGAAAGAATGCATGGTTTCAAAACAATAGTTACTTTATTTCGAAGGGGGGAGGGAAGGTGGTTTGGTTACAGGGAATTAAAATCAACCAAGGGGGGCAGCTTTGCATCAAGGAGAAACACACACAAAGGTCACACCGTAGCCTGGCCAGTCATGAAACTGGTTTTCAAAGCCTCTCTGATGCGCAGCGCGCCTAGCTGTGCTTTTCTAATTGCCCTGGTGTCTGGCTACTCAAAATCGGATGCCAGGAGATTTGCCTCAACCTCCCACCTTACCATAAACGTCTTCCCCCTTACTTTCACAGATATTATGGAGCACACAGCAAGCAGCAATAACAATGGGAATGTTGGTTGCGCTGAGGTCTGACCTAGTCAGCAAACAGCGCCAGTGAGCTTTTAAACGTCCAAAGGCACATTCTACCACCATTCTTCACTTGCTCAGCCTATAGTTGAACTACTCCTTACTACTGTCCAGACTGCCTGTGTAAGGCTTCATGAGCTATAGGAGCAAGGGGTAGGCTGGGACCCCAAGAATAACTATTGGCATTTCAACATCCACAATGGTAATTTTGTGGTCTGGGAAGTAAGTCCCTTCTTGCAGTTGCTCGAACAGCCCGGAGTTCCTAAATATGCAAGGGTCATGCACCTTTCCTGACCATCCCTTGTGATCCACCAGTGCTTGCAGCACCATTGAGAAGTACCCCTTACGGTTTATGTACTGGTTGGCAAGGTGGTCCGGTGTCAAGATGGGGATATGTGTTCTGTCTATTGCCCCACCACAGTTAGGGAACCCCATTGCAGCAAAGCCATCTACTATGACCTGCACATTTCCCAGAGTCACTACCCTTGATAACAGAATGTCAATGATTGCATTGGCTACTTGGATCACAGCAGCTCCCACAGTAGACTTGCCCACTCTAAATTGATTCCCGACTAACTGGTAGCAGTCAGGAGCTGCAAGCTTCCACAGGGCTATCGCCACTCGCTTCTCAACTGTCAGGGCAGCTCTCATCTTGGTATTCCTGTGCTTCAGGGTGGGGGAAAGCAACTCACAGAGTTCCAGGAAAGTGGCCTTACGCATACAAAAGTTTCGCAGCCACTGTGCATCATCCCATACCTGCAACACTTTGTGGTCCCACCTGTCTGTGCTTATTTGCTTGGCCCAGAATCGGCGTTCCACTGTATCAACCAGCCCCACTGCCGCCATGATGTCCCAATTGCCACAGCCTGTGCTTTCAGGATCGTCTATGTCCATGTCCTCATCAAAATCCTCCTTGTGCTGGTGTCTCTTAGCCCGGTTCTGCATATACTCCAGGATAATGCATGAGGTGTTTACAATGCTCACAACAGCAGCAATGACGGTGAGCTGAGCGGTCTCCATGCTTGCTGTGGTATGGTGTCTGCAGGAGAGCAGAGTTGCAGCGGAAGCAGTGGATGATGATGGTTAGCAGCACCCAGGAGGACCAGAACGGATCCCCCAAGCTGCAGGAGAGCAGAGTTGCAGCAGAAGCGGTGGATGACAACAGTTAGCAGACCTACTGCACCGTCTGCTGACAGCAGCACCGAGGACACAACAGCTGCGGTGACAGTGAGCTGAGCTGAGCGGGCTCAATGCTTGCCGTGGTATGGCATCTGCACGGAAAAAATTGTCTGCCATTGCTTTCATGGAGGGAGGGGCGACTGATGACATGTACCCAAAACCACCTGCGACAATGTTTTTGCCCCATCAGGCATTGGGAGCTTAACCCAGAATTCCAATGGGCGGTGGAGGCTGCGGGAACTGTGGGATAGCTACCCACACTGCACTGCCCCATACGTCGATGCTAGCCATGGTAGTGAGGACGCACTCCGTAGACTTAATGTGCTTAGTGTGGACATACGCAATCGATTGTATAAAATCGATTTCTAAAAATCTACTTCTATAAAATCGACCTAATTTTGTAGTGTAGACATACCCTTACATTGAGTTTGATTACTGATAATACTTGCCCATGGGACCATGTTGAAGAAAAGTTCACTAACATCACTGAACCATGTTTTAACCAAGTAGGACACTATCCAATTGGGTTCATGAATAAAATAAAATTGAAAAGCACAGCCAAAATCTAAAATGACCTGGAAAGGATAGAGCTGTAGGAAATAAAAGATTTGGTGTTAATAATTGGTAAGCACTATATATTCAGAAAGGAAACAAACAGAAATTGTACAGACTGAGGGAATATAACCAACCAGTTGTACTCAGAGCATTAAGGAGATTGGATGAAAATAAACTCACTTTATTACTGTCATCATACTAAATTTTTCATGTAAGAAAGTGTTTAATTTGCTACAGTGAAATCATGGAGTGAGGATCAATACATTTTTATAAGTAAGTGGTTCATGTGGGAAAAAATGAGAACCAGTGCTTAAGAGCCATGAAGTTTGAGTTTGGAACAGAAGTATGAGTTTTGTGAAATAACTAGAACCCTGAAGGACTTGTATAGCCAGGGTCACTATACTCTTGTCCTGCATATCTAACAGTTCTACATTAAAATTTATCTTTTATATTTATTTTATAAATTTTTAAATTTTATAAAATTTTAAATTTTATAAAATTTATATTTATCTTTATCTTTCTGAATGAAAAACTTTTTGTAAGTAAGATTTGTTGCTAGTTGGAGACTTCCTAGAATATGAACAACTTTTTGGATTTTTTTTACAGATTATAAGGAAGTTTCACAAGTGGTAATTTGGGGAGTTATAGCATCTTCCCTGAGGGGAGCAGAAGCAGCAAGTCTTTTTCCCTTTCTGAATCTTGTTTTTGTAAATGTGTTTGGGTGGGGGATGGGGGGAGGGAGGAAAGGGGAGAAAACCTTTACAGTCTTCTATCTTGCACTTCATCAAAACTAGCTTTTAATGTGTTTCTATTTAGGGGCCCTGGCTTGTAGGGTTGCAATTTCTGGATAAACATAGCATGTATCATGGGTGATACCTGCTGTGGTACAGTGGGGTTCCCCTTAGGGTGACTGAGTTTACTTGATATGTGGCTTGAACCTTCCTATATCTCACCATTGAATCCCATGCAGTTGGGTGCTGTTGCTTTGATCCTGTTTTGAAATCACAGAAGAGTAGGACTGGAAGGGACCTCAGTTCGTCATCTAGTCCAGTTCCTGAATGCAAGGCAGTCCTAAATGTTATCTAGACTATTCCTGACAGGTGTTTGTCTAACCTGTTCTTAAAAACCTCCAGTGACAGGGATTCCACAACCACTGGGCAACTTGTTCAAGTACTTAACTACCCTGACAGGAAGCTTTTCCTAACGTCCAACCTAAACCTCCCTTGCTGCAATTTAAATCCATTGCTTCTTGTCCTATTCTCAGAGATTAAGGAGAACAATTTTCACCCTTCTCCTTGTAACAAGCTTTTCTGCACTTGAAAACTGTTATCATGTCTACTGTCTTCTCTTCTCCATACTCAACAAACCCATTTTTTCAACCTTTCCTCATAGATCATTCTTTTTAGACTTTTAATAATTTTTGTTGCTCTCCTCTGGACTTTCTCCAATTTGTCCACATCTTTCCTGAAATATGGTGCACAGAACTGGACACAATAATCCAACTGTGGCCTTATCAGCATGGAGTAGAGTGGAAAAATTACTTTTCATGTCTTGTCTACAACAGTCATAGAATCATAGAATCATAGAATATCAGGGTTGGAAGGGACCCCTGAAGGTCATCTAGTCCAACCCCCTGCTCGAAGCAGGACCAATTCCCAGTTAAATCATCCCAGCCAGGGCTTTGTCAAGCCTGACCTTAAAAACTTCCAAGGAAGGAGATTCCACCACCTCCCTAGGCAACGCATTCCAGTGTTTCACCACCCTCTTAGTGAAAAAGTTTTTCCTAATATCCAATCTAAACCTCCCCCACTGCAACTTGAGGCCATTACTCCTCGTTCTGTCATCTGCTACCATTGAGAACAGTCTAGAGCCATCCTCTTTGGAACCCCCTTTCAGGTAGTTGAAAGCAGCTATCAAATCCCCCCTCATTCTTCTCTTCTGCAGGCTAAACAATCCCAGCTCCCTCAGCCTCTCCTCATAAGTCATGTGTTCTAGACCCCTAATCATTTTTGTTGCCCTTCGCTGGACTCTCTCCAATTTATCCACATCCTTCTTGTAGTGTGGGGCCCAAAACTGGACACAGTACTCCAGATGAGGCCTCACCAATGTCGAATAGAGGGGGACGATCACGTCCCTCGATCTGCTCGCTATGCCCCTACTTATACATCCCAAAATGCCATTGGCCTTCTTGGCAACAAGGGCACACTGCTGACTCATATCCAGCTTCTCGTCCACTGTCACCCCTAGGTCCTTTTCCGCAGAACTGCTGCCTAGCCATTCGGTCCCTAGTCTGTAGCGGTGCATTGGATTCTTCCGTCCTAAGTGCAGGACCCTGCACTTATCCTTATTGAACCGCATCAGATTTCTTTTGGCCCAATCCTCCAATTTGTCTAGGTCCTTCTGTATCCTATCCCTCCCCTCCAGCGTATCTACCACTCCTCCCAGTTTAGTATCGTCCGCAAATTTGCTGAGAGTGCAATCCACACCATCCTCCAGATCATTTATGAAGATATTGAACAAAACCGGCCCCAGGACCGACCCCTGGGGCACTCCACTTGACACCGGCTGCCAACTAGACATGGAGCCATTGATCACTACCCGTTGAGCCCGACAATCTAGCCAGCTTTCTACCCACCCTATAGTGCATTCATCCAGCCCATACTTCCTTAACTTGCTGACAAGAATACTGTGGGAGACCGTGTCAAAAGCTTTGCTAAAGTCAAGAAACAATACATCCACTGCTTTCCCTTCATCCACAGAACCAGTAATCTCATGATAAAAGGCGATTAGATTAGTCAGGCATGACCTTCCCTTGGTGAATCCATGCTGGCTGTTCCTGATCACTTTCCTCTCATGCAAGTACTTCAAGATTGATTCTTTGAGGATCCATGATTTTTCCAGGGACTGAGGTGAGGCTGACTGGCCTGTAGTTCCCAGGATCCTCCTTCTTCCCTTTTTTAAAGATTGGCACTACATTAGCCTTTTTCCAGTCATCCGGGACTTCCCCGGTTCGCCACGAGTTTTCAAAGATAATGGCCAATGGCTCTGCAATCACAGCCGCCAATTCCTTCAGCACTCTCGGATGCAACTCGTCCGGCCCCATGGACTTGTGCACGTCCAGCTTTTCTAAATAGTCCCTAACCACCTCTATCTCCACAGAGGGCTGGCCATCTCTTCCCCATTTTGTGATGCCCAGCGTAGCAGTCTGGGAGCTGACCTTGTTAGTGAAAACAGAGGCTGCTGTTAGTCCTGCTGATACACTGCAGAAAGATGATTGCTTTTTTTGCAACAGTGTTACACTATTGACTCATATTTACTGCTGTGATCCACTATGAGCCCTAGATCCCTTTCCACAGTACTCCTTCCTAGGGAGTCATTTCCCATTTTGTATACATGCAATTGATTGTTCCTTCCTCAGTGGAGTACTGTGCATTTGTCCTTATGGAATTTCATTCTATTTACTTCAGACAATTTATCCGTTTGTCCAGATCATTTTGAATTTTAATCCTATCCTCCAAAGCTCTTGCAACCCCTCTGAACTTGGTACTGTCTTCAAACTTTAAATGTACTCTATATACTATTATCTCAATCATTTATGAAGATATTGAACAGAATCGGACCAATGACCAATACCTGCAGAACCCCACTTGATATGCCCTTCCAGCTTGACTGTGAACCATTGATAACTTCTCTGTGGGAATGGTTTTCCAACCAATTATGTACCCACTTTATAACAGCTCTATTTAGGCTACATTTCCCTGATTTGTTTGAGATCATGTGAGACAGTACCAAAAGCCTTACTGAAATCAAGATATACCACATCTACTGCTTCCCCCTATCCACAAGGCTTGTTACACTGTCAAACAAAGCTGTAAGGTTAGTTTGACATGATTTGTTCTTGATAAATGAATCTTGGCTGTTACTTATCACTTTATCTTCTAAGTGTTTGCAAACTGATTGCTTATTTGCTCCATTATCTTTCTGGGTTCTTAAATTGAGCTGACTGATCTATAAATCCCCAGATTGTTGTTATAGATTGGCACTATATTTGTCCTCTTGCAGTCCTCTGGAATCTCTCCCATCTAGCATGAGTTTTCAAAGATAATAGCCAATGGCTCAGATATCTCCTCAGTCAACCCCTTGAGTACTCTAAGCTGTATTTCATCACTCCCTGAACACTGATCAAGTTGCACTGCAGTCACCACCTGCCTACGAGGCAAAGAAGCCCGAATGTCTTGACAGGGTGATGATTGCTGCAGACGAAGAGGGGGTTGGCTACATGTCAGACGGTTGAAGGAGTCTAGGCTCTATGGTGGAAATAAGGATGTGGGGCAGCTGAACACAGAAGAGTGAGATGGGCATGGAGCAGAGGCTGTGGGGAAGTACCAGACTGGTCCCCCAGCTTGACGTGGGGCAGGGTGCAGAGCGGGGCCATAGCTGGCACCTGAGCACCAGCTGGGTGACAGGATGGCGTGGCCTAGGCCCTGTGACAGGGCGAGGCTGAAGGAGGGGCAGGAGCCAGGGTGGCCCGTGGCAGGACAGCCCAGCATACTCTTGGAGCAGCGAGGGAAGGGAAGCATTGGCGCTGGGCACAGCTGGGTGACAGGCAGAGAGCCGGGCGCGGCCGGCCTCATGCTGTCTCGATGCCCTGTGCTGGCACTAGGGCGGGGCTCGCGTCACCCGCGGCAGCCGTTGGCGTTGGGACTTCCCAGCTGTTAGCTCGCGCTCAGCTTGGGACGTGCTTCCTCAAGCCGCCGCCATTCCCATCCGGGGCCTACGCGGGTAGGTGGCGCCCTATATCACGTGACAATGCGTGGCGGCGCGACCGCCATCTTGTGTTGTTGGGAGTGAGGAATTGCTTCGGCTGTGAGAGACTCTCCGTCCGGGATCACAGGTAATTAACCCCGCTGGCTCTGGCCGGCTCCCATGGGCGCCGGGCGGTGTCTGAGCTTTTCCCCTTCCCGCCCGGGGCGTGTCTGCTCCGCAGACGCGGCCCTGCTGCGGGAACGTGCATAGGCCGCTTTGGAAGCACCGGCCTCGCCTACTGTTCATGCCCAGGCAAAGGCAGCGGGCTTGGGGTATAGAAGCCGCGGAGGCCCGCGGCCTGTGAGGAGCCGAGGTTGTTTGGATTTGGCTTATGGGATAGAGGCCTTTCCTGGAGCCTCTGCTTTTGGTCTTTCCCCTCGTAGCTTCCGAGGAGACTCCGGCTGCCTGATCCTGTTCTGTTCCTACTCCCTGTTGGCTCTGTGAGGTGGGGGCTCCGTCCAAGCGGTCCCTTGGCAGCCGGTTCTGCCGTGGGTTGGGTGAGTGCCGCTGGACCGGAGCCTGTCAGGCAGCTGCAGGATTTCTCGGGATTATCCCGGGCTACCTGCGGTTCCTACTAATTTCCTTTTTACCCTAACTCCTGTGAACTCTCCTCTCCCAGCCCAGCGGGACCGTCCCGTGTCCTGGGCGAGCCGTGGGCAGGTTCCGTTCGCACTGAAACCACTCTCTTCTGAGCATGTCTGGCCTTGTCATATTGCAGACACTAGGAGAAAAGAGCTGGTTCAGGACTGAGGCCTTTCTCTCAGTGAGCTGGGTGTTAAGGGGAATACTCAGCAGTGTGTGACCATGGAGGCCTTGGCAGGCTGAAGAGTCCATTGATCAGGATCATGTATGTTTGGTATTAATCCAAGACAAGTAGTCTCAATGTCAACGAAGCACTCCCAGCACTTTCAAGTATGTATAACTGCAGTTTAAATCGAGATAAGTTTGAGGTCAAGGGGATCAGTACAGATTGACATAGTAGAAGTAATACCCCCCACCCCCTCCACACACATACTCTCCTATGCCCATAACTTAACATTGATGGCATTGTTTTTTGTTGTTACTTTTGCCATTATTTTTGCTGTCCATATTTTGTTCTCTAAATTTTATTTCTGAATTCTGCTTTTGTTGTTTTTTTAATTTAATCATTTTTAGCTCATCACCCTTTGCTTTCTTGCTGCAAGAGCTAGCTTGTGCCACTTTTTGAAAAGTGTTTCCTTTTCCACAATTCTACTCATTGTGTTTATTGCCTACTAACGTCTAATTAAAGGTAAAAGTGTGTTGACTTTTGAGCATGGCTTTGAGTAGAATATGTAATAGTTGGACATTATGATGATCTGGATCTCTTTGACATAAAAACAGTTGTTCTAGGAGTCAACAGGACTTAGGACATTTATTGAACTCACCTATTGCTGCTAATTCTATTGGTAGTAGGCTTGGTAGGAGCATTAGTATAGACAAGGCACTGGTGGTCACTAATTTGTGTAGACTTTGTCTAGATCAGAGTTACGGCTTGTCTCCACTTACTGTAGATCGACGCTACGGTGATCGATCCACTGGGGGTCGCGCTCCCATTGAATCCAGTACTCCACCAGAATGAGAAGCACCCAGTGCTGTGTCGACACCACAGTAAGTCGACCTAAGGTATGTCGATTCCAGCTACGGTTATTCACATAGCTGGAGTTGCGTAACTTAGGTCAACTTAGCCCCATACTGTGGACCTGCCCTTAGCTGATACTGTGGTAATAAGCCTGCGCCTTGTCAGTACAAGCAGGAGAATCCATGGAGGTTTAACAGTGGGAGAACTTTTAAAAAAAAAAAAAAAAAAAAGTAGCATAGACACATTGATCCAGTGAGGTAATTGCTGTCAGAGCTCTTGTATCACAGAATGGATTCTTCATTGAGCATGGACAAAATGCAGGATTCTGCTTCTGGTTAACTGTATTAAATAGGTCAGAAATAGTGGTACCATCAACTGAAGTGGTACTTCACAGTGAAAATTTATAGCAGTCATAGCAAAACTTGACAGCTTGTTGACTCCACTGCTGTCTGAAGACTTAATATAACTTTTCAGTTCTCTGACAAAGTTGTAAAATATTTGTTAGTGATTTCAGGAGCTGGACGGGGTCCCATGTCATCTGGGCTTGTGGATATACTTGCACATTCTCTGTCACCAGGTTTGCTGCAGAGCCTTTTTTGAACTGTTTTCCAGTGACTCTGTTTTCAGCTAACATAGATCATTAAAATATATATATTGCATCTTGGTTTACTACTCATCCTTTGAAAATGCATCAAGAGACCTGTGTAACGCATCAATATGAATCCGATGAAGTGAGCTGTAGCTCACAAAAGCTCATGCTCAAATAAATTGGTTAGTCTCTAAGGTGCCACAAGTACTCCTTTTCTTTTTGCGAATACAGACTAACACGGCTGTTACTCTGAAACCTATCAATAAAATAATTTCTCAAATACCTTGAACATCCCTTCTTTTTTCCAATAAAATGGTGTCCAGCAAAGGGGCTGAAAGTATGCTAAAAAGATTCCTTTTCTCTCTAAAATGTACAATAAACTTAAAGGGAAAACAGCTTGAAAAATCAGCCTTTTATTTGAAAACCTTGTATTGGTCATAGTTAAAAGTAGATACTGCTATAACTGAAAGGTGGTGTAGAGCTCTTTTTCGTTTTTACTTTGTGTATAGTCAGTTTCACTATTTTCCCGGTATAGTCAATCATCTTGCTTTCTGAAAAGTCTGATACCAACTGGGGAATAGAAAAATCCGTACATACACATTTTTAAAGGACATTTTAAAGTAGAACAATGCCACTCCTTCCAAAGACTTAATATCTAAAAGGTCCTCTGTCAGGAACTGAAATTTTTTAAAGTTAAAAATTAAAACAAATCAAGTTGAATAATGCCTTGCAAATTTATGAATACTTTAAAGAAGCAAATGAAGTTTTCCATTTGGGATGAACTGTGGAAGTGAGAGATGACGGGTAGCGCACATGCACATTATCCATGTTGATCTGGGGTGTTGGCTGAATAGACTTTTGGCTAGTCTAAATTCTGTCAAATGATATTTGCAGTGTACTAGAACACACAAGGAAAAAGCAGTTCGACTGACTTTAAAGTTACGTCTACACTACAAGCGCTGCTACAGATCATCTTACTACAGCAACAAAGGGGATGTTTCTCTGTTGCTGCAGTAGATCCATCATAACAAGAGGCAGTAGCTAGGTCAGTGGAAGAATTTTTCTGACAACCTAGCTGCATTTACAATGCGGGTTAGGTCAACATAACTGTGTTGCACAGGGCATGAAATTTTTCACAGTCCTGAGCGATGTAGCTAGGTCGACTTAAGTTTTAACTGTAGACCTGGCATTAGTTAAAAGTGACCTGCAAAGGGGAGTTGGTTGGAGACCCCTGCTGCAACATTTTATTTTATTTTTCTTCTTTAATGTGTTGAGACCTGAAATTCTCCTTAGATTTTCTGCTTGTGTTTAACATTTGAAATGTCAAAAATATTAAATAGTATTTTCATTTCTTTTGCTAGACCTCTCTTTGGAAGTCCAAATAATGGATAGAGGAGTCGTTCCCTCCCTCCCCTCCCCCCCGCGATCCTCCCCGTAATTGAAATGTTTCAAAAAGATCTAGTCTCCAAACTGTTCCTTCAAGTAGTTAAGTTAAATAGCTGTTAACAAACAGTCCCATGGTTTTTAAACAGTCTGATTTAAAAATTAATTTTCATCTCAGTTCAGGATTCTATTCCATGGCTTTTGTGATGTCATGCTCATACTAGCTCTCCAGTACTCCTGTTCAAGGAAATACTGGGATAAATGATATGTGAATCTTAAATGTAAAACAATCAGGGGACAAAAAGCTTAAAGAAGGATTTTAAAGTTTGCTTTTAGGCTATACTTAAAGGAAATAGGTTATAACCAAGAAGATTTAGTGATGATGTACATGTGAACAGTGTGCCCTCTTGTGGTGGCATGCATATTAAAAAGAATGTAGGGTCCTGCTATACTACTTTTCTGTAACTCACTTTATTAGTTCCAGTGGTAGTGGCAGGGTGTGAAGATAAAGGATCAGGATCTCACTCCCAGCTTTACAAGTTTGGATGTCTTTGTTAGTAATTCAGTTTGCAGCAGTGGATTTATTACAGAATGACGTCCAGCTGTCTTTCTCAAAATATGAAGGAACTTTGTCAACCTGTTTTTGAATTACAGGTAGCTAAAAATTCCCTGAACATGGAAGCCACTTAGCAGTAACTCCTTAGTTATGGTGATAAGTAGGGAGTCATTATAAATCCTATGTTCATATTGCTTATACTTTTGCATAGAAAGTATTTTTATACATCTGAGGGGTTTTTGGAGAGTTTGAAAGGAAGTGGTGAAGACACTTAAATTATGGATGCTTTTAAAAGAAACTGCCTTATTTTAAAATTTTAAATACAGTTTAAATTACCTAAAGTAGTTATTTGCAGAAATCCACCTTAATGTTTGCCTTAGCTGCTTATGATGTGTGAGCAGCATTGCAGAAGTCTGGCTATCTTAGATAGATATATTGCCCCCATGACTGTAGCATCTGAGTATCTGTCTTTTATTGGAATTATACTTACAACACCTCTGAGAGGCAGAGAAAGTACCATTATCCCAATTTTACACATGGTGAACTGAGACACAGAGAGGCTGTGACTTGCTCAAGCTTATACAGGAAGTCTGTGATGGTGGAGCAAGGAATTCAGCACTAGGATAGAGCCGTAACCTCTGGACCATCCTTTCTCCATAGTTCATAAACTTTGTAGGGCAATGTGAAGTAGAGGGAACCAAGGACCCACAAACATCTCCTAAGATCTGCATTGCACATGAAGTACGGAGAGTTGGGGATCCTGCTGAGCTTTTCAAAGCTATCATGGAGCTTCTGAGGCTTTTTGTTTTAAAAATCCTTTACTAAAATTAAGTTAAGGTTGCTACAATGTATGTATGCCAAGGAGGGTATAGTTTAACATACCCTCCCCCAAGCATTTAAAAATATGGTAATAAACAGTTTATGAAGGTAGTTAAATATACAAAGATATTCACCGTTCAGATGATATTTTACGTGTACCTAGATAAAATATCAGATTGTATATTCTAACATCCTTTAAAGGTAATTATAAATTTGAAATATATTCAGTTTTAAAAAATGACTTCAATGTAATTTCAGGTACACTTCTCTCTGAGTCCCCCGTCAATTTTTTAGTGCTTTACAACCACATAATCCTATTTTCAAAATGTTTTTCTGTCCCTGAGCTGTGCCAAAAACCCACACAAACATGCAAAACTAATTATAGTGAAAACATTAGATTGACGATATGGAAAGTGCTGTAAAATGCACCAAGTAAACAGGTGAAACAGGCTATACATAAATGTAATAAAACTGGAAATCAAGGCTTTTTTCTGCTGTTTAAACAAGCAACTTTTTTTTTTAAGTAGGCAACATTTATTTCACTCTTGTAAAATTTTTTTAGTTCATGATTTGATCTTTTAACTCTGTTCTCAGATCATCCAACAGGGAAATGCTTGTGTCACAGACCCAAACCGCAACTTGAAATGCTTCTTAAATCACTGACTACAAATTAAAATGTCATACGTTGTATAGATATGTGGATTCCTCTTTCTCTTGTGTGGTAAATAATATTTAAATAGGCTGAGATTTTTGGTCTACATGTGTAAAGTGACTTTAGATTAAGGTAGATGTGTGGTCGGTATCTGGAGGATAGTGAGCCTCTCTAGGGAGGGTAAATCAAGACAACATAAGAATTCAATTATATTGGGAGTGTAGATGTGTTTTCTGCCTCATGGTAGAATGGGGAGAATGTGTGGAGAAGATGTTTCTGGACCGTGTGAAGACTAAAGTTAGATGTTCTGGTCTCATGACCCACTTACAGGTGGGTAGTTGGAATGGGATAAGGTTGAGCTTTTGGTTTACATGTGAGATGTAAAAGGTGAGATGTTAGTGTTACTAGCTAGTAATCGGTGGTTGAACCATTGTCTTAGCCATATGTGGAGAATTTGTAGCACGTATTGGAAGCTGATGATGTAAGATGAGGGGATATAAAAGTTTTCTTATTTATAGGTGGAGGCTGAACAGGGATATGGGACATAGTTAAGCTCCCGCCTCCCTCTACCCCATGGGTATATGCAGCTTACAAGTACATACTTAAGAAATCATGGGCTTGATTCAGCTCCCCTCTTTACATAGGGCTCAGTTAGAGTTGGATCAGGTGCTGAATGAATTGTGACCTTGTTTGACTATTTCCCTTCCCTTATTGTTTGCTATTTGTATTGCAGTAGTGCTTAGAGGCCTCATTTGAGATCACAACTCCGTTGTTGTAGGTGATGTACAAACACACAGAGTTTTTAGTCCTATTTGAAGCAAAGCAAGTGCGTGTAACTACCTACCTCTTCCGCTCAGGGCAGGAAAGATTTCTCTGTGAATCCCTGTGTTATAGAATAGATGATGGACCCAGGAGGTGTTGATGATATACTCTTATATATGTTATGTGTATATATACATGCATAGGCACTGACTCTGTGGGTGCTGTGGGGCTGGAGCACTCATGGGGAAAAATTAGTGGGTGTTCTGCACCCACTGGCAGCCAAGCTCCACCTGCCCCCACCTCGCCTGCTCCTCCCCCTCTCAGCACTTCGCATCCACTGCCTAAAAGCTGTTTAGCAGCACTTAGGACTTTCCAGGAGGGAGGGGGAGGAGTGAGGAGGCGGTGCACTTGGGGGAGGAGGTGGTAAAGAGGCGGGGACTTGGGGGAAGGGGGTGGATTTGGGGCGGAGCGGAGTGGGCAGGCGCAGAGCCAGGAGGAGGGGTTGAGCACCCATGGGGCGAAGCAGGCGCCTATGTATACATAGTAGCAACCTTTATTTAAAGCTAACTTTTTTGTCAGTTGGTTAAAGCAGACTGCCCTGTTACTAGCCTGTCACTCCAACATCTTGTCTCTTATCCTCTCATGTGACAGCTATACTGTCATGTTTAAGAGCAGCTCCTTTGTGAAAAGAAGACTTTGTAGTAGATTCTACATGGGAGAGTTCTTGAAATAAACCTTTCCAATGAAAATCTAGAAATGCTTTATCACTCTGAAATATCCATTTTCTAAACATTTTATGTTTACTACCTGGGGGCATGGAAAATCTTGCAAAGTGGGGAAAACCTAATTGAGAATCATAAAACATGCTATAGCTATATGAGGCCTACAGAGGTCTGGTTAGGTAAATTAATGTGAAAATGATTGTTCATTCCAGGAATCCTTTTATTTGTGTGCCTTGACTTCATATGTTTTGGAATGTTATACATACATTTTGTTGGATTTAATGTGTTTTGTAGCAGTTTAGGGTTTGTCAGAGGGTGGAGATGGATGGCAGGAGAGAGATCACTTGATCATGACCTGTTAGGTTCACTGCGGCACCTGGCATTGGCCCTGTCGGTAGACAGGATACTGGGCTGGATGGACTTTTGGTCTGACCCTGTATGGCCATTCTTATGTTCTTAGTTACAGCACCATGTGATAGCTGGAAAGGAGGCGGTTCTACCTCTGGAACAGATAGTGGCAGGGTCGTGCTAATTAGATATGATGGGTCAGGGATTCTGAGGGGGGCAATCAGGGGGCGGGAAGTGGGAGGGGGCCAGGCTGTTTGGGGAGGCGCAGCCTTCCCTACCCAGCCCTACATACAGTTTTGGAACCCTGATGTGGCCCTCAAGCCAAAAAGTTTGCCCACCCCTGCCCTAGACCCTGCCTGGAGGCTTGATTGTTCACATCTCTCTGGCTAGTATGTTTTAAAAAATGTTGGAGCTCCCATCTGCATCTGATTTGTTGAAGGAGTAAAAGATCTTTCTCCTTCCCTATTCTGCTGCTGGAGGATGGGGAACTCCATTACTCTGATGCTTTGCCAGTCTCCTCGCTGCTGATGCAAAATGAGTGGGTAGGTAGGGTCTCTGCTATTTCACATCCTTCCTCTTGGCTCTTATGGGGGGCAGGGTTAGGATCTTTAACCTATCCTTTTTTTCTTGTCAAGCTCTCCCTTCAATACTTGCACTTCCTGTCTCTTATGCTACTGATAGGTTTTCTGCACAGGAGCAAGTTGCAAGTGAAATTCTGCTGTCCAAAGTTCTATATAGCAGCTGTGAAAGTGACCAACCCATGGCTAGTTTCACTTTGCTGCTTGAGAATATTACTAATGGTAACAGGCACTGAAGCAAAAGCTGCCCAAAGACTCAGAATATTTTGTGGTAGTTCAAAGTGGGAATGTTATATTTCCAATCATAAAGGTTAGAAATGTAATTAACATACAGAGGCTTAAATTCTGAAGGAACAATGTCTTAGGAGTCCTCCACTCTAGGGAAAACTTTCTGTTAACTATAGGTGAGTGAATTTTCCAAGCCCTGCTCTACAAGACCTGAAGGTTAAAATGGCTGTGTAGAGAGAAGTATGTTTTAAGTCTCCTGGGTAAACACTGAATTGCTTGAAAAGGGAGAGCTTTGTATTTCTTCTCATGTGTTCACATGTTCATGATGATATTTAAGCATGTGTTGGAAAAATGGCTGAGGTTGAGAGAGAATATTGCTTGGTTCTCCAGAGTTCAGGTCTCCCAAAGTTTTTAAAACATGTAGCAGCCCTAAAGGTGTAAATTATAATCGGAAGAGCTTTGAAGTCGGCAATGATGGCTTCCCTAAAATTACAAATTTTGTTGAGCTTGTTGCTTAGAATGTGAACTTCTGTTCCGCGTTTTGTCTAGTTTGATTTTGCTTTATACTATCCATGGGGGATGCCACAAGAAGGCAATCAGAACTTGGACAAGATGCCACTAGTAAGGATATGATTTAGTCATCGAGGTCACAGATTCCGTGACTTTAACGGGCCTCCATGACTTCTTTGGGTTCAGCCCCCACTGCAGCAGGGGTTGGAGCTGTCTCATCTCCTCCACCCCTCCCTCCCCCTGTGGCTGCAGTGGGGGCTGGAGCTGTCCCATGGGTGCACACATTCTCCCCCCCCCCCCCCCGTGGCTGCAGCTGTCTCATTCCCCCCATCCAAGCAGGGGCTGGAGCAGTCCCGCCCCCCCTCCCCCAGTGGCTGCGGTAGGGTCTGGAGCTGTCTTGCCCTGCGTGGCAGTCAGTCCTGTCCCGTCGTCTCCTCCTCCTCCTCCCCCCCGTCACAGACAGATGGCAGGATACTGTGAATTTTTGTTTATTGCCTGCGACCTGTCTGTGACTTTTAACTAAACATAATCATGACAAAATATTAATCTCATTACCTTCAAAAGTTCATGACAGACTATCACGGATGAAAACAGCCTTGTGCAAGGTTGACAATGGTTCCAATAGGTATACATAAGCAATGCCCACTTCCCATAAGATTTTTCTGCCCACCTCCAGAAGAAAACACCTGTAGTTCCTGCTGACTTGCCACGACTGCCTTCACAATATAATTTTGCAGTGGCCATTGATGCACTCGTATCCAGTGCTGCTGGCCCAGTGCTGATCTCAAGAGATGTACAACGGCGTATTGGCTAACAGGTATGTCCTTGCAGAGTTGCGGCAATTCTGGGGTAGAGAGGCGGGCATGCTGATGAATGTAAGTAAGGGTTTCTGAAATTCATCTGTTTGCATTTGGGACACAGATCCTGGATTAGGCTTAACAGGCTTCTGACAGGGACAGCCAGTGTGGCTGCCACAGTGCAGGAATTTGGCTTAGCCCAGTCTTCACAGTGTGACTACGGGGTAGTGATACAGACAGTGAAACACGTGGTGGAGGAGTGCACGATTAGAAGATTGTGAGGGTGAAGTACAATACTTTGCTATCCTTGATAATGCAGCAGTTAGATGGCTGAACAATCTAGATATTGACGTGTGACCCATATGGAAGAAGATGACTAGCTTTGTTTAAACCTGTTGTAGTCCAGAATGGTCAAATGAGTAGATTTGACTGTATCCATTGCAAGGACCCGAAGGCTGTAGCAGTCGCTTTTTCTTGTGCCAGAAAGAGAACTACATCTAGGGCTAGGGTCTTGAAGTATGTCATCACTGCAGAATAAACTCAGGCTTTTATATGGATGTTGCTCCTAACCCCTCTCCCATCCACGTGTGGTGCTGCTTTCAAGCCATGCTAGCTGGCTTGTCTTGGGGTATAGGCTAGAGTTCAGATGCTGCTTTTGCTTGGGCTGGTAACCTGTCCTCTTTGCACTGAGGATGTGTGCTAAATCAATCCAATGCAGACAGTCCTTCATTGCTTTTCCACAATTCCCCCTGCCTGCCCAGAAGGACAGAGAATTCACTCTGTATCATAGAGTGGCTTAGCTTACTGCAGCACTAAGAACTGTAAGCTAAGCCCTCACTGACACAAACAGCTGAGAGCAGCATCAGCGAGGACACAGTAACGATGCGGTTTGGCTTTACGGGTTTGGGATAGGCTAACCTGGATACTCAGACATAGGTGCCAATGAACTGAGTTAAATCTGCAGTGAAAACGTACACAAACTCACTGAATCCAAGGGTATGCTCTGGTTCTCGCTGAAAGACTTACAGAAACATGTTGGTGCCCGTAATCTGGTTGTAAATTGTCCTACTTCCAGTGGGGGGAGCTAGAGCAATTTGCACCAGCTGCGGATCTACCCCACTGTTTCTTACTCAGTCCCAAAATTAATCTCTGTACATAAAACTTTTTTTTCCTCAACCTCCTTCATGATGTCAGCTGTGTTGTGGTCTGCCTATAAACATGATGAATGTATTAGACATTTAAAAGCAATTTAAATATGCGAAAGCGAAACTCTTTTAGAATTGAAAAATTTGATTAAGCATATAACTTTAAAATAAACTATAAAATGAGAAGGATTTCAGTGCAGAAGAGTAAAACTCCATCCTGTAACAAGATGATACTAATGTCTCTGATGCTACATCCAATCACATAAATAGTGTTCCACACAGGCCACTCCTTTAAACAATTATTCACCTAAGTCAGATCTGAAAGTGGTGATAACAGCGCAAAAAAACACAGCAGGACAGTACTTTCAAAGTTTCAGAAGAAAGAAAAACATATTCTTGTAAAAATTGTGGTGGCTTGTATATTTTTGTCTTGGAGTAATATTAATCATTGAAGTACGCTGTGGTAAATGCTTTTCCGTTATCACAGGGGTTCTCAAACTTCATTTCACCGTGACCCCCTTTTGACAACGAAAATTAATATATGACCCCAGGAGGTGGGACTGAAGCCTGAGCCCACCTGATCCCTGCCACCGCAGGTGGGGGGCAGTCCAGATGCACATCAATATTCTGGAACTCCAGACAGTACAGAGAATGTGTCAAGCATTTCTTCCATCCATTGGCTCCCATCATGTTTTCATCATGTCAGACACCACCACCACTAATTATTACATCGACAAACAAGGGAACACAAGGTTGACTGCTCTGTGTGCCGATGCGGTCAATCTCTATGGAAATGGTACATTGTCCACAAGATCCTGTTGTTGGCAGCCTATCATCTGGGTAACTCCTTGCTTAACATTGTAGTTATGTTCCTGAAAAATGCGACTTTAAGTGAAACGATGTTAAGTGAATCCAGTTTCCCTATAAGAATTCATGTAAATGGGGCGGGGGGTAGGTTCCAGGGAAATTTTATTCACCAGACAAAAGACTATATTATATACACACCCAGTATAAGTTTTAAACAAACAATTTAATACTGGTACATGGTGGTGATGATTGTGGAGCTTGGTTGAGGTGGTGAAGTCAGAGGGTGGGATATCTCCCAGGGAATGCCATACTGCTAAATGACGAATTAGCATTTGGCTGAGCCCTCAAGGGTTAACTCGTTGTTAATGTAGCCTCACACTCTACAAGGTAGCACGAATGGAGGGAGGGGAGACAGCATGAAAGAGAGAGACAGACACACCCTGTGTGTGAGAGAGAGATGCGCATTGCTCCTTTGAGTACGCTGACCCTACTCTTGAGTACACTGCCTTTTTAAGTTGATCGGCAAACTGAGATGGCAGATGCTGCCAGAAAGCTCCCTTCGTCCTGAGCCCTGTCATGTGTCCCCACCGCTCTATGGAATATGGGCGTGCAGGAGCAGGGGGACACCCTGATATTATGCTCTCCCCCTCCCCCTTAAGCAGGAGGCTCTGGAAAGCAGCTCCAAGGCAGAGAGCAGGAGCAGCATATGGCAGTGTGGGGAGGGACAGCTGAACTGCTGGCAATTGATAGGCTGCTGGGTGGCTGCCACACAGGAAACTTAAGGGAACCGGGAGCTGATATGGGGGCTGCCAGTCCACCCTGGTTCAAAGCCCCCACCAGCTAGCTGCAATGGGCTGCTCTCCCTGCAAGCAGTGGACAAAGTATGCGGCTGCCAAACAACGTTATAAGGGAGCATTGCACAACGTTAAATGAGCATGTTCCCTAATTGATCAGCAATGTAACAACAAAATGGCATTAACCAGGATGACTTTAAGTGAGGAATTACTGTACTCGGAATGCGATTGCAGACTCTCTCAGCAGAAGCTTAGTGGCCAGTCACGAGTAGGAATTCCACAACACTGTAGTAAGCAACATTTTGAACCCATGGGGGACTCCAACCAGAGACCTCTCTGCCTCCCACTCCAGCAACAAATGCAGCACATATTGCTGTAGAGCAGTGGTTTTAAAACTTTTTTCCTGGTGACTCAGTTGAAAAAAATAGTTGATGCCTGCGATGCAACAGAGCTGGGGCAAAGGGTTGGGGTGCAGGAGTGAGGGCTGTTGGGTGGGGACAGGAATGAGGGGTTCAGGCTGTGGGAGGGGGTTGGGCTGTGCAAAGGGGTCAAGGCTCTGGGTTGGGGGTGTGGGCTCTGGGGTGGGGATGGGGATGAGGGGTTTGGGGTGCAGAAGGGGGCTCCAGGTTTGGGGCAGGGCTCAGGGCTTGGGCAGGGGATTGGGATGTGGGCTTACCACAGGTGGCTCCCAGTCAGTGCCATAGCCAGGGTGCAGAGGCAGGCTTCCTGCCTGTCCTAGCAACGCGGACTGTGCTGCACCCCGGAAGTGGTCAACAGCAGGTCTGGCTCCTTGGCGGAGGTGCCGCCACCACCCCCAGCTCCCATTGGCTGGAAACTGGCCAATGGGAGTGTGGAGCTGGTGCTCTGCAGGATATAGGTATCCACTCCCAAGGCGATTCTCTCATACTTTGCTGGTCAAATTAGATCAACTATGCATTCCCCTTTCTACCACGCCTGCCACAAGTACACCACCCCCACTTTCCCCAAGCTGCTAACACAATAGCACAATCAGACATCCTGATCTGTAGATTCTTCATCCCAGTGCATGGTATTTGGATGGGCATCTTCTCTAGAAGGGGAATGTTTATCGGAAGTGCAAGACATCCTTTTGAGCAGCAGGAAAGAGTCCACTAGGCTTTCCTACTGGACCAAGTGGAAAAGCTTTCCCCAGAGGAAATGGAGATTGCTTTTCTTTTGGATTACCTCCTGTTCTTGAAGATGTTGGGGCTCACCCATAACTTTCTCAAGGTCTACATAGCAGTAGTCAGAGCCTTCCATCCCCCTGTGGAAGTACACTCTGTATTTACACATCCATTGACTACTAGGTTTTGGAAAGGTCTCCTCAGAACTTTTCTACCTGAACAACCTATTACTCCCCAGAGGGGCCTCAGCCTCATTCTTGTGGCACTAATGAAACAGCACTTTGAACTGCTGGCTTCATGCTCTATGTCCCTCTTTTCCATGCAAGTCACCTTCCTTGTGGCTATCACTTCAGCAAGAATGGTAAGGGAACTTGGGGTCATGATGGCAGACCCCCCTTTCACCACTTTCCATAAGGACAAAGTCTCTCTGTGGCTACATCCCAAGTTTCTACCAAAGGTCATATCCCAGTTTCATCTCAACCAACCCATACACTTTACCTGCTTTCTTTCCAAAGCCTCTCACATCGGCAGAGGAACGATGACTTTGGTCCCTTGACGCCTGCCAGGCCTTGGCCTTCTACCTGTAGAGGAGACCACCTATCAGGAGGTCTCCTAGATTGTTTATCACAATAGTTGAGAGCGTTAAGGGGCAAGCAGTCTCCACACAAAGAATCTCCAAGTGGATGTTTGGGTGCATTACAATCAATCAGTTATTTGGGCTGTCTCCACCCCTTGGGATGAGAGCCTGTTGCATGTGAGCCCAGGCGTCAACTGTGGCCACCCTCCATGATGTACCACTTTGAGACACATGTAGGGCAGCCACGTGGAGTTCAGTATATACCTTCGCTGCACATTATGCGTTGGTGCAGAACTCTGCGATGGATGCCTCATTCGGCGTGGCTATCCTCCATTCAACCATTCCATCCTCATCCTTGCAACTTCTTCCAAATTAGGTATTGCTTGTTAATCACCCTAAGTGGAATAAAGTAGGAACCATCACTCAGAGAAGAGGAGGACGTTACTTATCTGTAACTGGAGATTCTTTGAGATGTGTGGTCCCTATCTGTATTTCACTTCCCACCCTCCTCCTCTGCTGTGAATCTGTTCAATTTGTGATGGAGAAGGAACTGGAGATGTGGTCTGTTCACCCTGCCGTTATCACCTCAGATGAAACCATGAGATATGAGGCAAGGGGATATGCACAGACGGAAAGACTACTACTACTTTCTGCTCCTGCAACGCATGGCATGCATGTGTAAACTTCAGATAGGGACCACACATCTTGAAGAACCTCTAGTTACAGGTAAGTAACCTCCTCCTTTTTTTTGCAATTGTAAGTAATAGAACATTTTAAATGAAATATCCTGGCACTTGCCCAGGAAATCTTGCTATTTGCCATGGATAAGTGACTGGATTTTTCAAGCTCTGTAATTTATCATAACTTATAAAATGTGTAGCTGTGACTTCATTAATCAAACTTTTACTTCTGCAGCGGAGAGGAGTAGTGGTTCCTAAGTAGGTATTTGCTGGTGTGTTCAGATGTTTTTTTATTGCTTATTAATATCAAAAGAGACTGTGCAAATTGCCTTGTTTCTTCCTCTGCCCATGATCAAATTAGGGGTGCTGGAAGTGGTGTCTGGGACGAAATATCCTGTTATCTAAAGTAATTGTATTTCATTTTTAATTGCATTATAGAGCTTAGATCAGGGGTGGCCAACCTGTGGCTCCAGAGCCACACGCGCTCTTCAGCAGTTAATATGCGGCTTCGTGTATAGGCAACAACTCCGGGGCTGGAGATACAGGTGCCAAATTTCCAGTGTGCTGGGGGGTGCTCACTACTCAACCCCTGGCTCTGCCACAGGCCCTGCCCCCGCTCCACCCCTTCCCATTCTCTCCCCTGAGCCTGGCGTGCCCACTTCCCCTTCCAAGCCTCCTGCACACCACAAAACAGCTGATCGGGAGGTGCGGGCAGGGAGAGGGAAGGCTCTGATCTGCGGGGCTGCTGGTGGGTGAGAGGGGCTGGGAGTGGTGGGGAGGGGGGAGCTAATGGGGGGCTGCTGATGTATTACTGTGGCTCTCTCGCAATGTATATTGGTAAATTTTGGCTCCTTCTCAGGCTCAGGTTGGCTACCCCGGCTTAGATTCACTAGTAGAACCCACTTAATCAGTTATCCTTTTTAGCATTTCTTATGGCTGGGATGTCAAGCTGCAGTCTGCCTTTGTGTATTGAGGACACATTAACCTTATGAAGAAAAAAATTACTCCGCTGTCTTCATGATATTCTTTGTCTGTGATTTATTTATTTATTTATTTTTAGGTTAACACTTTTTTAAAGAGGACTAGAAAAGAAGAAAATGGCAGGAGAAACTCAAACACTTAACTTCGGGCCTGAATGGTGAGTCTTTTCTGTTTTGTCAGAGTCTGGGACCTTATTCTGAAAACTAGGAAGGCTTTATGGACATGTATATTCGAGAGGAGGGAGAGGCTGAATGGGTTATAAAACTGGATTGGGTACAGTGTCTGTTCAGCACTTACTCAAATCTAGTTCTGATCTGTAGTGACTAAAAGTAATCTTCATCATATGACTACGTAGTGCTCTGTGTGAAAGGAATTGGAGGTTTTATGTCATTGTAATAACTAACACTTACACATCAGACTCTCCAGAATATCCAAAGAATGAACAAGAAAGCTGAAGATCTATCTTGATGTTTGAGATGGTTGATCCTTGTATCTGAGGCATATTGGTGAGGAAACTAGCACTGACACTACCCATGATGGACTTGTTCTACAGATACATAAGCCTTCTGTTTTCAGTTTTGAAAATAAAAACTTGTAAGGTAGAGTGTCTCTGAGAAATTTGTACCCCTTCTCCCTCCCACCACATTCACAGTATTTATTCATAAGGAAAAAATACCCGTGTTAAGAGTGGGCTTCCACGGATGCATTGTTGGAAAGTTACATCATGTTGCAGTGATTGTTTGAGAGTCTTATTACAATACCTATCCAATGTGCTTTGTCCTTGACCTGATAAAGACTATTCTAGAGGTGTGATGGTAGTTCAGTCTTTGCCCCCCTTGCTTATTCAGTCTTGACCTCTCTGCTGAGGCAATACACAAAGATACCAATTGATGTTGCTTCGAAAGAGCTAGCATGATCCTTGGATGGATAAATTATGGGGGAGGCATACAAGAAATACTACCACTGCTTACGTAGTGGGGAGACCACTACTGAAAAAATGTAACTATTTTTGTGGGCATACTTTTAAAAAGGATGTAGAACAATTGGAGAGGGTTTAGGAAAGAACTACAAGATGATTTGTCTGGAAAATGTTTTACAATGAGAGACTTAAACTTAATCTCAATCTATTAATTAACTGAAGAGAAGGTTGGGAGGTTGACATCGTTGACTGTACCTATCCAGGGAGAAAATACACTACATGGTGGTTTAATCTAGCAGTCCAGTCATAATTAGATCCACAGTGGTAGGAAGCGAAAGCTAGAAAAGTAAGGCACACATTTTTAATAGTGAGGGTAATTAAACATTGAAACAGTTTACGAAGGTATGTAGCAGATTATTCCTCCATCACTTGAAGTCTTAAATGAAGACTGGATGTCTTTTTTGTGGATTCTTTCTAGTTCAGCCATGAATCATGGGGCTTGATGCAGGAATTACTGTGTGAAGTTCTGAGCCCCATTTTATGTTGGTCAGACTAGATGATAATGGCCCTTTAAACCTAGGAATCTCAACTTGGTATTAGACTCATCAGTCAATTTATTTGTCAGATGATGACTGTTGTTCATATTCAAACTGGGTTAGATTTGAAAAGGTCTTCTACAAGTGAAACATTACACTGAGTCGTCCAATCTCTGTGGTATGGCAGTTTGGAATATAGTGGTGTCCTGCTGATATAAAAGTGGCACTAAAGAAATTGCCATAGGAAGGTGCAAAACTAAAACATAAAAGCTGCATTAAAAGTGACTCACAAGCTAATTTTACAGAATTCCCTTAACTGTACAAATATGTACAGAACACCTAAATAACCAAGTGAAAGATGGGCTTTGAGTCAATTTTTAGTTTAAAACTTTTTTCTTTTAATGACAGGTTTCAGAGTAGCAGCTGTGTTAGTCTGTATGCGCAAAAAGAAAAGGAATACTTGCGGCATACTGAGCTGTAGCTGTACTGAGCTGTAGCTCACGAAAGCTTATGCTCAGATAAATTGGTTAGTCTCTAAGGTGCCACAAGTATTCCTTTTCTTTTTTCTTTTAAGGTCTTTTGGTGTCCAGAACTGCTTTCATTGCTGGTTCCCCTTGTGATATACACTGTTATTCATGCAGAGCATATGAAAATAGGCTGTGGTCAGATTATGTTAACATACACAGTTGCTTATGACATCACACCAACAATGAAGATGGAAGGCAATTTGGGTAAAAGTGATCATAAAATGCTAGATTTAATGAATCTAAGGAAAGGAAGAAGTGAGAGCAGCAGAATAACTTCAGAATGAACTTCAAAAAAGCACACTTAACTAACTCAGAGAACTGGTAGTAAGATCCTATAGGAAGAAAATCTAAGGAATAAAGGAGTTCAGGATAGCTGGCAGTTTTGCACGGAGACAGTGTTAAATGCGCAACTGCCAGCTATCCCAATGCAAAGTAAACATGGCTAGAATAGTAAGAGGCTAATATGGCTGCATCAAGAGCTCTTTAATGACCTGAGAATCAAAAAGGAATCCTACAGAAAGTGAAAACATGGACAGATTGCTAAAGAGGAGTACAAAATAATAGAACAAGCCTGTAGGAATAAAAGCAGAAAAGTCAAGGAACAAAATGAGTTACGCCTGGCAAGGGATATAAAAGACAATACAGAGAGGTTCTTTAAATCCTTTAGGAGCAGTGTTCCCTCTAATTTTTTACGTCCATGTGCAAAATGAATTTTGTTATATGCACCAATATGGAGGTGATGTGTAACCCTCTGGGGCAGAGGGTTGGGGACCAGATGTGGGGGGATGAGGGCTCTGGCTGAAGGTGCGGGCTCTGGGGTGGGGCTGGGCATGATGACTTCAGGGTGCAGGACGTGGCTCATGGTTGGGGTGCGGGATCTGGGATGGGGCCGGGGATGAGGGGTTTGCGGTGCAGGCTGCCCTGGGGCTGCAGTGGGGAGATAGTACTCCCTCCCCCCCCCCCCACACCTTCTCTCGCCGCAGAAGCTCGGGTGCGGGGGAGAGGCGCCTCTTTCCAGCCGCGGCAAGTCCGTGGCAGGCCCATGCTGGGGCCAGCGGGGAGGGGCTTCATAGGCAGCTGCGCAGCTTAGAGCAAATTTAGATTAGGAGCAAGAGAAAGACAAAGGAAAGGTCCTCTACTTACTGTGAAAGGACAGCTAATTGATGACATTAAGAAGGGTGAGGTGTTTAATGCCTATTTTGCTTCAGTTTTCACTAAAAAGTTTAATGGTAACCATATACTCAACACAATACAATAAAAGCTTTGTTTTCTGGAATGTTGGAGGAATGGGGGGTGCTAGGAAGTCTCAAATTCCTGTTCACTAAGAGGGAGGGAGTTTGTATGTGGGAGGGGGCTCGGGGTAGAGGGTTCCCGCAGCTCCCATTGACTGCAATACCTGGTCAGTGGGAGCTGCGGAGCCAGGGCTCAGGGCGGGGCAGGAGCTGTGCACAGAGCTGTCTGTCTGCGCCTCTGCCTAGGAGAAGCAGGGACATGTTGTTGCTTGCGGGGAACTGCCTGAGGCGAGCACTGCCTGGATTCAGCACCCGAAAACCCCTTTCATGCCCCAACCCCTGCTCCAAGTCCCCTCCCGCACCCAAACTCCCTCCCAGAGATCACACCCTGCATACCCTCCTGAAATGCCGGGTTCTAGAGCTTTCTGGTTGGTAAAATACCGGATAACACAGCTTTTACTGTATTAACAACAAAAGAGAAGGAATGCAAGCCAAAATAGGGCAAGACCAGGCTGAAGAATATTTGGATAAGATAGGTGTATTCAAGTCACTGGAGCCTGAAGAAGTTCATCCTTGGGAATTTAAGGAACTAACTGAAGCAATCTCAGAACTGTTTAACAGTTGTCTTTGAGAATTCATGGAGGACAGGTGAGGTCCTAGTAGACTGGAGAAGGGCAAGTGGTATCTTTAAAAGGGAAACAAAGAGGACCCAGGGAATTATGGAACAGTCAGTCTAACTACAATACCTGGAAGTATACTAGAACAAATTATTAAACAATCAGGGTGTAAGCACCTAGAGGATAATAGATTTATAGGGAATAGCCAGCATGGATTTGTCAAGAACAATCATGCCATACCAGCCTAATTTCCTTCTTTGACCAAATTACTGGTGTAGTGGATAGGAGGGATGTGCAGTAGATGTGATATCTTTGTTTTAGTAAGGTGTTTCACACTGTTCTACATGACATTCTCATAACCAAACTAAGGAATTGTGGTCTAAATGAAATTACTATAAGGTGAGTGCACAGTTGATTGAAAGACTATATTCAGAGTAGCTATCAATAATTTGCTGTCAAACTGAAAGGGCATATCTAGTGGGGTCCTGGAGGGTCAATCCTGGTGTAGTACTATTCAGTACTTTCATTAATTACTTCAATAATGGAGTGGAGAGAGTGCTTATAAAATTTGCAGATGGCATCAAGTTGGGATGGGATGCCAGTACTCTAGAGAACAGGATTAGAATTCAAAATGACCTTGACAGATTGGAGAATAGATCTGAAATCAACAATATGAAATTCAGTAAAGACAAGTGGAAAGTACTACACTGAGGAAGGAAAAAATCAAATGCACAAGTACAAAATGGGGAATAACTGGCTAGGTAGTGTTCCTGCTGAAAGGGAGCTGTGGGTTATAGTGCATTACAAATTGAATGAGTTGTATGTGATGCAGTTGTGAAAAAGGCTAATATCACTCTGGGGTGTTTTAGCAGGAGTGTTGTATGTAAGAGGTGAGAGAGAACTGTTTCAGCACTGATAGGGCCTTACATGGAGATTGTATCCAATTCTGGGTGCCATGCTTTAGGAACTATATTGTGCATATATTGGAGAGAATCCAGAGGAGAGCAATAAAAATGATAAAAGGTTTAAAGACTGGGCATATTTAGTCCTGAACAAAGACGACTAAGGGGGTGCCTGATAAGTCTTCAAATATGTTCATGGTTGTTATAATCTGCAGCAAGGGAGATTTAGGTTAGATATTAGGAAAATATTTCTAAATATAAAGGTAGTTAAGTTCTGGAATAGGCTTCCAAGGGTGGTTGTGGAATCCCCATCATTGGAGGTTTTGAAGAACAGGTTCGACCAGCGGTTCTCAAACTGTGGGCCACAACCCCATTTTAATGGGGTCTCAAGGGCTGGTGTTAGACTTGCAGGTACCTGAGGCCAAAGCTGATGCCTGAGAGCTTCAGACCTGGTTTCAGGGCTCAGGTTACAGGTCCCCTACCTGGGGCTGAAGCCCTTGGGCTTCGACTTTGCCCCTCCACTCCCTCCCTCCCCCCAGGGGGCAGTGGGGCTTGGGGAGGCTCAGGCTTCAGTCCTCCCCTCCTGAGATTGTGTAGTAATTTTTGTTGTCAGAAGGCGGTTGCAGTGCAGTGGAGTTTGAGAATCCCGGATTAGACCAACACCTGTATAGGTTTACATGGTCCTCCCTTAGCGCAGGGGGCTGGACTTGATGACCTCTTGAGATTACTTCTAGCCCTAAATTTCTGTGATTCTATGAAAGTTTGATGGAGCATGAAGCCAGGCTTGTGGGAGGTCAAGTATATATATATTTTCAAACGTATATTAGTTTTGTGAAGTTTATTAGTTTATATCTTTTGAGAGTTACAAATAATAAACTTTACAAAACCATGCAGCATTTACTTACTCTCCTGAGGCTAGGTTCATGCTCCAGCAGGTGTTCATGGGTGGGGTGATATCTTTAGCATTAGTGATGGAGAGTTGCGTCCCAATGGAAGCCAAGAATCAGAATGAATCTGAACATCTTCAGGTCTTTTTTAGAAGAAGAAAAATTTTAGTGTAAAACTTTCAAAAGCTTGGGCTCTTAAGTCACAGTAAGTGCTTTTGAAAACTTTACCCTTGAATTTTAGAAATGGATTTAGAACTCTCCTTCCATTTGGCTATTGGGATATTCTGTATATATTGATCCAGAGGAAGGAATATTGTAAAAATAAACTATAGATTCTTTAAGGAAACTTAAAAAATTGGTGCTACCAAATAGCAATAAATATTATTTGCAGTTTTAGTTGGAATTGCACCACTTTGACACTAAAATAATCACTGTTGCATATGCAGAACATAGCAAAATGGGTGGTGATCAGATTATATTAATATACACTATTGCTTTTAACATCACATCAACTATGAAAGTTTACACAGGTTTATACCTCAGAAAATTAGAGGCTATGGAGTTTTTTACTTGTAAATCATTAATTTGAGTGTAGCGTATGTAACGTAACAAAAGTCACATCAGACAGCTGTTGTCTTTTTAAATGAGTTCACTGTTTCAGTCCCACTTCTTTGTGGGGTGGTGTCCACATCAGGAAAAGCATCATACCAATTATTCTTGTTTGTGATCTTAGAAGGGGTTCCAAGAAATGTACAGCTCTTTCACCCCTAAAGATAGTTCTTTTGACTTAAGGAGCAGACACAATCTGCAGACATGTTTGGAAGCGATAATCTAAAAATGTTTAAAATACTAAAATTATCTAATGATTGCAGGACATTTTATAATGCTTAAAATTGTTTATTTTGGTATTGTTTTAGACTAACAGGTAAAGTAGGGCTTCCAAAAAAAGAAAATCCATGGGGTGTAGAAGAATAATTGTGAGACCAGGCCATCTTCTTATGCTGTGGTGGATAGCATTTCCTGATGTGCTTGTAGGGAGAAATTTAATTATACCTCAACAGAATGTTGTTGCTATGCTGGTGCCATTGTTTGGTAAGCAGGGTTTCTTTTTAATAATAATAAAAAAAAAATAGTCCTGGGATTTTTTCCTCTACTGCTGTAGGGTATCTGTGAAGCCAATCCATTCCAATTGTTGGATTTATTTTATCCATCTCAAACTCTATTTTATGTCTGGTGGAGTGATATGATTGCACAGGTGTAGATTCTGTCCATTTTAATTTTGTTCCTCCTCTGCTTTGTTCTAGGCTGCGAGCTCTGTCCAGTGGCGGGAGCGTGACATCGCCTCCCCTTTCTCCTGCTTTGCCAAAGTACAAGCTAGCAGATTATCGCTATGGGAGAGAAGAAATGTTAGCACTTTTCCTAAAGGATAATAAGGTGTGTGTGGGGGGGAGGGGAGGATAGGAAGAAGGCTTGTCTGTAATCTCAAAATCTTGTAATTATGGAAAGAGGTCTCTCTGTACGATGTGTGCCCAAGTTGTTTTTTTTAAATGCGTATTCCTTAGTGGAGAACAAAAGTGCAGGTTCTTTATATATGTCCATGTGGTTCTCTCTCTAGGTGCACATGTGCACCATACATATGAGATTGGAATCTTTTGGCCAGAAGTGTTCATAGGGGGCATGCCTGTAACATGTCCTAGTGTCCCTTCTTCCCACTTGAGGGGACAAAGGGTGGAGCAAACCCAGCTGCCCTTAGTTCTTACCACTCCTGACAGCAAGATGGAACTTAGTAGTGTATATCTACTATCCTGCAGCCCTGCTCTTCTAGTTAGGGTTTTAGAGTTTTTGTTAGTGTAGTTACTGTAGCTATGGGCCTTGGCCTGTTGGCAAGAAATTAAATCATGCACCTACTCTGGTCAGTGATCATTCCACTTTGGCATTGTGCTTTCAATGACACCTCCTTTGGTACTGATACCCTTGGTTCTGCCTCGCTTGGTACTGTCCTTCCCAGCTCCTAAAAATCTTGTCATTATGCCAGCATCCATTACTCAGTCAGTGGCAGTAACAGGCTTCTGTCAGTACCAGAACCAAAGATGTTCAGACTTACAAAATTGTTATCCCCCACGCTCCTCTGGAGTCCCTCTTTCTGATTTATAGACGTATATCCCAGTCTCCTCAGCCTCTATCAACACCTGAGGTTGGCTGCACTGTATGAGGAAGTGTGTTCCTATCTCTTCTTTGTCAGATCATAATAGGGAACCTTCTCCTAGATTTGTCCCTCAATCTGCAGTGTCTATGAATAGAAGTCCAAAAGGAAGTCTAGAGGGCACTCTTTTCATTGACACCAAAAAAGGCATGGGTTGGACAGAATCCAAAGGCCTATGGCAGGGGTCACCAAACTTTGAGACGAGGGCCATATTAGATTTTTGAAGGGGCTTCGCGGGCCGAAGCGACTGTGGAAAAAATTAAATATATACAAAATCGTTTAAAAAAAGAAATATTATTTTGGGATTAGTGAGAAGTATGGTACTGATGTTTTACTGACAAAATTTCATTTAGCTGTGGTTCAAAGTTAGCGTTCCCTATCATCAAAATTGATTGTACATGTTCATCAAAGTCGATTTGTCAGTGGATTTCACATATTTCATCATCAAAAATGTTTTTTCATACACAATAAGTAGTGCCAAACACTGACATTAATCCACGGACAAAGTTTTTTATGTGAGCATATTGATGACTTGGCAGGCATTTATAGAAGTCTACCAGATTTCCTTCCTTATATTTGTTCTTCAACAAGTCATTGGATTGCAGGTCAGTCACTTCCATTTGAAGTTCAGGTGGCAGTTTTTCGAGATCGCAATCAAATGGGTTTTGGAAGATCTGTATTTCTCCTGCATTCACATCAAGGTCAGAGAAACGCTCCTGGAACTGTAGTTTCAGATCAGAAATGATTTCTTGTGCAAGCCTAGTTGGGAATCGTGATTCAGTTTCTTGGTTGAACTTTTCACAACATGTAAAATGAGTTGAACAGTCCATCATCAGTTGGGACTCGAAAAGAACTAGTTTTTGCCTGAAAGCTTTTACCTGGGTGTACAGGTCACAGATAAGCCCGTTTTCCCCTTGTAGTCTAAGATTGAAGTCATTCATATGCTTGGTCAAGTCTACAAAAAGAGCTAATTTCCAAAGCCATTCATTGTTTTAGAGTAAAGGTAGAGGTCGTTTTTTCTTTTGTTTGGTTTTTTTTTAAATTTAAGAACATTTCAGTTTCAGTTCTAAGCTCGAAAAATCACGACAAAACCTTTCCACAGCTAAGCCATCGAACTGAAGTGTGTTAGGGCAAATCGTGATATTCTGATTCTATTTCCACCAGAAATGCTTGGAACTGACAATAGTTAAGTGTATGCGAGTGAATAAAATTCATGGTTGAAACTACGGGTTCCATAACACATGACACATCCAAATATTTCCTGCACTATGCTTGCTGATGAAGAATACAATGAAGAATCATAGGCTTGGGACATCCCACACTTTCACAAGCTTTGTAGATTTGTCCAACCAAACCTTTTTTTGAACCACACATGTTTCTACCTCCATCGGTTGTAATGCACTTCAGTTGTTTCCATTGCAAGTAATATTGAGAAAGTGACTTTTCAACTTCTTCGAAAATCTCTTCACCTGTGGTTGTTCCATGCATGCTATGCACAGAAGCTAGTTCTTCCGTAACTTCAAAGTTACTGCTGACCCCGCAAATAAACAACAGCAGCTGTGAAGTATCGGCAACATTGGTTGACTTGTCAAGTGCGAGGGAAAACCACTCAAACTTCTTAGCCTTTTCATTCAGCTGGAAAATTATATTACTGCCAGTGTCCTCAATTCTGCGAGCAACTGTTTTCGCCGAAAGACTAATTGTCTTAAATAAATATACTTTTTCTGGGCATATTTCTTCGGCTGCTTGAATCATACGTATTTTAACTAGCTCGCCATCAGTAAATGGTTTTGCTAATAGGAGTGCCACTCGGAAGCTGGCTCTTGTTGCAGCTTCGTTCTCAGTTTTCTTCTTAAATGTAAACTGTTGTGATGATAGGCAACATTTCATGGATTCTAATTTATCTGAACGTAGCTTTCCTGTAAATTTAGAGTAGTTCGACAAGTGCTTGGTTTCATGTCCATGAAGGTTGTATTCTTTTAGCACTGCGATGGTTTCGTTACATATTAAACACGATGCTTTACTACCTGATTCGGTAACAAAATAGTCCACACTCCATTGTTCTTTAAACACTCGACATTCAGAATCAACCTTTCTCTTCTGTCCTTTTCCCGACATAATCGCCCCAATAGCAACGGACTTAAATACAACGAATATACGTTTGTCACTAGTCTGACATGTGCTAAGACAAAAACCGAGGGCAACAACAATGACTCATCACGCATCTGGTTTCTTCTGCTGCTACTAACCTACCTATTGTGTGCTCATCGGCTCTGCGACCCTGGCAGGAATGCAGTGACGTCATGAAGTTCCACCACGGCTCTGGGGTTTCCACTGCTGGCCCCTTGCCAGCCAGGGTCCCGCCACTGGCCCCACCCAGCGTCCGCTGCTGGCCTGGATGAAGAAACCCAGGCTGGCAGCGGGCTGAGACACCGGTTGGCAGGAGCCCGCAGCGGGAACCCCAGAGCTCAGCCCGCCGCTGTTCTGGGATTCCTGCCGCGGGCTCCTGCCAGCCGGGGTCCCGCCACCTGATGCGATGTTGGTTGCGGTGCCGGACAAATGGGTCCACGGGCCGTAGTTTGGAGACCCCTGGCCTATGGGAATCCTTAGGGCCTGTGAGTGACTCCACCTTAGTATCATATACCATACCTGGTGTCATGCAAACCTGGCCTTCCTGGCCACTTTGGAACCCTAAAACTCTACTTTCTAGACCTCAGTCATCGAAAGTTCCTTTGTCTCATCACAGGTCTCTTTCTACAAGGCCTTCTGGAGCACTATAAGCACCTCATGTTGTGAAGCATATGGCCAAAAATGAGGAGGGTCGGGAAGAATATCTACCTCCTGCAGTACCTGTAGTCATCCCATGGACCTTCCTGGATACAGATGTTAAGCCTAATTTACCATCTGCAATTGATAATTTTAAGGCTTTTCAAGACCTGTTAAAACACATAGCAGATACCTTGGACATTGGGAGTGGCCCAAGGAAGTCAATAAATTATTCAACATGTTGCATCCCACAATATCAGGCAGGTTATCCACACCACATATGAAGTTATTTTCAAACCTGCCAAGGACCAGGAAATCACTGGTCTCCAGCCTTGCAACTTTACTCTTCAATCAACTTTCAGGTTCTTATAGTAAATTTATTACTTTGACAGTGACTTATGTCTACCTCTGGTAGGATAAGATCTCCCATTTTGCAGATAAACTACCTCAGGACTCTATGGAGGAGCTGAGGTCCATTCTTACTGACTGCCAAGACGTTGCAGGCTGCTCTAGATGTGAGAGCTGCGTCTACTTCTATTACCATATTGAATCTTAATGGCTGAAATAATCGGATGTACTGAAAGAGTTAGGGTCACTGTTGAGGATGTGCCATTTGAAGGTTCTGACTTAATTCTAACATGGATGAAGTGTGACATTCTTTGAAGAATTCCAGGACAATTCTTTGCTCCCTGGGCCTTTATTCTCCAGCTTGGAGAAGGAGAGAGGACAAACCTCAAAGATAGTGCTCATATTACCAGCAGAAATCTGCTGAGCTTCACAGAAAGAGACCCCTTCTTCCAGCAAAGAAGCAATTCAGCCCGCTTTTCAGCTACCACTCAGGTTGCATCTGGATTCAGACAGTAAGTTAGACAAGTTTAGTCAAGAACCCTGGGCTGATCTGACTGGATGTATGCCCACACTGCCTCCCCACTCTACTGTTTGGCAGCTGCTTTTTTTTATTTATTGGAGGTCTGAACTGGAATTGCTATGGACCATTGGGTTCTAGTAGTCGTCAACAAAGGATTTTGGTCCAGTTTGAGCCCTTGCCAGCCCCCATGCCCTTCAAATCTAGCACTCCTCAAGGACCCCTCTCAAGAGATGCAGTTCAGACAAGAGGTGGACTCCCTTCTATAGCTTGGAGTAGTGGAGGAGGTGCTTCTCAAGTGTGTGTGTGGGGTGGGGGGGGGTTATCCCAAAGAAGAAAGGAGGATGGCTTCTCATTCAGACCTCAGCAAGTTCATCCATTGTTGGATGAAAGAGAGTCACTCTAGGTATTCATAATACCTTCTGTAGATCTTCAAGTTTAGTTTGCAACTCTTGACTTCCTGTATGCATATTTCTGTGTCTGTCCATCCAGTAGGCAGTTAATACCTTGTTTTCTAGTGTGAAGCTCATGCTTACCTGCACGGAGTTCTGCCTGTAAGACTTTCCATGGCAACAGAAACGTTTAGCAAGTTACCAGCAGCTCACCTATCCATACCTTGAAGAATGGCTGATTGAAGACAAATCTCTTCAGAAGATACCCAGCTCAATAAGAATAGTCCTCAAGCTCTTTACCTCAGTGAGACTCAATGCAAACCATGAGAAATCCACTTTCTTTCCTGACTCAGACGATTTGAGTTTAGGACCACTCCTATGAACTCTAAAACAGCAAGAGCCTGAAGAGATTCTGTGCCATTGTGGGCATCATCTCAGAATTGAAGTGTCCTCCCCAGACTTCAGTGTGAGACTGCTTCAGCTTATTAGGTCACAGGGCAACTTGCGCTTTAATGATGCTGCATTCAAATTGTCACGTTTTTCCCCTGTAGAGATGGTTGAAGTCTGTTTTATCAGCCCAGCAGATACAGCATAGACTTATAGGTTTTAGTCTCTCCAGAATTGCTATCCTTTCTAGTCTCATACAAGGATCCATAAGAAATCTGCTAGGGCATACTTTTTGCTTCACACCTCCTTACCTCGAATGGGGTAATGGATGCTTCTCAGAAAGGATGTGGAGCTCACATAGGTCATATACAGATGCAGGATCTTTGGTCCCCAAAAGAATCTCATATTCATATAACATGCTGAAGCTGAAAGCCATACGTTTAGCATGTAGAGCTTTCATGATCTTCCTCCAGGGAGCCATGATTCAAACTCTAAAAGATGGTACTACAGCGATGCGCACTATGTCTCCAGAGAATGGAGAGTGAGATAATCTCTTCTGTCAGGAGATAATACATTTATGGAAGTAGTGCATACAACATTAGATTACTTCCACAGCTGTATTTACCAGATTATCCCTACAGGAAGTAGTCCAAGAATGGGCTTTCAAGGATTCTGTCCTCCAGCAAATCTTCCTCTAATGGGGACCCTCTTTCTTAGACTTAATTGTCACCAACTTAAAGAAAGTGTCAAATGTTTTGCTGCAGAGGAGGTTACCTCCCAGACATGTTTCCAATCCTGTAGGTGAGGGATGTTGAAATGGATCTTTAATGGCCCACAGCTGGGCAGATTATTACCAGTATCAGTGAAAATTTGGATTCAATTTGCTCAATGCACAGCAGTTTGAGAGAGAATTACACAAGCAATAAAAGGTTATATAATCTTCCTAATAAGCTTCAGTTCCCCAAGCATATACCCTCAGTAACTGTGACGCTCTGTACCTCGGGGGGACACCCTACACCCCAATGTTTATCTTTATAAAATGATTGTGTGGTATCCAATGCAAAGTTGGTCATGTTGGGTGTCTTTGGAAGGCTCATAATGCACCGAGCATGGTTGTTATAGTGATGTTATAGTAATTGTTACAGTAATGTTATACTAAGGTTCTAGGTTATGATTTCATGCATATAGTTAGGAGGCTGAAAATGTATCCTCATGGCTTAAAGTAAGCCCATGCAAAAACTCTCCAAGAACAGAGAGGCAGTTCACACCTCTTCAGGGCATGGATGGGACAAACCCAGCCCAGCCTCACAGGAACAATGGACGCTGGCTTAGGCAGCAACAAAAGAATCTGTTAGACCCTTGAGGGAGTTACCCCCTTCCTTTGGGCAGTTTGGGACTGCAATGAAGTAATGCTTACCTGACTCTGAAGGAGGTGGGGGGGCAAAGCCAAGAGGAAAGAAAGGACATGATAAAAGGGAGAGACATTTTGCCATGCTCTCTCTCTCACCTACATCTACAGATGCCACCACAATCAAGCGTCTGAAATGCTGATCAAAGGGGAAAGCCTGACTGAAAAGTAACTAGCCAGCCTGTGGTGAGAAGCATCTAAGTTTTTTAAGGACATTGAAAATGTTAAGATCATCTTAGAATGCATTTTGCTTTTATTTCATTTGACCAAATCTGACTTGTTATGCTTTGACTATAATCACTTAAATCTACTTTTATAGTTAATAAATCTGTTTGTTCATTCTACCTGAAGCAGTGCATTTGGTTTGCAGTGTGTCAGAGACTCCCCTTGGGAGAACAAGCCTGGTACATATCAATTTCTTTGTTAAATTGACAAATTTATATAAGCTTGCAGCATCCAGTGGGCATAACTGGACACTGCAAGACTGAGGTTCCCAGGGTTGTGTCTTGGATTGGAGGTACTGGCTAGTGTAAATCGTTGCAAGTAGCTGGGAGCAGCTTATAAGCCAGAGGCTGTGCGTGAACAGCCCAGGAGTGGGGGTTCTCACAGCAGAGCAGGTTAAGGCTGGCTCCCAGAGTCAAGGATTGGAGAGGCCTAGCATATCACCGGTCCAGATAACACCAGAGGGGAACGTCACAGTAACTTTATTGGTCCTACACGGTATCCTGATTGGCAAACCAAGCAGATATAGCTACCAGTCCTAGATGGAGTCTTCTTTTCTTCTCAAGTACTTGGTCTGTTAAATGTCCCTCGAAGCAGTGTCTTGGTTACCCTGAGGTTCTCTGGTTCAAAAGTCCTACAAAAGTCTCTTGTAGCAAGGAGTTGATTACCCTGAGACCCTGTCTTACAGTGTTACGGACCTCTTCAGATGTTAATAGAGGAACTAAGAACTATATGATATTCTGAACATTTATACCGTTGCTCTCAAAGGAGTCACATGTCCTCGAAATCTGCCCTGTGGGCATTCCATGTCTGGTTTTTCTAATTAATATTTTAGAAGGGACTGCAAGACAAAGACCGAAGATCAGTTGATGTTTGCCTTCTCATCAATCATTCATTCACTTGAGCTCTTAGTGTGGTGCCATCCTAAAGGGTAATTTTTACCTGGGTCATTCAGTACCAATCTCATTAATCACACATTTTCTGCGTTTTCTTTACTCGGTGAGCTGGCCATCAGCTGACATGAAAACACACACACAGGTAGAGCCTCTGTTTAACCATTCAAATGCAATTTCAGCAGTCTCAGTAAATTTCCATACCAAATGTCCAATGCTAAGAGATCCCTGCTCCCAGAATCCTGTAGCAAATTCAGATGTACCAAGCCGTACCAAACTCATGTTCTCCGCATTCATTTATATGAATCACAGCAATTCATAATTCAGCAACATCCCAACAAGGGACCTGATATATACTCTTCCATGATCCCTTGAATTCCCAGCGTCTTCAGAAAAATGAGACCAGACAAGGCCTTACCAATGATAGCCTCAGTATTTGTAGTCCTGACCCGATACACCTCCGGATGCAGCCTCCAGTTGCTCTACCAGACTTGTCAGATGTTATTTCCCAAGATCAGGGCCAAATCCTGCCCCCAGTCCTTCATCTCTGCATCTGACCATATGCACAATTGCTAGCTGAGCGTTATGAACAGAAGGTGCTTTTCTGAAGTGCCAGGACGCTCTTATTCAAAGAAAAAAGGCTTCTACAAGGCTAACATAGATTAAAGTGGTAAAGACTACTATCCAAGCTCCTCAGCATTTGCTAGATGTCACTGTCTAGTAGTGTTTTGGGCTATTTATTATCTTGGAAGCAAACAGTTCTCTCCATTAGCTCAATTAGAATCCACTTAGCTGCAATTAGAGCACCTCACCCTTCTATTTAAGGTCACACTGTCTTTTCACATTCCATAGTTATGAAGTCAGTGAAAGGTATGGTCCATAGTTTTCCTTTACTTGGCAGCCCCTCTCTTTTCTAAAATCTTAAATATTGTCTTTCTGGCCCTGATGGATCCCTCCTTTGATCCTTTGCAGTCTTGTTCGCTACCACCTTTGACTAACAGGGTGAGCAAGATCCAAGTGTTGATGGCAAAGCCTCCTTATGCTTTATTGTATAAGGATAACATGACTCTCAGACCTCACCCAAAGTAGTCTCAGATTTACTTTTGGATCAGTTCATATCCTGGTATTTTTAGCTATACTGCATTTGACTCCTGGAGAGATTTAAGTCTCATACACTGGACATGTTGATCACACTATCATAACTCCCTCAGTAGGAAAAAACTCTTCTGCAAGTCACCCAGGCTTTTTGTATCCTTTGGGACTAGATGTAAGGAGACAGGCCGTTTTGACTCAAACTGTCATCCCAGTTAGTATCTAATTGTATAAAGATCTGTATGAACTGTCTAAATTAATTCATCCTCTTGCATTATGGTGTGCATGAGTAGAGCCCAAGCAGCTTCATCTGCATGCGTGAGATTTTTACAGGGCAGCTACCTGAAGTTCACTACACACATTCACACGCTATATTACTCTCTAGTTGCCAGATTAGATGTCCAATTTGGTAGGGCCTGCAGTCTCTCTGTTCAAACAGGACTCCTAGCATCGACTTCCTTAGAGAGAACTGCTAGATAGTTATCAAAAGTGGGATCCACATGGCCAAATACTTGAAGAATGAATAATTGCTTTCTCAACAGTAACTGTGTGGTTCTTTGAGCTGTTTTGTCCATATGGATCCCATGACCTGTCCTCCTTCCCTGTTAAAATGGAGTGCTTCAGTACTATGATTCTGTATTGACAAAGGACCTGAGGGGCAGTTGGTCTTGCTTCACCTCTGATGTCCTTGGGTGAGGGGTATGAGGACATGCAGGGCACAGGTATCGCCCCAGTGGACGCTGCTGGCAAAAAAGAATCCGTTTGCATGTGCATGGGGTGCATGTACACCTGGAGTAGCATCCACACAGACAAAATATCTAAGAACCACACTTTACAGTAAAATAAATAATTGTTCTTTTGGCTGGCTGTATTCATGGATGTTGGCTTCCAGAACCCTGGAGAAAGACAGGTGGGTATTGAACAGAGAGAGGAGTTTTTTTGGTGGAGATTAGAAGGTGCCTAGTGCCATCTCTGGAATGTGTATACCGGGGTGTAATGCTTGATCTGTAGTGTAGCTCTTAACATGCTATCTTCCTTGCAGATACCTTCAGACCTTCTGGATAAGGAGTTTCAACCTATTTTACAGGAGGAGCCCCTCCCACCACTGGCACTTGTACCTTTTACAGAAGAAGAACAGGTTGGTATCTGCAGATGTTTAGGAGATGATTTTGTGAAAAATGAATCTGAATAACTAAGAACATTCTGTGGACTGGGGCTAGACTAATGGCTGATTACAAATAGGCTGTATTTATATCTGAAAATATAAGATTAAGGTTGGGAAGGGTTAAGACTGGGAGACTTGAGCAAAGAGCTCTATAAGAGAGCCCTGTGTTGGCATAGAGTCCAGGTTCCTGGCATCAAAACCCAGTTGGCATCCTATATTGTTTAAGCAGGATCCCTTTGTTCATCATTCTGCTATAAATAGCGGGCATCCCCTAGCTGATCTGGTAATCCAAAATTATCAGAAGCTTCCAAGAAATGAGTCTGAGATTTATGTAGCTTTTTGTAGGACCCTGTCTCTGAGTTCACAGAATTTTCAGATCAGTAGAATAGCAGTTAAAAGAAAAATGAGAGAAGTTTTAATGCTAATTTACCATTTTGGTGATTGCATGGCTGCTGATTCTTCAAGTGTCCTCTGCCTATTCATGCTCATGAGATGCAGCTCCGATGGTGGAACTTTTCAATAGCATTGCCTATGGAAAGACACTTGCTCTCCCTCCTGGCCCTCCCTTTACTGTTCCTGAACATTCTGAGGGTAAGGCTGTAAAAGAGGGCATGTTGCTCTGGCAATTTCTCTTCCAGCTGCCACGCTGACAAATCAGTAACTGCTCTAGGCCCTTGGCCTGGATCCTTGGCTTAGATCAATGCCTTCTGTACACTTTTAGCATTCATAATAGGTTAGATCTTAGTGTAAATAGTAAAGTTTTAACATTTTAGTGATAGGTTTTCTTTTATTCTTTTTTTTTTTGCCCCTAAGTAGTAGTTTAGTGATTAGAGTGTTGGTTCAGTGATTAGGATCCAGTGGTGGATCCAAAGATGAAGAGGCCTCTTGTCCCACTGTTTTTTCTGGCATTTGAACCTAATACAAGATGCTTAGCTTGCTTCCAGGAAGGAGAGACGCTCAAGAAGGCACTCTGTCTGCAGTTCTTTCCCCCTGAAGGCTTGGACAAACGTCAGAATAGACCACAACCTCTGCTTCTGCAGGTGGTCTGACAGCTAAGTTTTTCAGATCCGACACATCTCTCAAATCCTTCGGAGCACAGACCAGCATCTGCCCCACGATGCTTCTGGTGAGAAACAGCAGAAATCTCTGCAAAAGGTGCTGTCTTCGGTTTCAAGCTTCAGGAAACCTGCAGGACTCAAGAAGAGAGCTAAAATTGTTGAATCTAAAATTAGAAAGCAGAGATGGGAAAGGCCTCTGAGGAGAGACTGCTGCTACTCCACCATCTCCCTTCTTCTTCCTCTCCCGCCCTCCCCCCCAACCCAATGGATCCAGTCACTTCAGTGTTAGGAAAGGATTTGGTGCTCAAGAAGAGCTCTGTCAGCAGAGCCCAAAAGCATTGGGGCGGGAGGATATGTTCTGAATCCATTGTCTATGGATTCTAGTCAGCCCGATCCTGAATTAAAACAGAAGAATACTGATCTTACAGCGAAGCAAATAGCTAATATTTCAGACACACTGGATCCAGCTCTCTGTTCCAAGTCTCCTTGACAATTGGCTATACTGATGGCAGCTCAGTTCCATCATATGAATCAACAAATTGAGTTTTTTTGGATCCGGAAGGAAGCGACAAAGATGCAAGAGACAAACTCCATCAGACCTCTGTACTGTTGATTCTCCTCTGGAGAAGAGCAGATGAATGGAGGAGCTTCATGAATCACCATCTCTCCGACCACCTAAAACTCCCACATGCTCTCCTAGTAAAATGCTGTCACTCTTTTCTGTTCTGCCCCTGAGACCACTGATCTCCCCTCTACTATTGAGGTCTGAGCAGCCTCGCCAATTTACCACATAGACTCTAAGGAAAAGTTTGCTGGTAAGCAAACATATGGAGAGGATTCATACCATTGCAGATTCTGTGAAATGTAACCAGGTGTGGACTTCTAACTGGATTGGCATGTACCCTGATGGGCTAAATGGCCTTATTGGCCGCCTCCTAGTCACTGCTTGGAGCCACAACATGGCTGTTATTCTAGGGTTCTTCCCTTTCCAAGAGTTCAGGCAGGTTTTCCATTGTCGAGTCTGAAGCTCGCAGATCAGTCCATGGGAACAAAGAGCAATCTCCTGCCATTGTACCAGACACGTTGCCACAAGAAGAGCCTATGGTACCTGAGGAATATTAGAAATTGATCTGAACCTGAAGGACCAGACCATTCCAGATTAAAATGTAGGGATTACTCCAGCCGCTTTCCCCTGTGAGGGTGCATTGTTGTTTCACATGACAGGATGGCAGCTACACTGAAGATCCCCAACTGAGACTTCTTACTTTTTTTTTTTCACATCCTTGGCTCTTCAAAAATAGAATTGCATTTCTGGTTCTAGATTGTCTATTGCAAAAGCAATACGTCAACTCCTATTTCTGCTCAGGCAATGTCAAAAAAGGCTGATAAATTATATCTGCTGATATGTGAGGATTTCTCTCTCTCTCTCTCTTTTTTTTTTTTTTCCCCCACACTCGCCCAGCTCTCAACTCACTTTAAGGTAGAGGCTGTTGTCCAAAGGTCCTAAGGATGTCAGGTTCACGCCAAGCCTTCTGATAAAGGAAAAAGGATGGATGCTCTGGGCAGAAAAGTGTTTTCTTCTGCTATGTGTGACGTTGGAGTGGCAAATTAGCAAGCTGTTATGGCATGCTACCAGTACCATCTCTGGGAAAAGATGGCAGTATTTGTGAAATTCTTCCCTGAAGGTCAGAGGAAATTGGCTAATGCCCACATCTCTGAAGGAAAGTTTGTTGCAAAATATGGTTTGAGGCCTTTGTTGCTGCTGAAGCTTCTGCTAGAGCACTTGATTTTGCCATCCTTCTGGCATGCATAGTTTAGATCAGTGTTTCTCAATGACTGGTCTGTGGACCGGCACCAATCCCTGAGATTTCCCTGACAGTTTAGGAAGGCAGCAAGCTGGCCCCTAGTATCAAAAAAGTTGAGACACACTGGTTTAGATCATCGGGATTCCTTCCAGAAACAAAGGCTAAAATGGAGGACCTTCCTTTCAGAGGACAGGGTTTATTGGATGATAGGACAGGTTAGGTCCTTGAGAGGATGAAGACCTCTACAGACATAAATTTGGGAATATACCAACATGAAGAAAAATCTGGTGTACTTGTGTTCAAGTATCAGAAGTAAGTCTGTCCTCATCTTCCATTTTATTTTTTTTGTGGAGGCACAGCTGCTGAATGACAGCAGCAGCACCAAAGGAGAAGATCTTTTAAGCCATGTGCAAAGGGTAAAGAAACCACAGTGTCAACTTTGGACCAGATTTCAAGTTTGATATAAGGCCAGAGAACTGCAGATCGATTTTCAGACATTCCTTACCCACCCTATTTGGAGACTGCCTCTGTAACCTCTATGACTGCCAGAGTGCTAGAACCACCAACATGTGGATATTAACAATAGTACACAGCAGATACCCAATTCAGTTCTCTTGCTCCTTCCAACTCCTCCCATTCTATCCCTATTCAGGGACCCCTCTCCGGAGAGCTTATTAAGATCAGAGGTTCTCTCTTCTGGAAGCAGGAATCATAAAAGAGATAACAGGGGAATTTGGAGGGAAAATATTTTATTCAAAATACTTTCTAATTCCAAAGAAGGATGGAGGTCTCTGATCTATATTAGACCTGAGGGAGCTCAATTCCTTCATTAGGAAGCACCGTTTCCATTATGTTTAACCATGGCATGTATAATACCTTCCCTTTCAACACAAGACTAGTTTGTAGCTCTTGACCTAAAGGATATATATTTCCATATGTCAGTCAGACCAGCACACCAAAGTATCTTGGTTTCCTAGTAGGAGGGGCTGACTTCCAGTTAAGAGTTCTTCCATTTGGCCTTTCTACTGCACCCAGGGTTTTTAGAGTGCACTTTTATCTGTGTATGATTTGGCTAATCAAAGCATTATCAGAAGAAAATGCATCCAGAGCTATATCTTAAATATGTTCCCTGTTCAAGAAGTTACGCCTAGGGATAAACTGGGAGAAATCATTATTGAGTCTCTCACATAGGATCACCTTCATAGGCGTGATATTGGACTCATTCTGCAGTGGTGCTTTGCCTGAAGAAATGTTTGCAAAGATTAAATGAGCCATGTCCTTGCTACACTAACTTCCCTGCCAAAAGTCTTCCTCTTTCTCAGACTAATTGACTTCATAGACTCAGCTGTGTCTTACACTTCACACCCAGCTTAAAAAGAGTCTCTCCAGTACTGGCTGACAAAGAATGTGTTCCTGTCTCTGCCATAGTGGACTCAGAGTCTCAGTGTTATGAAAGGAGTGGCTTTCAGCCCTCCAGCACCATCAGCAATAATAACCTGTCACATTCAATGTGGGCTGAGGAGCTCACTACACAGCATGTGCCACCATGGGAATTCCTATGAAAAGAGAATGCACATCAGTGTGCTAAAAATCAGAGCAATATTTTGAGCTTTAAGAGCTGCTCTTCCTCATGTCAGAAGGTGGTGCATGTTGACATGGACAGACCAATGGCTATGTACTATATAAACAAGCAGGAAGGCGCTCACTCAGCGCAACTATGAAGGGAAGCAGTAGGTCTGTGGCAATGAGGCATTCAACACAAGATCTACCCTGTAGTACTACATCTAGCAGGGAGAGACATGTCTTGCGAAACAGCTGAGCAGATGCAACAGAACTCCATGAGTGTGTGTTAGAGATGATGATATGCATGATCTTCAACTTGGGGTGTCAGGATGTAGATCTCTTTCCAGTTATGCAGAATGAGCCAAGGTTTGCTTGAGAGCAGGAAGTGACAACCAATCCTTTGGATGCATTCCTCACAAGATGAAATCAGGTTTTCCTGTATGCCTTCCTCTCACTTTTCCCAATCCACGGGGGGGGGGGGGGGGAAGGGGGTGGTTTAAAAAATGATTTTTTTTTTTAAAAAAAGGCAAAAAACAAACACACAACAGAAGAGAACTAAAGTAATTTTGGTGCTTCTGGCATGGTTGAGATAAGTTGTTCCCAGACCACCTTTGGCTGTCAAAAGGAGTTTACCAGTCTCTCCCTCTTACTCCAGATCTGTTGAATTAAAAGAACAAAAGTTTATTGCCCAGACCTATATTCTCCATGTCTGAAGACCAGGGCTGTAGGGCTTTGATAGAGTTGGAGTAGTCTTGCTCTCTAGAGATACGTGTCCTAATTAACTGTAGGAAAGAATCAACTTGTAAGTGTTGTTAACCTCAAATGGAAGAGATTTGTTTGGGCAAACAATGATAATGTAACCCCAACCATGGCTCCAGTTTAGCATATATTAGAATAGCTGCAACAGATGAAACTTTCAGGTTTTTTGCCCATCAATGAAGGTTAATCTAGTAGCCATATCTATAAGCGAGAGGTTATGCCAGTAACAAGTCAGTATTCACACAGAAGTGAATTGAGATTTATGAAAGGATTAATGTTCCCCAGGAGTTAGATTCTTCTGTTGTGTGGAGACCTCAACAAATGCCTCACATAGATAATGAAGCCTCCATTTGTGCCAATGGCAGAATGCCCTTTATTTCACCTCTCAGTTAAACATCTGCTCGAAAAGTAAGTGAACTACAGACCCACTATTCACTGTTTTATATAAGGACAGAGTTTTGCTACATCCCTGTCCCAAGTTCCTGCCTAAAGTGGTAACTGAACATCACGTTAATCCATTAAACTGGCAGTGTTCTTTCCAAGATCTCTCTCTCATTCAGGAGAAAATGTGTCATGCGTTAGATACAAAAAGGGCTTTAGCTTATTTTAAATAGGACTCAATTCAGGAAATCACCATATCTGTTGATTTCCTATGCTGACAGCAAAAAAATCAAAGCAATCACATCTTAAACACTATCAAAATAGGTTAGGCTCTGCATTCATGAGGCCTACATTTTAGCGTTAGTCCTTGTCCCTAAGGAAATTAGGTCACAATCTGTGAGAGCCAAGGCAGCTTCAATGGCATGCCTTAGACATATTACTCTTACAGAGGTCTGTACAATGTGGAGCTCCCTGCATATGTTTACAAAACACTATTCTTTGGACTTAGCATCCAGAGCTGATGCACAGTTTTTGGCAGGGCAGTACCCTATTTAATTAGGATTCCATGTCCCACCTTCCTCAAAGGGCAGTATTGCTTGTCAAACTACCCTCATGAGTGGGAATATGCAGAGGACACTCAAAGAAGAAATGGAGGTTACTCACCTTAGCTGGAGGTCTTTGAGATATATTCACGCATCCTGCCCACCTTTCTCTCTTCCTCAGAGTCTTAATTACAACCAAAGTGGGACTTGGAGGAGGCACTTGAAGGATCTGAGGCGGCCAGAGTGCCACATCCCCTTTTATAGCCTCACCCTCAGAACATTCAGGAACAGTGAGGGGAGGGGCAGGAGGGGGCATGAAAACGCTCCAACGGGCACTGCTATCAAAAAGTTCCACAGTCAGAGCTGGACCTGAGGCACATCCCGTAAGTGTGACTATGCAAAGTCCATCTTGAAGAACTCTGGTTACAGGTGAGTGACCTCCATATTTAGTTCTATGTCATCTTAAAGGCACTATGTCACTGTTCTCCTTAACAGTACCTCTGCCTTAGTTTCTGTGCCTGCTAAAACAATTGTTGTCCTGCTTTTTACATTTTGAGGACATTTTCTTCCAACTTTTGTAGATATGACAGTCAGTCTTAGAGGTTGTTGAATGGGGCCTTGGAGAGGATACTTTTCAAAGTCAGGCAAAATCATTCTTTTTCAATTATCCCTCTCCTGAGTGGCTCTTATATGGTGAGGTCAACTCTCATGTTAGAGATGGCTATCCAATTGGTGTCAGAGCCCTGCAGGATCCCCTGCTAAACGGAGTCAATTGTAATACAGACTTGCTGCCTGGGTCTTGATGGTTTTACTACTTTCCCAAGTACTCACTATTGAGTAGTAGCAGAGTTTCAAAGGGAAGCTATTATTACCTCAATTTCCATCTCTGGTGATAAAAATGGTCCTTGTGCTCATGTCCTTGGAAGCCAAAGAAGATTGACTTCACAAATAAATCTCTTGGATCTCAGGTTTCCAAAATTTGGCTCTCAAGGTATTCATCATTCATCTCCATCCAGATAATACAAATTCTCAGATGTCACGGAGGGAATGTATTACTTAAACTGTCAAGAAGGCTCTTGGTCTCCCTCTTACAGTAGGAAGCTGTTTGCCTGTGAGAATGGTGTATTTGCAACAATGCAGTGCCCTTGGCTTTTCATCTCAAGGGAAGAAGAGTACCCTAGTTTTTGATCAGATCTACAGAGGAGATAATCATGAGTAATCCCCCAAGGATTCAGTGGCAGTCTTTGTCTTACCGTGAGACATGTGGACTTCCCCAAGCTGTAAGGTGGAGGTTCCCAATCTGTGGCCTATGAAGAGTTGGCTGGTCATGTGTTGCTGACTGTCCTCCTGTCTCTAGCTATTAACTAGATTAAAAGGTAAAAGTGTACTTGCTTACATGCAAAATGTTAGGAAGTTGCTTGATTGCTTGCGTACTTACCTACTGTAGTTCCTATAGATACACCTGTGAACAGTGGGAGGTAGGGGGAAAAGGAAAAGTGGGCTGCTCAACCATGAGTGACAGAGCCAGTGGTCCACAGGATAATCTCTATTAAGATGTGGCCCAAACTGTGAAAAAAAATTGAGAACCCGTGTTCTAAAGTTGTTGGTTCTTAAGGGTAGTTATAGCAAGCTTGATTTTGTACCAGCTCTCCATGTACATGTGGATGCCTGCCATCTTTTGAACCTTACAATCAGTTCCTTCTTGATGGTAGTCAGCAGTGGAGCTCTCTGCAAGACCTCTGGCTCTGTTTGCCCTCTGGCTTTTCAGTCCTCTCATCATGTCTGTCTTTGTGTTGTTTTTCTGTTCTTCCCTACCTTCTAGCCAGACTTAGTCTTTATAGTCTTATTTGTGGACACCAGAGCAATTTTGGCTTCTGGCGCTGGAGCGCTGGTAAAGTTTGTTCCCAGAGATTTCAAAGGAACTTTGGTTCCTTGACCAAGATAATTCTATTGAACACTATGTTTTGTGGCTTAGTGTCCTGACTCTGCCTCTTCATCTCTGTTTTGTACTTTGGAATTAATTTGCATGCAGAGACACTTGCTTTTCAGGATTTTATCCACTGCCTTGACCTCTTAGGAGGAAGGAAGAATGCTCAGGAGGAATGCACAGATGAGTTACCTGAACTAACAGCTATCGTTCAGTAGAATTGCCATGTTCTTGCCCCATATATTTGACTAGTTAAAGTTGTGGCAGACACTTCACATCAAGGCCCAAGTCTTAAAAGGCAATTGAGAAACACATTTATTTCTAGAGAATGTGGACTTGTTTCTCAGTCCTCACATAAGATCTTGAGGGTTAGCACTACCACAAATACATTATTGCTCCCCAGGATCCTGAGCTTTGGTGCTGGGATTCCTTTGGACAAAGGGTTTTACCAGCCCATAATTGCAATCCTTCAAGTGGTGGGCTGCTAGCTTTTCATGAGCAAAGGGTAGATTGAGCTCTGGTAAAAGGTCCATGTCCAGGTAAAGTTCCTTCTCAGACACACTGAGTTTAAAGCACAAACCTATTCTAACATCAGCTCTGGGGTGGCTTTTTGGTGTGGTTTATGTGATAGCTGGAGTGGATGCTTTGGGGTGGATGTCAGTAGGTCTACTTTGCTGCAATGTCTTACAAAGAGATCTGGAAAAATATGAGCATCTGAGGAATATGTGGATCATTTCTAGTTGAAGGCCAACATGTGTTTTCTTGAGTCTGTTATGTTCCTGTGCTTCCTTCTACAAGAAAGTCAGTTTTCATCTCAATAGCTGGCTTCAAGGGAATCTGATAGACATCTGCACCAACAAAAGCAGCATCAGGAGTTGGTCCTAAGCTCCCTCTCATAAAGGATCAAAGTTTAACTTTTTTTTTTTTTTTAAGGGTTTCAGAGTGGATAGCCAGCCCAGTCACTTTCTGTAGCTTGCCAGGACCTCCCTGTCAGAAGCAGACTGAGCTCTTTATCCCAGGACCCCTTGTTGCCTCTAGTAAGTGGGTCTGTCGTGCTTCATTAGAGTTAACAGTTGTGAATTCAAATCCCTCTTCTGAATCAGTGTCACTTTTTTTTTGGCCCAATGAAATTTAAGTACTTTTACAAAATCGAACATCTTTGAAAGGAAAGATTGAGACATGAATAGCCTGTAACCTAGTGATTAGGGCAGTCACCTGGCAGAAGGGAGACCTGAATGCAAGTCCCTGGTCCAGAATGGGGATTGAAACCTGTTTCCTGCATCCTAGGCAAGTGCTCTGACCACTGGTAAAGATTATAAAGGGGTGTGCACACTGCTTCCCCCCACCCCAACTATTTTCGCAACTTGTGAGCTCATGTTTTACATGGAAATTATTTTTCTTGATGACAGTGACTTTAGCTTATAGTGAGATCACTTCAGGCTGAAGTGATCCACCTTATGTTGCTTTTTACTAGGTGGTGGTATGAACTTGTCTGAGATTCCTCTTCAAGGAATATCATGTGTTCTGAGATAGGATGGTTTCCACCACAGACAACCTATAACAGCCATGTGGGTCTCACTCCTTAGACTTAAAGAGCATTCCTGTTCAGATTAGGTCTCTAGGAAGGAATCCTGCTTTCTCTCAACCCTGCAAAACGGGCTTGTCGAAAAAGGGAGTTCAAAGTCTCTTGCTCCATCCTATTGGCTATTGAGAGTAAAGTCTGATGTGTTTGTGAGGAATCTTTCCTCTTCCCTGTTGTTATACCAGTATACACACACCTCTCCATAAATATGAATGGGGAGTGGGGAGAAATAAAAATTATTTTTGCATTGGCATTTTTTGCTGCCTGTTGAAGTAATATTCATTCATTATTTTGTATTACATTAGCACTGAGAGACCCAAACAAAGATTGTGGCTCCATTGTGGTAGACCATCCACAAATGTAGAGGAGACCAGTTTGTGCTCCAAAGGGTTTCCAAATTTAATAGGTGAGACAAAGGCTGGAAGAAATGAAGCATTAGCCCCATTTTACCAATGGAGCTGTAAGGCACAGAGTTAGTGATGTGGTGCAGGAGGATAGGCTGTGTTTTGAGAGAGAGATTCCCTAACTGTGGTGGGGTGATAGACAGAACACATATTCCTATCTTGGGACCAGACCACCTTGGCAGCCAGTATGTAAACCACAAGTGGTACTTTTCAGTGGTGCTGCAAGCACTGGTGGATCACAAGGGAAGTTTCACTGACATCTACGTGGGATGGCTGGGAAAGGTACAAGATGCTCACATCTTCAGGAACTCTAGTCTGTTTGAACAGCTGCAGGAAGGGACTTACTTCCCAGACCAGAAAATAACCGTTGGGGATGTTGAAATGCCTATAGTTATCCTTGGGGACCCAGCCTACCCCTTAATGCCATGGCTCATGAAGCCGTACACAGGCACCCTGGACAGTAGTCAGGAGCTGTTCAACTATAGGCTGAGCAAGTGCAGAATGGTGGTAGAATGTGCATTTGGACGTTTAAAAGCATGCTGGCGCAGTTTACTGGCTTGGTTAGACCTCAGTGAAACCAATATTCCCATTCTAATTGCTGTTTGCTGTGTGCTCCACAATATCTGTGAGTAAGGGGAGACGTTTCTGGCGGGGTGGGAGGTTGAGGCAAATCGCCTGGTCGCTGATTACATGCAGCCAGACACCAGGGCAATTAGAAGAGCACAGCAGGGCGCACTGCGCATCAGAGAGGCTTTGAAAACCAGTTTCATGACTAACCAGGCTACGGTGTGACAGTTCTGTTTGTTTCTCCTTGATGAAAACCCGCCCCCTTGGTTCACTGTACTTCCCTGTAAGCCAACCACCCTCCCCCCCTTCGATCACTGCTTGCAGAGACAATAAAGTAATTGTTTCAAAATCGTGCATTCTTTATTAATTCATCACACAAATAGGGGATAACTGCCAAGGTCGCCCGAGAGGGGTGGGAGAGGAGGGAAGTACCGGGTGGGGTGGTGGATGAGGGGAGGAGGGAAGGACAAGGCAACATTGCACTTCCAAACTTATTGAATGCCCACCTTCTGTTGCTTGGGCAGTCCTCTGGGGTGGAGTGGTTGGGTGCCCAGAGGGGCTCCCCCTCCCCCTGCAATCTTGGGTGTCTTGGTGAGGAGGCTATGAAACTTGGGGAGGAGGGCGGGCAGTTACACGGGCTGCAGTTGCGGTCTGTGCTCCTGCTGCCTTTCCTGCAGCTCCACCAGATGCCGGAGCATATCAGTTTGATCCCCCAGTAGTCTCAGCATTGCATCCTGCCTCCTCTCATGTTGCTCCCGCCACTTCTCATCTCGCTCATCCCTCCTGTCCTCGTGTTCATTTTCTGCTTTCCTGGAGTCTGCCATGGTTTGCCTCCATGCATTCTGCTGAGCTCTTTCAGGGTGGGAGGACTGCCTGAGCTCAGAGAACATTTAATCGTGAGTGCGTATTTTTTCTCCTCCTTATCTGCACTAGCCTCTGGGATGGAGATGACAAGGGAAGTGTTGAAACATTTACAGCTGGGGGAGGAAAAAAAAAGGGAGAGTAGTAAAGAGGAAAGAGACACATTTTAGAGAACAATGGGTGGACTCTTTCACAGTGAACCCAGCTGCTAACTTACATAGCACATGTGCTTTCGGTACAAGGTTGCATTTTGCCTTTTATATTGAGGGCCTGCCAGTTTGGTGTGAGAGATCACACACGCAGGGCCGGGCAACAGAATTCAGCTTGCAGGCAGCCATGGTAAGCCACAGTCTTTCGGCTTCTTCAACCTTTATAACGTGGGAATGGTTTCAAACAACAGCACCCTCCTTTCCCATACCAAGCACCTGTTGGGTTGGCCATTTAAAAGGAGGGGCTGCGGTTTTCGGGTTAACATGCAGCACAAACCCAACTAACCCACCCCCCCAATTCTCTGGGATGATCACTCTCCTGAGGATACCACAGCGAGATAAAGAACGGACGTTGCTTGAATGCTAGCAAACATCAGGACCATACGCTGCCATGCTTCGTTATGCGGTGTTTCCAGACTATGTGCTACTGGCCTGGCTTGGTGAAGTGTCGTACCATGGAGGACGGAATAAGGCTGCCCTCCCCAGAAACCTTTTGCAAAGGCTTTGGGAGTGCCTCCAGAAGAGCTTCATGAAGATGTCCCTGGAGGATTTCCACTCCATCCCCAGACATGTTAACAGACTTTTCCAGTAGCTGTACTGGCTGTGAATGCATCCCAAGACTTCAGGGCAAATTAATCATTAAACATGCTTGCTTTTAAATCGTGTTATATTTACAAAGGTACATTCACCAGAGATGCCTTCTCCATCTTCATGGTCTGGGAGCCTGCCTTGGGAGGGTTGGAAGGGTGTTGGCTCCAGGGTGATAAACAGTTCCTGGCTGTCGGGGAGAACGGTTTCTCCGCTTGCCTGCTGTGCGCTTTCATCCTCCTCCTCATCTTCCTTGTCCCCAGAATCCTCATCCCTGTTGCATGAGACTCCCCCCTTTGCAGGTGTCCACAGACAGGGGTGTGGTAGTGGTAGGGCCTCCCCCTAGAACTGCGTGCAGCTCATCATAGAAGCGGCATGTCTGGGGCTCTGACTCGGAGTGGCCATTTGCTTCTTTGGTAGGCTTGCCTGAGCTCCTTAATTTTCACGTGGCATTGTTGCGGGTCCCTGTTGTAGCCTCTGTCCATCATGCTCTTGGAGATTTTTGCAAATATATTTGCGTTTCATCTTTTGGAATGGAGTTCTGTTAGCACGGATTCATCTCCCCACATAGCGATCAGATCCAGTACCTCCCGTCCAGTCCATACTGGAGCCTTTTTGCGATTCTGGGACTGCATGGTCACCTGTGCTGATGAGCTTGCCACGCTGGCCAAACAGGAAATGAAATTCAAAAGTTCCCGGGGCTTTTCCTGTGTACCTGGCTAGTGCATCTGAGTTGAAAGTGCTGTCCAGAGCGGTCATAATGGAGCACTCTGGAATAGCTCCCGGAGGCCAATACTGTCTAATTGCGTCCACACTATCCCAAACTTGACCCGGCGATGTCGATTTCAGTGCTGATCCCTTTGTCAGGGAGGAGTACAGAAATGGATTTTAAGAGCCCTTTAGGACGACAAAAATGGCTTCGTCGTATGGATGGGTGCAGGGTTAAATCAATATAATGCTGCTAAATTTGACCTGAACTCATAGTGCATACCAGGGCTGAGTTCAGTATTTCTGTCATCTGAATGGGCCCCCAAGTTCATAAAAAAATCTGATGTTCTCATTGAAGCCTTTTGTACATGTAATGAATGCTTTGAAAAACAGAGTGAACATTTGGTACCAATGAACACGTCATTAATTGCACAAGACTATTCTATTATTTTCTGGTCTTCACTCACTGACTTCTTGCTACCTTACTGGCTGATTTTTGGACTTCTTTCAGTGCTTTTGCAGCTAAGAGATTTTTCTCCAATGGTAAACAGTAGTATAGATAGTATAGATACAGCTCCTGAATCTTGTGCTCCGACCTAGTGCCGAGTATATTACTAAAATTCTTTCATCTCAAATTCCAAACTCATATACTGTGTCATGGTTGACTCTGTCTGAACTGCCTATAGTCATCAGTTCTCTTTATCTGCAGAAGGTTGAGAAACTTAATTTTTCCCCTTTTCTGCTTATTTTTTTCTCCTTTCTTCCTAGACCGTTTTAGTTTCTAGATGTTTAGTGTAGCAATTTATTTTCTCTAACAAATAAAACGAGTTTTTGAAGCATCAAACCACTGCCAACATTGAAATTTTCTTGTACAAGTTTTTCTTCCAAAGCTGTCTTATTTTTCTCAGATCACATTTTTTTTTTAAAATCAAGCTTCTTAATACTTAATGTGTTTTGGTCCTCTTATTTTTTTGGTGTTGAAGATTGCTTCAAGTAATGGCCAAAATTCAATCACAAAATGTCTATCGGTAGACTCTGTAAGTGCTTGTGTGTTAAGGGTACATAGAGCTTGGGGGACGTTAGATAAGCCAAAGATGTTGGAGTTCAAGGTATGCGCTTCCTTCCCTTGCTTGTTTTCACTCACAACAAGCACCAACACTATTTGTACTGCTTGGGGAAAGCCCACATCACGTCCAAGTGCAGTATCTGCCTCTTGTTCCCGATCTGTACCTGGGAAAGCCAAGCTCTCCACCGCAAGAAACACCTCGTTGAGGTCATCATGAGGGATAAGTGGGATCCAGGTTGCGGGACCCGTTCCCCCATAATCAACCTAAGTAATTGAGTGCTCCTGTTACTGCAGAGCTCCTTCCTGAGTTTTAAATCCTACATACTTACCAGTGTATGTGCTGGGGACCTTAAGAGTCTTGAGGCCTGGTATCCCAACAGATGCACAAATTACCACTGAGCTTTTCTTGGATGCACAATGTTGATAGCTAGACTCTCAAATGGTCAACTTATATGCGCTAGATCTCCCCGTGCTGTTGATCAGAGTGAGGTGTCTAGACCGACTTATTTACTTCTTCAAATGTTTAAGATACATCTACGCACCAATATGGTGCTCTGTCTGTCTCTCTCTTTCTCTCTCCCATAAATTAAAAGTTAAAGCATAAACAAAGGGGGATCTTGGTGGATAGTCAGCTGAACATGAATTCGAAGAGCCATGCTGTGGCCAAAAGGATGAATGTGATCCTTGGATATACAAGTGGGTATCTTGAGTAGAAGTAGGGAAGTACTTTACCTCTATTTGGCACTGGTGCAACTGCTGTTGGGACAGTGTCCAATTTTGTTTTCCACATTTCAAGAAGGATGTCGGTAAATTGGAATGTGTTCTGAGAAGAGCCACGAGAATGATTAGAGGATTGGAAAACAGGACTTACTAATGATAGACTCAAGGAGCATAATCTATTCAACTTAAATAAAAAGTTAAGGGTGACTTGATCAGTATATAAGTACCTATATGGGGAACAAAATAATTAAGGGATCTATAATCTAGCAGACAGAGGTATAACAAGATCCACTGACTGGAAGTTAAAGCTAGGTAAATTCAAATTAAAACTAAGAAAGATTTTTTGCAGTGACAATAATTAATCATTGGAACAACTTAGCAAGCGTTGAGGTGCTTCTCCATCACTGGCTACTTTTAAATCAAGATTGGATGTTTTTCTAAAAAAGATGCTCTAGTTCAGTGGTTCTCAGCCTGGGGTATGTGTACCCCTGTGGGTATGCAGAGGTCTTCCGCAGGGTACATCAGCTCAGCTAGTTATTTGCCTAGTTTTATAACAGGCTAGCGAAGTCAGTACAAACTAAAATTTCATGAGACAATGACTTGTTTATACTGGTCTATATATTATGTACTGAAATGTAAGTACAATATTTATATTCCAATTGATTGATACTTTCTCATTTTTACCATATAATTAAGCAATTTTTCAGTAATAGTGTGCTGTGACACTAGTATTTTTATGTGTGATTTTAGTAAGCAAGTAGGTTTTAAGTGAGGTGTCTTGCGTATCGCCAAGTTACAAATCAGACTCCTGAAAGGGGTACAGTTGTCTGGAAAGGTTGAGAGCCACTTCTCTAGTTCAAACAGGAATTATTTTGGGGAAATTCTGTGGGCTGTCTTATACAGGAGGTCAGTCTAGATGGTCACAATGGTCTCTCCTGACTATCCGTAGATCACCAGAATGTTTTATGCTTGTATATATGCGTTTTTTTTCCATGGATGGGTAAGCAACCAGGTATTGTACTTTTAGATAAACGTGCAATCTGTTGTTCATATCGTGCAAAAGGAAGATTCAAGTACATTTATTATTGAATTAGAACACTGACTCTAAGGAGACTATTTAGTAAAGGTTATAAGTTAAAGTAAAATTCACCTCTTGCAATTGCTCTGAGAAAATCCAAAAGAACAACAGATTGCTCTGACCAGTTGTGCTACTTAACCACCTTCCTGGTTAACACGTTGAAGTTAGATCAATTTCCTAATATGACAGTCCTTAATATATCACCAAAAAAACTGTAATCATGAAGTGTGACTACATGACTTCCTTTTTTCTATATGTATGCTGTCTAACCATTGTGTATGATCAGTTTACCTTTTTTCTGTGGCCATTTATACAGTAGACCTTTTTAAAATTTCCCACCATGGTTGTCTCAGCATCCGAAGTGTTACCACAACTTTACCTGCTCCCTCCTCTGTTTTTGGGAGATATTCCACCGCTTGCATATGTTTCTGCTTTTAACTTTCCCAAGTAGTAGCAGAGTGAAATTGATTAGGGTTATGAATATGATTAATTTGCACGTTGCCAATTTTCACTTTGCAAAAATCTGAGCAGCAGCAAAGATGCTCAAGTAATCTGTCTGCAGACTGAGGAAGATATTATCACAGCTGTGCATGTTCAGTTAATTTTTGGAAGGTTTTCTTAGCAATTATAAGAGCTAGAAGAAAAACATTAAATGAGTACTCAGATTTTGTAGAAGTTGGCAACACTCATCAAAGAAAGTTTTGTACCTGTGATGGGTGACAGGATTTTTGCGAGCTATGCTCATAGTTACCAGTCTCTTCTTGGAGAGCTTCTTCCTTTCCAAATAGATGTCAAATATTTGTTTGGATTTATTTGAAATAAACTAAAGTGCATGCAGTTTCCTGTTTCTTTGGACACCAATATATAGTCTAAATGGCGATCTAATTGCTCGTCTTATCGTTACTCCTTTAGAAGACTGGACTCTTCAAGGCCATATTAAGTTAGATGTGTCCAGAGGCATGCAAGCAATGCTAGTCTATCCCCAATAGATTAATTTCTAGAAGACTTACAGAGTAACTACATGGAGTTCTGTGCATTTTTTTTATTTAAAGCTTGGACTTGGAAGTACAACGGGAGTCCAAGTTTGGTATGCTCGTGTTACGGAATTGGTTTCTGGGCAGAAGTGCCTAAACTTCCAACTGTCTATGTTCAGAACATTTGGGGTGTTTCTATATAGCTAGTTGTTCTATGTTGAAATGTCCTTAGTAAATCTTTTTTTCTTGTTTCTGTTGCACTCCATGACTGTTGCATAGGATTTTTGTTACTGTTTTTTCTGTTACTAAAATGAGCTTTTTTGTTAAACTTTTAGTGATTCATAAAAATATTGAGTCTTCAGAAGTGGTCTATTTCTGTTACTATACTTTTGGAGAAAGATTATACTTTTTAATTATTATTCAGAAAGGAAATAATTGTAATAGGTTCCCTCTCAACCACCCCATGTTCTTGAAGAATGGGGGAGATAATGTTACCATCTTACTTTAAAAATGAACTGATTGGAGATAGAATTGGTGCGCTATATCAGTGAGTAGGCATGCATTACTCACTTATAAGGTGGCTCTCTGACTATGGATTTTAAGCTATTGACGTTCCAGTCAGTCATGTGCAGGGAGCATGGGAGACAGTACTTGCAGCACATTTTTAATTACTTTTTGAAAATAAGAATTTCAGGTAAGTCACTTTTTTGGGTCTGGAGTGTAACTTTCAGTCTCACTGCTCATTTTAATGTGTCCTTTACTGGCATGGACTTGTCATCTGCCTCTCTACCTGTTTCTCTGGCTCTCCGTCACCATAGTATCTTAGCTGATACTACCATCCTTGCTCTTCAGGGAGCTGACTGTGTTGCATTCTTGTATCTTCCAGAAAGGTGATGGAAAGATAAAGGCAAACATTTGCCTTTGTTAGTTTAGAGGTTGAAAGGAAAGGAAACACTAAGAGTAGAAGATAAGGAAGCTGAAAAATGGCATTTTAAATGGGAATCCTTAGTAACTTCCCCATGTATCTAAGCAATTTTTTCCATATCTTTTAATTTGTTTTGTGGTTCGTGAGCATTTTCAATTGCAGAGAGTGTATACAGAAGAGAGTCAGGGTAGGTAAAATTTTTATTCTAAAAAGCATAGGGAAAGGTACATTTGCTTGTTTATCTCACCTTGGCTGTCTCCTCTTCTTGGCAGAGAAATTTCTCCATGTCTGTAAACAGTGCTGCTGTCCTGCGGTTGACGGGACGAGGAGGAGGAACGGTGGTAGGGGCTCCTCGAGGTCGAAGTTCCTCTAGAGGTCGAGGTGAGCTGTTTTCTGAAGACTGGGATGATACAGTGGATGGGGGAAAGATCTAGGTTAAACTGTCTGAAAATTGACCACCATTATTTGGATAACACCATGAGGGGATGTGGAATTATACAGCCAAATAAAACTGACAAATTCCTGCCCCCAAGGAACTTTCCATTTAAAGGGCCTAACACAGCAGGGGTTGGCGAAGGAGGGAAAGTGCATGTGGGAGAATGAGGGTTGCAATACCACAAGATCACTAGTAACGCAAGTTACATATCTGGTTCCTCTTTTGTGTGTTTATTTTGTTAAATTATATAAATTTGGATTGAAGGAGAGTGATGAAAGGAACAGTTTTGAGGTGGAATATCAAGAAAAGTGTAAGGTTGCTTGACTCAGGGTTGTAAAGAATATCCAACTATATGAGATGGTATTTGAAAAAGTTTGGAGTCGCTCATAAAAGGAGAGAACAGGAGCATTAATTAAGAAGTTGAAAGGGTTGGTTTTAACTTAAATCTGTGGTTTTCAACTGGGGATACGCAGAGGTCTTCCAAATGGTTCATCAGCTGATCTAGATCAGGGGTGGCCAACCTGTGGCTCCGGAGCCACATGTGGCTCTTCAGAAGTTAATATGTGGCTCTTTGTATAGGAACCGACTCTGGGGCTGGAGCTATAGGTGCCAACTTTCCAATGTGCTAAGGGGTGCTCACTGCTCAGCCCCTGGCTCTGCACAAGCCCTGCCCCCACTCCACCCCTTCCCACCCTCTCCCCTGAGCCTGCAGTGTCCTCGCTCCTCCCTCTCCCCCCAGAGCCTCCTGCATGTCACGAAACAGCTGATTGGAAGGTGTGGGGAGGGAGTGGGAGGCGCTGACCTGCAGGGCTACCAGTGGGTGGGAGGTGCTGGGAGCTGGGGGGGAGCGGATGGGTGAGCTGCTGATGTATTACTGTGGCTCTTTGGCAAGGTGCATTGATAAATTCTGGCTCCTTCTCAGGCTCAGGTTGACCACCCCTGATCTAGATATTTGCCTAGTTTTACAACAGGCTACATAAAAAAACACTAGTGAAGTCGGTATATACTAAAATTTCATACAGACAAGAACTTGTTTATACTGCTGTGTATGCTATACTGAAATGTAAGTACAATATTTATATTTCAATTGATTTATTTTATAATTATATGGTAAAAATGAGAAAGCAAGCAGTTTTTCAGTAATGTGCTGTGACACTTTTGTATTTTTATGTGTGGTTTTGTAAGCAAGTAGTTTTTAAGTGACGTGAAACTTGGGGGTATGCAAGAAACTCAGACTCCTGAAAGGAGTACGGTAGTCTGGAAAGGTTGGAGAGCCACTGACTTAAATGATCAGAAAGAAGTCCTCTATTCTGTGCAATGCCTTAGATAACAAACTGAAAGAGATTAGTGGAGGCATAAGGTCTCTCTTGGCAGTTTTTGTTCACTGATAGCACTTTGTTTTGTCAATTTTACTACTTCACTAAAGTTATTTTCCCTTATTTGTTGGGTCCTTCCACACTGCAGCATTTAAAGCAAATGGGGAAATGTGTCCTCAGATAATGCCAGGGAGGCTCAGGGTAAGGTATAGTACCTGAACTTATTTTTAATTTGTTTTGAAAAACAAAAATATATTTTTATGTTGATAGTAGCCTTTAATTCTCTAGCCTTCATGAGCACAACAATATGTTTTCATATATTAATAGATGTGTTTTGTTGCATATAGAATGCTAGAAGCTGGAGATGGAAAAGACTTCTTGGGTCATAGCCATAGCCCAGCAAGTGCCACATTTTTTCCTCATTCTGTCCCATTTAATTTTAAATGTCCTTTAGTCGTGGTATTGCCACTACCTCCCTTGAAAACAGTTTCATAGCTATTGGATGTACAGAAGTTTTTCCCGATTTGGTTTTAAGGTTCCTCTTATTTCTAATTTTCTGTTCTCCCCTGTAATTCTACTTCCTCTTTGCATCTACATCTTTCAGATATTTGTGGACTGCTATCATGTGCCCCTTCTTGATTGTTTAGCTAAGCTGTATGTATTTAGTTCTTTCATTGTCTCAATAGCCGTTCCTGCTGACTCTCTCTCATTTTTTTTTCCATTCAAGTTTTTCAGTATCTCTTTGCTAATGAGTTGCCACGGACTTATTTAAAAATTTGAGGTACAGTTGTACCAAAGAACGAGAGAGAGGGGCTTTTACTTCCTTGTTTGACATGATGCCAGTGTAGCAGAATTGCATCAGCCTTTTCTGATGCCATACTTCATTCTTAACTGAAGTCTAATTTGCTCTGTCTCACCTAAGTGTGTGCTAGTATTACAGCTGTCCAGGTTTCTTTTTCCTGTTGAATATCTGTGTTTTGGACACTTTGCTCAGGTATGTTAGGGTTCAAATTTACAAACAGTTATACTGCATACAGTGCTTGTTGGGTAATAAATAGTCATAGGCTTGGACTTCCAGCTTGCATTTTTCCCCCCAAGTTGAATCTCAGTGTTTTCTAACCTTTTCTTATATATTGAAACCCCTTTCTATTTCTTTACCCTTCCTTTTTTTTTTTTTTTTTTTTTTGCAACTCTTGCATTTCTCTTCCCCTTGGTCACTAACATTTACAATGATCGACTAATTTAGTCAGATTCTGCCACCTGTACTCACAGTAACATACCTACTTTTCAAATATTACAATTAACTTCAATGGCATTACTTGCAAAGTAAGATACTACTCACTGTGAATAAGAGTGGCAGAATCCGGCTATAATCCAACAATTCTTCAGTTCTGTCAAAAATAGCAATCAATTTTGTCTTTAAAAGTCTTCCCCCCCGGTATTTGATTCGTTGTTTGTATAGGGATAGGCATTACATTTTTGGCATTATAATTAATAGAATCCTTCTTCATTTCTTCTTTGAATATTGCTACTGTATTTCCTTCAGTCTACCACTACCTACCCAGTTTTCAAGATAGCAAAATTTTTGTTCTGAGTTAATCTTTCTTTGTTCAGATACAAGTTCCTTGTTACTTCAGTTGTCCAGACATCTTTCTTGATTTTAATTAATTTCATCCTCATTTGTTTCACCTGCTTTTTAAATTTCCCTTAATCTTTGCATACCATGTTCATTCTGACGTTCTTTTATTGCCTGTCTCTCCTGCCAAGCTTTAGCTGACTTTTTTTAAATTTCTTCGCTGCCTTTTCACTTCCTGTATAGTTTTATTAACCATTGATCATTGAACAGTCCACTCCAAATCATATTGGCTACTTCTTGTTCTTTGCATTTTTTTTAGGACAGTTACAGTTTTTTGGTTTTAAGGTGTGATTTTAGGATTCCCCAGACAACTGTTAATTCAGGAAATAAACTGAGGTTTCTGCAATGACAGAATTCAGAATTATGCTAATAAACCCTTAGTGTTCTTGAAGCTGAAGATGTATATCAATTAGTCTTTGATGAAAATCTGTGCATAGGACTGATGAGAACATTTAATATGCAACGTAAATGTTTTACTCAAGGATGAAGTTCTTCAAGTGCAGCTCTGCTTTGATGAGTGACTGTAAAAATGGTATTGTAAAATTCTATAATGGTTTGTTGCTCAATGGCAATAGTTCCTTAACAGATTTTCTCATTTCAGAAATAAAATGCTTTCTTAATGTTAGTCTTGCAAACTTAATCTGGGTTCTGAAGGTCATTCTGTGTTGCTTGCAGCTTGCTACTCATCATGAGTAATAAAGCTTCTATAGATCTCATTCTGCCCTTGGCTACACCTGTGCGAGCCTGGTGTCTGGAATAGAGTTGCACAAGTGTAACTAAGAGCAGAATTTGGATCTACAGTTGGAAGTTAGTTAAATTTATCTGATGCAGAAGTGAGAATTAATTTTATTTTCTGGCAAGAGTTGGTGATCTGTGGCCAGTATTAGAAAGTTAGATGGGGAAGAATAGGAGAGAAAGCAAAGGCAGAGTCAAGATTGCTGTTGTAACCTTAATTGAGAATTACATATATTTTGAGTGTTTTTAGACTTTTTTAAAATTAAACAATTTATTAACCTTGTTCTTTAAAGAAGAATGTATTTAAAATAAGGTTACCGTTGAAAATCTTTTTGTCAGAGAATAAATCTGTTTGATGAGAGTCTGCCATAGAAATTATTCTCATCAAAAATATGAACTTTCACTATGGCTAACTTAACTGCCAAATCTAATAGATGACTAGCTATGAGAGAAATAATCTTTCAAAACACAATTTAAGAATTAGCAATAATGCCATAATACACCATTACTTAATTTGAGTGCATTCCATAAATTTCTAGGCATGTACAAGTGGGTTTGTTGCTCTTATGCAGAAGTTTCTTTAGGCTGTTTTAATAAGTGTCAGTAAAAATGTTGAGTGAAACAGTATTCTGAAGTGTAACTTTACAATTAAGTTAGCATTATCAAGGCAGCTTAATCATAAAACCTTCTGCTGGAGGGCGAAATTGGTCGTACCTAAAATTTCACATTTTGTGTGGTGTCACTTTAGTTGTGACTAACAAGTTTTCTCTGTTCTAAAGTAATACTCCACAAGCAATCCAAGGTCATGCACTTGAACTTTCTTTCTAATTGATTTGTTTTCCTGGGAGCTCCCTGTGGATTGTAGTTAAGCTGTGTGCTTTGAGTACTGGGATGTTTACATTCATGAAGGAGGGCGTCAGAGAAGGAAAGGATTTAAGTCTTTTTGTGGATTGGGCTACAGACTTAGACTTTTTGTTGTTGTTGCTGTTTTCCTGCTCAACTCTAAGAGGTCATAACTGAGGCAGCTTTACCCAGCACTGTGCTGCCTATTTATGAACTGAGGCATAGGGATGCTTTTCCTCCTTTTTTTCCATTTTCACTGCCATTTCACAAATATCTAGGCCATTGACATTCTGAAATTCTATTTTAAAATATCTCTGAGTTGGGAAAATAAATTATAGCCAGATCAATTTTTACACACTGCTATTATGGTAGTTCTTAATACAATTTGACTACATGAACACTCCATGCTAATTTATTTGTGGTGAGGGGATTAGAGCCACATCTACTTTCTACTTAATGTGTATGGTGTGACTAGAGACCCCTGATTGCCTAGGAGATCTTGGTTCAGTTCTAAGCTCTGCTACAGATTTCCTGTGTGATCTTGGGCCGATAACTTAATATCTCTGTGCCTCAGTTCCCCATCTGTAAAATGGGGATAATACTTGCTTTGTCTTGTCTGTGTAGATAAGCTCTTCAGGGCAGAGACTCTCTTACTATATATATGTACAGCACCTAGCATATTGAGGCCTCTAGGTACTACTGTAGTACAAATAATAAGAGCAATGCTCCCCACCTCCATTTATAGTGTTTTGAAAAACACCATGTTTTTTGTCCTTTTCCTCTATCTTTGCATTAGAGAGGCTTCTGTACTCTTCATTCTGCCTTTGAGATATCAGATAGGCCTTGTGTTCTGTGCTTTGTCTATTCCACATTACATCAAGACTGTCAGCCTCGGGTACTCTAGACTTCTCTTTCACTCCACTTCCATAAGAAATTAGGGAAGGTTGGAGAACTTGGCCACAGGAGAGTCAATTAGGGGGCAAGCTAGGGTTGAACAAAAACAGTTAACTTATTTTTAAACTCATTTTGCCCTTTCTGCACTAGGTACAGTCTGTTTACAATCATATTTGCTAAAACATTTTCTAACACATTATACAATGCAACCTGTTTTTTAGTCAAGACATGGCTTCAGTATCTTTGACTACCATATGACCGTTTGGTGTTAATCTTTTTTTCAGGGTAATGGCGCTAGCCTTGATGATCTTTTTCATGTATTCTGCATGTGTTCGTAAACCAAGTTTGTCTTTTTGGAGTATAATATAAGGCTAATGTGCTTCAGTGTCAATACTGCCAGTATTCTAGCATGCACTCTGTTTATACTGATCTATTGCATATTACCACATATTTATACACTTCAGTTTTCTGCTTCAGTTAGTTTCTTCTAGTTTTTCTATAGCTCTGTAGAAACTGATTTGACACATCTTGATTATCTTTTCTGTGTGGTACTTATTACGTCTTTCTCTCTTGTGTAAAATCTGTTTGTTTAATAATGGAACTGTTACATAATAGTCCTAGTTTCTTCTCTTCTTCTTCAGTCTGTGCTATTTCACCTCCTTTCCCCGTGTTCTGTGTAGCTCTTCTGTGCATTACTTGGTGTGCTGGACTATAACCAAGACTCCAATTACCTTATTTCCAAATTCCCAAAAGTTATTTCATGTTCACCTTAAACCTTCCCTATTTGGCAGCCTGTTAATTTGTCCTTCTTCATGCACAGCTCCAAACATGGTGATGAAGTGTGGTGTACAAGCTTGTGAGAAATGTCTCTTGAAATGTAGATGTTAATTTCCAAAATCAGTTGCTTGGGAAATGTTTAGCTTTGAAATATTAAGTGAGTGGATTTAAACACCAATACTATTCTCATGAGATGGAGGAAAGACTTGCCCACTATCAGGTTGCAGTGTCTCATTAAGGAGAAGATTATAAAATGAGGTTACATTCACATTAGAAAGGGGAAGTAAAGTTGTTCTTACAAACACTTTTCTTTGTTTTTTTGTTTTTGCAGGCAGAGGCCGAGGAGAAAGTGGTTTCTACCAAAGAAGTTTTGACGAAGTGGAGGGTGGATTTGGGCGAGGAGGAGGCAGGGAAATGCACAGATCTCAGAGCTGGGAGGAAAGGTAACAGAAAAGCCTAGACTTTAAAATATACTGTAGATGCATGTGCTTGGATCCCATGCTTGCACCCTTCATCCACAAAAGATATTTCAGAAAGGCTCTGTAGGAATATGTACTGGTTGATTGTCTTGGAATTTCTGAAGTGGAGACCATATAGTAATGTTGCTAGAATCCCAGCTGTTACAACACAAACACTGTTCAAAAGCTTATATTGCTGATTACTTGTGGGCATGAACAGAGCACAGCTGTGAGAAACTGAGGTGTTCTAGAAACCGTCATTTCCATTGTAGCTATCTTTGGGAGAAAGTTTGTGTAGCTCTTGGAGAGAGGGCTCTTCTGTTAGTTTTAGCCTTTTGTCTGTTTACAATGCATTAAGCCTAGATTTTTAAAGGTATTAAGATGCCTAAAGGTCTAGATAGGCTCCTGTTGGCATTTTCAAAAGTATCTGGGCACGGAACTACCCTTAAAATTTTGGCCCCATAGCTCTAGTGAGAGAGAGAAATGTGCGAGAGTTGCACCTGAAATGATGGCAAGCGTCCAAAGCCTTGTTTGAAACTTTTATTCTGCCTTTCTAGGGGAGACAGGCGGTTTGAAAAACCAGGGCGAAAAGATCCAGGTAAGATATTGTTACTATATATGTACATATGCCATTCTAAACCTTATGTTCCTGGTCTACTACTTTATGTAAGGTTCATGTACCTGGGTCCAGACTCCTTTAAAATGCGCTATCAAAAAGTTCCTTAAAACATTCTTTAAGCTCTTGCTTGTTCTTGCTTTGTTTGAGTCCTCTTCATCAGGAATTCCTTGAGGTTCCCATCTTTATATTGCTTCTGACAGAGAGCAGTTACACATTTTTGAAGTTGTAACAAATCCTCCACTTGAACTTCATCTGGAGCTTGCTGCTTACTTGGGGCAAGCCAGTCTGAACACACACACGTGTGTTCCATTCTTGGCACTGACTTCAATTTGGTTCTGAGGGCACATTCAAGGTGTCAGTGTTTGTCATGTAGATCCTGAAGTATATGACATCTGACTATCCAAGCAATTCTGTCCACCATACTTTTTGATGGATTTGCAATTAGTCAGGATGCTCTTGCTGTTTTTCTCTTGATATTACCTTCTGGAACCTACAACAGAGTATTTTCAGTGAGAGGTTCTTGGCTGTGGAGCTCTTTCCTTTCACAGGAAATTAGTCAGAGCCATTGTCTAGCCCAGAGGTGGGCAAACTATGGCCTGTGGGACCGTCCTGGCAGCCCCTGAGCTCCTGGCCTGGGGGGTTAGCCCCCAACCCCTCCCCTGCTGCCCCCCTCCTCTGCAGCCTCACCGCGCTGCCGGCGCAACGCTCTGGGCGGCAAGGGGTGACTTCCTGGGGCAGCGCAGCTGCAGAGCCCAGCCTGACCTGGTGCTCTGTGCTGTGCGGCTGTCTCTCCTGGTGCAGCCGTGCTGCCAGACACCGGTGCTCCAGGCAGCGTGGTAAGGGGGCGGGGTGGTGGTGGTGTTGGATAGAGGGCAGGGGAGTACTGGGGGTGGTCAGGGGTGGGGATAGGGGTTGGGGCAGTCAGAGGGCAGGGAACAGAAGGGTTGTATGGGGGCAGATGTCCCGGGGTGTGTGGGCAGTCAAGAAGGAGAGAAGGGGTTGGATGGGGCAGCTGTGGGCAGTCAGGGGACAGGGAGCAGGGGTCCGGGGGGGGGGGGGGGGGCAGTCAGGAAGGAGAAGGGGGTTGGATGGCGTGGTGGTAGCAGTTGGGGTGAGGGATCCAGGGGCAGTTGGATAGGGCAGGAGTCCGGGGGGGCAACAGGGGGCGAGAAGCAGCGGGTGTTGGATAGGGGGCCGGGCCACGCCTGGCTGTTCGGGGAGGCACAGCCTCCTCTAATCGGCCCTCCATACAATTTCAGAAACCCTATGCGGCCATCAGGCCAAAAAGTTTGCCCGCCCCTGGTCTAGCCATTTTTAAGGTACAGTGGAAGAGGTACCGGTTGTCTTATTTGAAGTGTTATAAGCTAAGATGGCTCTTTGGTGAGTGGATGGGGAAGGCTTGGGGCAGAAAATATGTTGCCTGTTTGGAGGGGGAGTTCTCAGAAGCACAAAGGGCATTTAAGGGTCCAGTTACTGTAAGTCAATAGGACCTCAGTGTCTAACAGCCCTTTATCTTTGAAAGTCTCACCCCTTTAGGGTCAGTAGGTGTGTATTGCTAATTTTGCAAGGGTGCCATGGTGATAGGTGTCTTAAAAAAGGCTTGTAATCGCCATCTGATTTTCAAAGCCCTCTGAATCTCCTCTTAAGGTATCTGAATTGATTATCGTGTTTTCTTAAGGTTGCTTAATTTTTTGGTTCCTAGGGTTTTGGCTCAAAAGATAACAAAATTAAGCGAGGTGTCCCTGACTCTGCCCGACCTTCTTTTTTCTGTAGGAGACATTGCTCCTAAGAATGACCAATTAGGGTTCATTTAAGGTTGTCTACATCTAACTTCATCTCACAACTCTTCTGCCTCCCAGTGTCTTCAGAATTTAATATATCTCTGAAAAAGTGGGGAAGTTCAAAAGATTAGCAATTTTGAGTGTTTCTGCTGTGGTGGTAGTTAGGGGTTATGGTTTATGTTTTTGATATTCTAGTATGTAACTTCAAAGTGGCCACTGTACTGTTGTTTTGCAGCTCCTTCCTTGGAAATCTGTGGAGGAACAAAACCCCAAACTAACTCCTTTAAACAGAGTAGAGAATTCTTCCAAAGGCAAATGAGGGTAGAAATGGCAGACTGGAGGCACTAGTGGCTACAACAATAACTTGATTTAATGAAATTACATTTATTTTAGCACCGTTTCATCCTGATGGATGAGAAAACACTTAGCAATTTTACCAAACTATGCACAGAATTCACTTCATTTATTAATGAAACCACAGCAGCAATTTAGCAATGCAGATTGACACTACATGTCACTTTAGGATGAGAAGCAGATCTCTTCTAAGTGAAATGGCACGAGGAATTTAGGTATGCAGGATGTAATTACCTTAGCTGGAATTATGCCAGGATTGATGCTTCTCTTCCTACAAAGCATGTCTTCGGATCTTTAGTAACCACAAGTGGTCAAGACCGTGGCTTTGTATCTCATCTGAAAGAGTGTGTCCCCCAAACAGATTTCTGAGTTATTGGTTTAGTATTTACTCAAAGGGAAGAATGCCAACTACCAGGTCATTGACAGAACTTGCTGCTGCACCTGTTTTCTTTCACATCTCTTTCTGGTACTGTTCCAGTCTGATCCTGTTTAGCTTGTAAGAACAAACAGGATCACATCATGAGGTAATATGGCTGAAGGCCATATTTGTAAACTGTTCAGATTTTTGATATAAAATACTCTCAGGGTTTTAACTATATCCGCTTAGCTTTGCCTGTCACTCCTTTAAGGATTTGTGTGTCTGGGAGAAGGAAAATCTTGACTTCTTTCCTTTGTCTCCTAACCAAAAAGGGCTGGTCAATGATGATTTGGATTGATTTCAACCTTGGTCAGTAATGGAAAAAGTCACTGCTATGTAATGGTCCTTTAGTGGCTTATGTAAAATGATTTGAGGTTAAAAGGATCCTAGTTTCACTTCCTAGTGGACACATTCCTATCACAAAAAAACAGTTTCCACTGTTAGCAATCTTAGCAAAGAGGTGAAGGACTGAATTGGCATGAAAGTAAATTTATTACCGAGAGATGCTCTCTTAAGTTCAGGAATGAAGTTCATTAGAAAAGGAGTGCAGTGACTGGTTACCATTATCCATGCTAAACCTGACAAGGGATTTAAGTTCTCAATTTTGCACTTTCCACCAACAGCATCTTCTTTGCCCAAACCAACCAATAATAGTGTGTTCTCCAATAAGGCCTTTGCGTGGTCTCTGACCAGATATTCACTGAATCTCCAGCTCTTCGTGTCCCTCTGTGTTGTGGGTAGTCAAAATATCATAGATAAGTAGGAACTAGAAAGCAGGCAATAAACCATTCTAGAATATTTTGGTAATTCAGAAATCATGGGACCCCAGGAAAATATCTTAGTTTAAAAAAAAAAAAAAAAAGAAACCCCGTACAAATCGCCCAATAAATAGGATTAATTTTCACATGTTTTATAATTAATTGATATACTGCTAATGATCACATTCTTTAGCATTCAGAATGTGTTTTCCAGTTGATGCGATCAATTCATAAACTGAACAGCAACTCTCAGTCTTGGTATTGATATTCAAGGCAAAGATACATTATTCATTGCAGGAATTACTATGCAAATTGCCATAGACCCTGTGGCTTTCAGCCAGAAATACCCAAAAATGCTTCTCAAAGGCTTAGATTATTTGCCAATTAAACAAGTCATATGTTAGATCACTGACATCTAGAACAATCACACGGAAAGGCAAATGCCAGTCCAGTTTTTACACAGCCTCTGATCTTAAACAAGTCCATCAGTTTCCAGGCAGGAATAGTGATCAGGAAATACATGTTTTACTGTTAACACATTACAAATGTTTATGAATTACAAGACACTTAGAAGGTCAGCATTAAATATGGCAGATAGATTTCCATCTGAGTGCATATTTATGCCTGTCATGTGAGGAATACTTGAATATTAAAAAGAACATGCTTAATTATTTTCATGAACATTTTTTACCTCTTTTAAACTTGTTGCTTTTAAAAGTTTAAAAACAGAGCTATAATGAATGGTTTAAAATAGAATAGTTTTAACGACTGAAGATGTAAAATTCAAAATACTCAGTACGATATAGTCAGAATTACTCTGACTCTAAGGATCCTTATGTTACCTGGGTATGTCCATAGCTATGGTATGGTCTCACCAGTCAATGTCCTTAGTATAGACCGAGATGTATTATTACACTCCTGAATTACAGAATAATTGAGTTATACAGGATTATGTGACTTAAAGTGGAGAATTGTCAATATATGTAAAGAAGCTCCTTCCTCGTGTTTGAACTATTTATACTTTATTCCATGCTTAATGAAGTATTTACAGTACAATTTCTTGTTCTGCTGCTGCTTTTTAAGGGTTGTCCTCTGTACTTGTATGATATTGGTTTGGGGCTTAAAAATAGAAAAGGATAAATATAGCACAACCACCCCTCATCACCACCACTTTCCATATCTTGGGGGTGAGGCCAATAATGTTATGAAGAGAAACAGCTGAACTTTCAAGTGCACGTGCGAGACCAACTATGAACAGTGAGGGCAAAGGCAATTTAATGTAATAATACAAGATGGTGTTTGGTGTTACTGTACAGGCACTACAGTGGGCTAAAATATGGTTCCATTATATTGAGAGTGAAAGACAGAATACTGAAAGTATCCATTCTCTATAATAAAACCACCCGTTGAAGCCTGTAGAATTGTAGGGAAGGGATATGGAAACATTTTCAGAGCAATGAAGTATTTTTGAATTCAGAGATTGGCCACCTGCCCTCCAGTTCTACATGGACCTCCTCCTTCCTATGGTACATAACACATTCCTGTGACAACTACAACAATAGTTAACATGGAAAAGTAATAATATTTTAATATCTCTTTAGCTGTCTTTTTAATAGAAATTACCTTCTGGAAATGAGGTGCAGCTGGCACCTTACAACAAAACAGCTATCCTACCAGGTTCTCTGTGACCAGAGCTTGACAACCTCTGTACTTCTGGGTTTGAAAAAAAGACTCTCACTAGACAGTGCCCTCCTAATATGGCTTCAGACTATATACCCTGCAGTTGGTCACTTTACAATAAAATCAGCTCCAGTGTGTAAACATAGTTTTATCTAAATTGCCTAGTAGTGGTTATGCCACATTTATTGCTGGGAAAAGTCATTTAATTATCCTTGAATGGCAACATTTATTTTGATGGTAACTGTTGGTTGTTTCAGTCTGAATACAGAATAGCTATTTTAAAGCCGCATTCCATTGCTGAGAAGCTGTGAATTGACAGCAAACTGTCCACTTAATTGTTAGCCCATTTGATCATAATAGAAATTGTTGCATATAGGAGCCCGGTTCTTTCTTCTTGGTATTCTTACGAGGCACTCCTGGCAAAAAAGTCCCATGAATAAGCACTTGTTTCAATTTTTTTTTATTTTAAAATTAATTCAATGTGTCTGATTTTGTAGATATGATTTATCTATATGCTGTGTGTACAGATATAGATATTTATATTAAAAAGCATAAAATATAAGTGGATGCAGTTCTTGGTAGATATAGTGCATCCTGTGGTGCCAGAACTACTCGAAGTGTAAGATGTGCAAAGCTGAGAACACACAAAATTTCACTGTGCCAAGAGACATGAAAGAACATGAATTGCTGTATAACAGTCTGTTTTCTACTGCTGAAATAATTTATTAAATGTTTCCAAATATGAAAATATCTCCACTGTAGCATGTGTGTCACAATATACACTTCAGGATTTTTGGCACTTGCTGTCTTCACAGACCTGTCACAGAGATATTGTATTCCCTTCTGACCTGGTGGAATGAAGAACTGCAGTCATTACTTTTGATTTCACGTAATAAACAAGTACATCTGGAATGCATTTCACTGCCACTGAAAAGACTGTCAATGGTTTTAGTAGGATGTTCAGCCATCTGAAAATTGATGTAACCATGTACCCAGAAAGTGTTAATGTAAAAGGGTTACAACAATCTTGGAACTACCTCATTGCTGATCCCCAAACTAGTGTAATTTAACCCCAGGTTAGTTTTAGATTAGGTCTTCCATTGTACTGTTGCTGCATATTTTGACGTAGTGTCCTACCCACATACCATTTAATTAGGTTTTGGTCAACTGTGGGAGTCTGAAAGTCTCACACTTCAGGGTCAGTGCAGTTTTAATCATAGTCTAGTGAATTCAGCAGGTAGCACTAGTACTTTCCCACAACTTGTAGTGTGGTACTTGTCCCTGACGTTCTATTCTGTGCAGTTAAAACAGCTTCTCATCAGTTTACATGTGCACTTTATGCTTTTTTACTCTGCACACTATACTGCAATCAAAAGGATGGAGAAAAGAGGAAGAGCACAAAAGAAAATAGGGGGGAAAAGGAAGGCTGGAAGTTTAACCTGAAAGTTTAATGTAATTAAAAAAAAAAAAAAAGGCACCAAGTCCAAATTCTATTCTATCAGACCGGTCTCGGAAATCTGGAAGCTGTCAGTGTGCTGTCCATTGATGCGGATCTTCATGTCAGTCCTCTTTGGACTCTTAGAGTCTGCTGCAGCTGGGAACTCTGGAATAGTCTTTTCAAAATTCTCCATTTTGATCTGATATTCCCCTTTGGCACCTCGGGCCAGCATAGAAGCAAAGCGATGGTGTAGAATGATCTCACATGGGAGGTAGGATGTCCTCCTTTGACATGTTTCCCCTGTTCCCTCCTGCATTGCTGAGAGGAAGACTACTAGCTCAAAATGGCGAGGGGTATCCCCTTGGAGGAGAAAACCTAGAGGACTAGATGGGGTAATGGAGTGGTAGTAGGTCAGTGGAAAGATAAAGAATGGACACTCCTCAAACGTGATACTGTCCAGGTGGAAATCCACACTAGTTTGATGCAGCTGACCATTCTCCTGTTCTTGGTAAAGAATAGCTGAAACCCGAACGCTGGTGAGTGGGCTGGGACGAGTGTTGGCCACCTGGAACATAAGGTATGGCTTGCCCTCTGTGTGTGCCACTACTGCAGAATGAGTAAAGCGGATGGAGAAAGCTCGATTCTTTGGACGTGCAATCTTTGCCACAAAAGCACCTACATAACAGGAAAGAATGAATTAACTATAATCATGATGGTCAGGTTAGTTTCTTACTTGTCCGCAAGTTGTATGGAATGGCCCATGAGAAAAGGAGGAGGCTTAGTGGGATGGACATACTGTTAACTATCCTCAGACTGCTTGATTACAAATTATTAGATCTAGTCTACACATAGTACAGCTCCCATCATACCAAAAGTTGCTGGCACCATTTCTATTCTCAATTTATTAATAAAATAAATCCACTTTTTTTAAAGAGCCTTGGCTTTTTCCATGAACTTTTTTGTCTCCACAATCTGTTAGCATGTGTAAAACAGTAATATTTGGAGAATGAGGGTGCAGTTGCAGAAACAGATGTGCTCCTTGATTGATGAAGATCCACTCCTTGAACTGGCTATGGTATATAATTGTGGTCTTTCGTTTAATGAAACTGTGTTTAAAATACAGTACCTTTTGCACAGTATACTATATTTGTCTAAAATTATTCCATAGTTCAGCCATTTTAAGTAACTTTAAACTAAGTACCACTGGGATCCTAAAGTGTTCTTGGGTGTTGGCTACCCATGGATACTTAACAATAAAGTGAAGGGGGGTAAAAAAAATTTAGCCAGTTCTAAACAAACTAGCTAAAGTTTTGGGTAAACCTGTGAGAGTCTGTATCAAAACAAATGGATTTAAACCTCAAATTAATGAGAGGTTGGAAGAAAGAAATTGATAGAGGAAGATGGAGGAAAATAACTCGTTGGAAGTGTCAGGAGAGGAGCTGCCGTAAAGAGCAACACTTTCTGGTTTCCAGTACAAATCCTGAAATACTGTTGTTCAAGTGCCACTCCTTTTTATAGGTCTTTAACTGCTTAAAAGGAGTTGGATTATAATTGACAGCTATAAAGCTGTTTTGAAGTTGAAATTTCAGTCTTGTTGTTCTTTTAGTAACTGGCCCTACTCCTTTTATGTCCCATCTGGAAGCACTCATAATGAGATTAAGAATTTTACCAAGTCTACTCCATATATGTGGTTGAAAGGACCTACCCTATTTAAAATTGTGAAATAAACCTGATTACCTGTGATGAAGGCCTCCAACATGAGCCCCAGGACCATCTGTATGGCAAGCAGGGCGATAGCACTAGGACAGTCCCCACTTGGGAACATAGTGCCATAACCAATAGTGAGCTGTGTCTCCAGGGAGAACGAGAAAGCAGCTGTAAAGCTGGTGACGTACTTAACACAAATGGTGTGGTTGTCAGGTGGGGCATCATGATCCAACTCCAGGTCCCCATTCATCTCAGCCAGGAGGTACCAGAACACTGCAAAGACTAGCCAGTGGATGACAAAAGAAGCAGCAAAGACTAGCATCATCCATCGCCAGCGCATGTCCATTAGTATTCCCCAAGCATCTCGTAGGTATGCCAGACCTTTCTTTTGGGTCCCATCAATCTGTAGTGTGCTGTGTCCATCTTTAGTCACCATCCTCAAGTGCCTTTGATCCAGGAGGGGGGCACTAGATTTGGTGGTGTTGCTGTCTATCATATCTGATCTCATCTTCTGAAAACTAAAAAGAGAAAATTCATTAAGCTCCTGCATATTTGTATTTCAGCTAATCTTCACAGATTCTGGCACATCAGCCAGGGACCAAATACTACCTGCACCCAAGAAAGGATGTCTTAAACTTTGCAATCCAGAGAAGATTGATTTAGGAGTGTTGGAGTGGAATTTATCACTGCTTTTGTGGTAACGATTAGCTAAAAAAGACTAAGTTAAACATCAGATTACTTTTAAAATTTCCCCTACCTAGTCATTTAAACAGAGTTGTCATATTCCCCCCTCCCAATTTATATTTGGGTCAAATACCTGTGCTAATATGGCAGATCGGCAGCTGTAGCACTGCAGCTTGTGTGGAAAAC